>NW_025927607.1:1877727-2190681 GCF_022837055.1 Prionailurus viverrinus
ACGCTGGCCCAGCTGGTGGAGGAGAGAGCTCAGAGATGGTGGAAAGCACGTGGGTGTGTGGGGTCTCCTAAGGAGAACAGGAGAGCAGGGTGCTGAGGACGAAGATGAGAAGGGTCACTGGCCACACACCTGGAGCCAGGGGCTGGCGGATGGTCACCGAGACAGGAGGGAAATGGGCCATGTCACGTGCTGCGGAAAGACCAAAGAGACACGAGTGGACGAATGTCACTGGCACTTTGCGGTAGGGAGGCCCCTGGTGGCCTCAGCCTGAGCAGTTTCGGTGGGGCCCTGGAGGGGGAAGAATCACGGGAGGGGGGCGGGAATAGACGTGCAGGTGCCAAGGCCGTTGGGCTCACGGCAGTGACCCGTGCCTTCCTCTCCAGCTGGGCTCCTGCTCACTGCCGCTTTGGGATCTTGCCTGCCCGGGGCCGCTTCCCACGGTTCTGTGCCGAGCTCTGAAGCCCCTGTGGCCTTCAGGCCCGTTTGCCGCTTCAGGCGGGGTCTCCTGCTGGCTGGCTGTCCCCGCAGGGAGGCTGTTCTAGGAGCTAAATCTTGTTAAAAACCAGAAGCGGAATTTGCTGAGTGCCTGTTACATACCGGCCGGTTGCGAGCATCTTCCACCAGTGCTGTGACACAGGTGCGGTAGGGAAAAAGCAGACAGACTGAGAGAGAGGTCGCTGGCATCCGACACCAGGCAGGCGGGACGCTATGGTCGGGCGCTGGTCCACTAACACACTCCAGCGGGAGCAGGGGCCCAGGGGTCCCAGGGACGGGGGTTGGAGGTGTGGTTGTGTGTCCAAGTGCGCGGATGGTGCCCTCGGAAGAAACAAGGTATCTTCTGTGAGAGGGCAGACACTCCAAGGAGGCGAGGCTTTATCCCAGATAAAAGGGAACTTGCCACAAAGAAACGCTGCTCGGGAGCTGAAGGCCCTTCCTTTCCAAAGTGCGAGGGTCTGGTCTCTGGAAGTGTGTTTTCACCTTCTTGGAAGTTCTCTGTTTGAATTTTGAAATTTCGAGGAAATAACATTTTGTAAAGTCATCATCCTACACGTACTTTTTCTGCCCCGTGGCTGCATCGTATTCTGTCCGTATTTTCACCACAGTTATTTGCAGAAGGCCCCCCTGTTTCCCTCTGCTATAAATAACATGGAGATGAACACCTGTTCAGTCATCTCCGTGGGCATCTCTGATCGTCGCTGGAAGTTAAGATTGCTGGTTCAAAGGAGGCGCACATCTGTGAAGACCGACGAGCACGCCACCCTAGTTTGGTTTTCCATCACTCTGCAGAATTTCACGACAGCCGAGAATTTCTATTTGTAAAACTGAGCGTAGGGATTTTTCTGGAAGCTAATCAATGACTTCAGGCTTATCAGCCGTTGCACTGTGCTGACTCCAGAAGATTTTGAGTTTCTCCCATGTCTCAAAGAAAACTTACGATTTTAATTATTCATGAAGCATTTAAATAAGCTTCTTGCCCCGCGTCAAATAATGCAGCATTACGTATTGGGGGATAAACTGTTTACTTACGCTTTTTGAAGTTAATGAAGTTAAAGTCTAAGAGTCTCGTATAAATGTCAGGGTAAAATACAATGCTAATTTAGTTTAAGAGAAACAACACTGATTTTCTTATTTTCCGGAGTGAATTTTCTCCTGATGTGTTTTTTTTTTATTAATTTTTTTTTTAATTGAGAGAGAGAGAGACAGAGCATGAGCAGGGGAGGGGCAGAGAGAGAGGGAGACACTGAATCCAAGCAGGCTCCAGGCTCTGAGCTGTCAGCACGGAGCCCAGCTCAGGGCTTGAACTCGTGAACCGCCAGATCATGACCTGAGCCCCCAGGCGCCCTTCCTGGCAGGTTTTTAATTGAGAGCTGGGCGTCTGGCACCCTGTCCCGTGAGAAGGAGTTGGTTCCCAGAAGTAGCTACAAGCCAAAATATCTTAATACGATGCTTACGATGCCTTGTTTATCAGCAGCACAACGTTTAAAACTGGGGTTTTATCTCGAGTGGCTCATTTAATGACAACACTGCCAAAAGGTAGTTTCACTTACAAAAATAAAACAAATTAAGTTCTTTACAACCTTTACTAGTGTTAAAACCGGATGCGATGCACCAGTGGGATGGGGCGGGGGGGGGGGGGGGGGGGAGGGGGCGTGGCTGTTGTTAAGCGTCTCCCAGCAGGGCTGAGCTGGCTGGTGGAGAGCGAGAACACCCCTGCAGCCTGGCTGGGCGATGCCGCCTCCCTGCAGCAGGGAAGGAGGAAGGACGGACGGATGGACGTCCTTTGTTGTTCAAAATCAGCCTCCAACTGCAGTCCTCAGGCAGGCGCATCCTCTGGGGCGGGGCTCCTCCCTGCGGGCTGGGTGCGAGGGAGGGTTTCTATGGCAACGACCACGCGGCTGCAGTGACCTCTTACCCCATGCGTCTTTGGTTCGAAACTCCTAGGGGCTCGCAGCCTCCCAGGAGGTGCCCCAGGGTCCCGGCCACACCGCAGACGCGGGCCAGGTGATTTCGCCTCTCTGTGCCTCAGCGTCCTTCCTGGGAAAGCGCTCTAGTTCATGAGCTTGTTGTAAGGATGAAGAGCATCCAGGTGCGGTGCTCAGCAGGGGGCAAGCACTGGAGCCCCCTCCGTGCCCCAGAATCCAGCACCTTCGCCGTCCTCCCACGGGTCGTCCACAGACCCTGCAGGACAAGGCCAGCATCCCATGGCCGTTGCCACCGCGTTTCCGCTCTGTGACCTGTCTCGGGCAGCCCCGACTGACTGGTGCTTCCTTCTTCCTTGCCCTGAGCCCTGCGTGGATCTCCCCCTGGTGACCGGACAGCCCTCACCACCCCCAGCCGGCCGGCCACCCCTGCCGCGTCTCTGGCCTGTCCCCTCGGCTCGGAGCCACCTGAGCGGGAGCTCCTCTGTCTCCGGTCACCTCACAGGCTGCTGGTCTCTCTGCTTGCAGGGTCGGCCCCGCCTCAAATCTGCCTTCATCCAGGTGTGCCCCTGATCCCCAGAAAACACAGACCTCATGCCACGATGCCCCTCCTCACCGTCCTTCTCAATGACTCCCCCCAGCGGGCAGGAGAGATTTAAATCCTTAGCCTTGTCTCCCAACTCATCTCCAAACATGCAGACGTGCTGAGCTGCGGAATAACAGCATCTCCCATCACTCACCATCCTTCCAGACTCCCTTCCGCCTTCCTCCAGAAAGCCCTCCCTGCTTGCCCAGGGGGTGGCCTAGGAGCGTATCATCCTCACAGCATTTATCCTGATGTTTGGCTCTCAACAAGGTTTTTGTTGAATAAATGACATAATTGCCAAAAAAGAGAAATATTATTGATGAAAAGAAATGTTTGATTTATTATACCAACTATAATACACGTTCATTGTAGGAAGTAATAAGGAAAATTCAGACAATAATAGGAAATAAAAATTACGTCCTGTACTGTGACCAAGCATAAGACCTGTTAACACTTTATTTTCCTATGGGTTAGTTTTTTGTTTTTTGTTTTGGTGTGTGTGTGTGTGTCTGGTTTTTTTTTTTTTTTTTTTTTTGCCTGTGGACGTTTTTGAACATAGTCTCAATTGCATATTTGGAAACACTGCATTTTTTTTTTCAAAGTTTATTTATTTTTGGGACAGAGAGAGGCAGAGCATGAACGGGGGAGGGGCAGAGAGAGAGGGAGACACAGAATCGGAAACAGGCTCCAGGCTCCGAGCCATCAGCCCAGAGCCTGATGCAGGGCTCGAACTCACAGACCGCGAGATCGTGACCTGGCTGAAGTCGGACGCTCAACCGACTGCGCCACCCAGGCGCCCCGAAACACTGCATTTTTGATTCCCTTTCCTAAGGAAAGAAAGAAGCCCAACTCTTGTATCAAAATGCTCTGAAAAACGTTTTAACGGCCACAGAATACAGCACGGAGGACATCCCATCATGTGCTTGTCTTTTCTTATTGGACACAAAGAGGTTGTCCACACGTTTTTGTGTTTCTTTGTTTACAGCTGTGAATAACACGGCAGGAAGTGTCTTCACGAAGAAGTAAGTTCTCGCACCTCAACCTGCCTCCTTAAATTAGAATATTAAATGGGCAGAGACAAATGTAAGCGGCGTAAACATGTGTGACGGGCCTGACACCCGTTCCCAAATTGCTTTCCCAAAAGGTCGCATCCGCGTTTACACTCACCGCGCGTTCACCGCGGGGTCGAGCGCTACGATTATTCTTAGCCTTTGTGAGTCTGACGGTACAGACTGGTAGCAGGTGAAGCTCTCGAATGCTCTGAAGTTCTTCTTGCAATTGTCAAAGCACGTCTGGGAGTGTGAGAATGTTTTGCTTTGGTTTTGCCGATTTGTAGATGACTTATTTACCTGGTCCTAGCGGTGGCCAGTGTTTTTTCTCAGTTCAGATCAGGAAGTGAACACCTTCCCGAAAGAACTAAGCCTAAGCCAGTGCTTGAGGACCGAACCGGAGATTGTCCCCTGGGCGTTAGTTGCCCGGTGAGACATTAATGTCACAGCCTGCTGAGTAGATGAGAGAGAGCGGAGGTGGGGCTCGGCACCGAAATGACGGCTCCACCTGAGGTATATGCTTACACACGCCTCTTTTTAAAAACAACACGATCTAGGGGCAGTTGAGCATGCAACGTCGGCTCAGGTCGTGATCTCACGGTTCGTGGGTTCGAGCCCTGCGTCGGGCTCTGTGCTGACAGCGGAGAGCCTGGAACTTGCTTCGGATTCTGCGTCTCCTTCTGTCTCTGCTCCTCTCCCGTTCACACTCTGTCTCTCTGTCTCTCAAAAAATAAATCAAACAGGACGCCTGGGTGGCTCAGTCGGTTAAGCGTCTGACTTCAGCTCAGGCCATGATCTCACGGTTCGTGAGTTCGAGCCCCGCGTCAGGCTCTGTGCTGACAGCTCAGAGCCTGGAGCCTGCTTCGGATTCTGTGTCTCCCTCTCTCTCTGCCCCTACCCCACTCACTCTCTCTCTCTCTCTCTCTAAAAAATAAACACACATTGGGGTACCTGGGTGGCTGTCAGTTAAGCGTCCCACTTTGGCTCAGGCCATGATCTCGTGGTCCGTGAGTTTGAGCCCCGCATCGGGTTCTGTGCTGACAGCTCGGAGCCTGGAGCCCGCTTTGAATTCTGTGTCTCCCTCTCTCCCTCTCTGCCCCTCCCCTGCTTGTGCTGTGTCTCTCCGTCTCTCAAAAGTAAATAAACGTTTAAAAAAAGAAATTAAAAACAACACGATCTCCTGAAACCCAGCTGGCTACTCCAGCCCACCGCTCCCTAGGACACAGTTGCCGAAGAGCAGAAGCCCACCGGGTCTCCCTCATGCCCGCCATGCACGAGATGTGTTCACCTGACGGGGTGTCACACGCGGCCGCCTCGAGAGTCAGCCTGAGCCGGCCTCTGCCAGAAGACCGGCAGAGTCTGGAAGAGATTGGGCACCGAGTCATTTAACTCAGCCCAGCAGGGAGGGCGGGTTTTCTCTGCTTTTGGACAACTGACGGAGGCGGCGGGCGGCTATAATCCTAAAAGGGAAAAAGTAACGCATACTCTAAGGATGATTTCTCAATTGGGTGTTTCGCAGAAAGGAAAAAGTCTGAAATGTCCCAAATAAAGCTGTTTGCCGTCATTGTAACACAGCTGGGAGGGCAAGAGCAGTATTGTTGAAATGGAGGTCACTGTGTTCTAGGAAGCCTGCGTCCTGGCACACTGGTGAGTCAGCCAGGCCACGGGGCCTTCGGTCACTTGTCATGACTGGAATAATGACATCTCCTGATGGGAGCAGTGACCAGGCTGGCGGGTGTTTGGAGGCCCCTTCTGGCTGTGGTTTTAAGGAAGAGGGAAAAACAGGGGCGCCTGGGTGGCTCAGTCGGTTAAGCATCCGACTTCAGCTCAGGTCATGATCTCGCGGTCCGTGAGTTCCAGCCCCGCATCGGGCTCTGTGCCGACAGCTCAGAGCCTGGAGTCTGATTTGGAGTCTGTGTCTCCATCTCTCTCCACCCCTCTCCCGCTCATGCTCTGTCTCCCTCTGTCTCTCAAAAATAAATAAATGTAATTAAAAATTTTTTTAAAAAAGAAAGAAAGAGGGGAAAACATTTGTCTGACAGTGGCCAGGGATGGGGTGGGAGTCAGGACCATGGACAGTCCAGCTTGAGGACATCACTCAACCCCAAGCCTCACTTTTCACCACGATGCCACGGGAACAGCGACGGTGACCTTTCAGGGCTGCCGAGGCGTCGCTGAGACCAAACACGGCACCTGCGTGAGCCAGCGGCCAGCGTCCCACGGGGAGGCGCGTGCAGCGACATCCACACCGCGCCTGGGTTCGGGTCCGCCTCTGCTGCCCACCAGCCGCAGGACCCCCGCAAGCTGCTCTGTCTGTGCTTTGGTGTCCTTGTCCTCAGTGTTATCAGGGTGGACAGTGCGATCTTTTCTCCCGACGGAGCTATTGGCAGAAATAACCCCAGTAAAGCACGTCAGACGTTGGATGAAGCCGATACACGCTGTGCGCTCTCGTTTTTGTGCAGCCTCACTGGAAGCTGGCTTAAGTTGGACACTTTGCAATGGGAGGCGAACCTGACAAGGACAGAATTTATGCGGAGTCTTTTATATTCCCGCAGCGACCGAAGCGTAGTAGGAAGAGCTGGGGGCGCACAGGGAGCGAGGGCTTTGCTGGGGCCCAGGGGCTTCTCTGAGCAGCACGCCAGCTCCTTGTTCCACCTGCCCCCCAGTGTCCCTGCCCCGTGGGAGAGGCTGGCCAGGGGCTGGAGCCCACCCGGAGCTCCGTAGGCCGGTCAGTACTGTCCCGGCTTTGTATGCCTGTGTGCGTGCACACGTGTGTGTGTCTGTGCATGCGTATATACCTGATTTTCTTGTGAAACATCTTCAACCTCTAAGCTAATTGTATTTCAGTCATGTAACTGACCAGTCTGACAGCATATTTCTTTTTTTTTTTTTAATGTTTATTTATCGTTGGGAGAGAGAGCATGAGCGGGAGAGGGGCAGAGAGAGAGGGAGACACAGAATATGAAGCAGGCTCCAGGCTCTGAGCTGTCAGCACAGAGCCCGACGCGGGGCTTGAACCCACGAACTGTGAGATCATGACCTGAGCCAAAGTCGGACGCTCAACCCATTGGGCCACCCAGATGCCCCCAAAATGAAGCTTCTTAAAACAGATGGAGCCTGGAATTCTTACGCCAGAGAGTTAGACTTTTGTGTTCAATGAAGACTGAATATTTGAAAAATAAAAAATCGGGTATAATAAATGCTTAAAATTCTTAGGTATCCGATATCATATTCGTTGTTCAAAATAGGAAAGCACCCCTGAAATACAAATTTTATCTTGCCCTTAAAAAAATACTGACTTGGGGCACCTGCCGGGTGTGTGACTCTTGATCTCGGGGTCATGAGTTCGAGCCCCACATTGGGGGTAGAGTGTGCTTAAAAAAAAACATATTGACTTAAGTTTAATCGTTCTAAATTTGGCTTATTATCCTGGCTATTCTGAGAGAGTAACTATCATACACTGAAATTAATATGTTACAAAAATCTAAAAATGGATGATACATATTGTTAAAATATTTCCCTTAGGAACTTAAAACTCTAAACCTTTCCATGCGATTCCTCTTGTCTCCTCAGGATTGTGTAGATAAACCATAAAATACTGACTTTCAGCGTCTTTAATAAGCAGCAGTATTTTTCCGTTCCTCCTAGAGCATGATGGAATCCCGTTACCATATGGTGGAGATGTCCAAACTCTTTAGATGAAGAACAGACTTACCAATGCACGTATGTTCAGTGCACAAGTCAGAAAAAAAGTGATCTTGCTTGTATATTAAATAAAACTCTGACGTGGATTAGGTCGTTAAATTCTTCAGCCGAGGGTTGGGGCCTCTTTGATTACCAACGCTTAAATTTTTGTAAGTTGCTTTAGTAAAAAAAAAAAAAAAAGAAAGAAAGAAAGAAACTTGGGGATGGACTCACCAAGGCTTGAAGTCGCCACCAGGAGGCACCACAGGCTCACCTGTCACTGGTCCGTGCCTTGGGAGGGGCTCTGGCAGGAGGCGGGGCCACCTCCAGGAGAGCCGGACAGACATCTGGGAGGAGTTCGGACTTCACCCCTCCTCCAAGGGAAGGCCGGCAAAGGTTTCGCTAGAGGGCTAACCTGCTCCCTGGTCCCTGTAATCCCTTCTTACTTCCCCGAAGGCCCAAAGCCAACGTTTCCTGTTGACAACCCCCGAGCCTGGCACGGTGCAGGGACGCTTCTGTGCAATGTCAGGGCACGTATCACAGTTAGAACTGGTTCCTTGCTCGTGCACTTACTTAATGCCAGTCTTCCCCCTGGAACGTTGACCGCCTGTTGTCACTGCTGCAGCACGGTTGGCTTGGTGTGTGATGTGTAGCGGGCCCTCCATCCATGAACGAGCGAAGGAATGGCATCGCACGGGCAGCAACGTTGGGGGGCTGTTTGGGGTCACCAGTCACTCGGGGGAGACCCCCTGAGGCCTGACCGGTATGAGGCAGGGGCCGTGGGAGGGCACCGAGATGGCAGTGAAAACGGCAGCCGGCTGATGCCGAACTGAAGCCGGAGCAGGGGGAGTGTGGTCTTTTGAGAAGAAGGCCGACAGCAGGGGTGGGGGTGGGGGGGGCGTGGAGGACATCAAGGCCCCGCGCCCACACCCTGCAGGTGTCGTCTCCTTTAGTCCTTTTGACAGCCCCGTAAGGTTGGTGCCATTATCGCTGCTCCTTTACGGACGGCGGAACCGAGGCTCAGAGACGTTCAATAAAGGGGACGCTGGCTGGTCACGCCCCCACGGAGAGGAAACGCCAGAGAAAGAGTCTAGGAGACCACAGGAGTTCTGCTTTGGATGTGACGAGTTTGATATGCCTTTGGGACATCCAGCTGCGGGCAGGTAGACTGAAGCTTGGAGAAGTCGGGAGCAGGAACATAGACCTGGTGCCGGGGACGCCTCGGTCACGGTCAAAGTGGGGGAGCCGACCGAGCCCAGGGAGCAAGAGGCATGACAGGAATCACTCTGAACACCAGCCAGGAATCCAAAACGACCCACCTCCACCACGAGCGCAGGCAAGGATATGACTGTGGTTGTGCGTTCTCTTTCTTTATTTTCTGTGGCATTCAGGAATAGGTATAATACGATCAATAAAATGCCAAGATTGTTATTTGCTGTTTGCAGGAGTGGTTGACGGTATCAGTTACATGAGAGACATATACAAAGATACATATACAAAGAGATCTATACAACGAAGTTGCATTATTGTTGCTGTTGTTAGTTTCTCGAAGCATAAAAGAAAGCTGGCGTGGATGGTCAGTTGTGTGGTTTCTTTAAAGCAAAATTAAAGAAGACAAAGAACGTATTTGACCTCTGGAAAGACCCAGAAAGCTCCTCAACCTTGGGTCCACGGATCCCCCGAGGGCCTTCGGTTAGATGTCAAGAGACCCCCCTGAAATTGGACAGGAAAAAAGAACAGCGTTACCTCCAGTGTGAATGCAGGCCAGACGCTGGGGTGGTATCACAGGTGTCTGTGACTTTGTCACCAGTAGAAACCCTGCTGTCTGTATGTCACGTCACCGCGGTTGCAGACAGCTGGGGAGAGGACAGACCGCTGTGCCAGCATCGTGACAGACATGATCTCTTGTCACCGAGTGCACTCCCAATGCTGTGTGCTGTCGGTGCACCTCCAGCCCTCCTTCCTCCCTGGCCTGTGAGGCTCCTCCCGCCACTTCCTGTTTCCCTGCGTCTCCCAGCAACGGCCTCAGGGCTCAGCTCCCAGTGTTTGTCAGGCTGGCTCTCAGAAACCCCCGTCTGGGAGCCCTGTCACGCTCTAAAACACCCCGCCCAGAGGTGCGGGCACGCCCTGGAGTGCGGTCAGCCAGCCCCAGGGGTCCCCAGGTCACTGCCCCATGTTACCTGAGCCCCTTCCCTTTCTCAGTCACCCAGCACCCAGCCAGAGGGTCCCCTGAACTCAGTGCTTCTGTTAACATGATGGCTCTGGCTGATACACCACATCACGATTTAAAAATCTATTTTGAGGGGCGTCTGGGTGCTCGGTCGGTTAAGCATCCGACTCTCAGTTTCGGCGCAGGTGGTGATCCTCGTGGCTCCGTGAGTTCGAGCCCTGCGTCAGGCTCTGTGCTGACAGCGTGGAGCCTGCTTGGGATTCTCTCTCTCTCCCCCCCTCTCTCTCTGCCCCTGCCCCACTCACGCTGTCTCTGTCTCTCTCAAAATAAATAAATAAACCTAAAACAATAATCATAAAAAAATAAAAATACATTTTTAAAAAAAAAATTTTTTTTTCAACGTTTTTATTTATTTTTGGGACAGAGAGAGACAGAGCATGAACGGGGGAGGGGCAGAGAGAGGGGGAGACACAGAATCGGAAACAGGCTCCAGGCTCCGAGCCATCAGCCCAGAGCCTGACGCGGGGCTCGAACTCACGGACCGCGAGATCGTGACCTGGCTGAAGTCGGACGCTTAACCGACTGCGCCACCCAGGCGCCCCAAAAATACATTTTGACAATGCATTTCAGAATAATCGACTTCCTTTGTAACCCTCTATTCTTTGCTTTAAGCATTTAAAAATATGATTCTGGGGGGCACGTGGTGACTCCGTGGGTTAAGTGTCCTACTTAAGTCATGACCTCGAGGTCCATGAGTTCGAGCCCCACGTCAGGCTCTGTGTCTCCTCTCCTCTCTCTGCCCCTCCCCTGCTCACACTCTGTCTCTCTCTCAAAAATAAATGAATAAGCATTAAAACTTTAAAAAAAATATATGATTCTGAGAGCGGCCACAGGCCCTCACCGGCGTGCCGGAGGCATCCATGTCACAAAAAACAGGGAAGAAGTCGAAGTGGTCACCAGCCCAATTCATTACAGTTCCCTCCCTTGGGTTTGAAAGCCTCTTGCAACACAGGACGTAAAGGTTTTTCTTTCCACTCTTCCTTCCTTTCTTTTCAAACAAACTAACGGAAGAAAGTGAACTTCGTGTTATTTTTCCCCCCTTTAAAAAGTAGTACGTGCTCAGGGCCCCTGGTGACACACGGTCTGTTGAGTGTCTGACTCTTGATCACAGCTCAGATCATGATCTCACAGTTTGTGGGTTGGAGCCCTGCGCGCAGCTCTGTGCTGATGGCACAGAGCCTGCTTGGGATTCTCTCTCACTCCCTCTCCCTCTGCCCCTCCCTCCCTCTCTCTCTCTCTCTCTCTCTCTCTCTCTCTCTCTTTCTCAAAAAATAAACTTAAAAAAAAATTTTTTTTTAAAGTAGTACGTGTTTATCAAAAAAAAAAATCAGCAAAAAGAAACAAAAAGTTTTCGGCGTCCTCCTGATGACATGAAGACAAGGCGTCTGTTTCGATGTATTTCCTTAGGGTCTTTGTGGTTTTTTATTTTCTCGTGACTGTTACGGGTGTGTGCGTGCGTGCATGGGTGTGTGTTAGACACACTCAGTGTTGTAGCATTTCGCATTTTATTCACACTTGTCGTAACACCATTTTTATAGCTGGACAGGCTGCCGTAAAGCAGACATGCCTAGGCTGACTTGGCCATTTTCTTCTCATGTAAAACTTTAACGCAAATTATTTGTTACTCTGGGGAAATATGCCTCACGTACAATTCCCTATTTACAGTTGAGTGGCAGTCAGTACCTTGTAGAACTCTCATCTTCCCAAACTGAAGCTCTGTCCCAGCTAAGGGACTCCCTGTCTGCTTCCCCCAGCCCCTGGCACCCGCCGTTCGCTCTGTTTCTATGAATCTGATTAACCCAGATTTTTACTATTGCGCATTGCTTTCCCATGCTAAAATGGCTTAAATGTGAGACTTAACGCAAGCAGTATCTGCCTGATGCCTGCCTTTAAAAAGAAAAACTTTTTTTTTTATGTTTGTTTATTTTTAAGAGAGTGAAAGAGAGACAGAGCCTAAGCAGGGGAGGGGCTGAGAGAGAGAGGGAGACACAGAATCTGAAGCAGCTCCAGGCTCTGAGCTGTCAGCGCAGAGCCCAGCGTTGGGGCGTGAGCTCACGGACCTCGAGATCATGACCTGAGCCAAAGTCAGACGCTTAACCCACTGAGCCACCCAGGCGCCCCTTGCCTTTTTTTTTTTTTCTTTTTAATTAAATTAGCAGCTGTCCACATGGAAAGCCATCCTGCCAGTCCTAAGTGTTCTTGTTTTGCCAATGGTGTCTGAAAATTCACATAGGGACATGATGACTTAAATCTTTCTATGTCCGTGAACTGCAGATGTGAAGAGCTCACGGCAGGGAGATGGCTTTAAAACAGATGTGCGCGATGGGGCGTCTGGGTGGCTCGGTCGGTGGAGCGTACAGCTTCGGTTCAGGTCATGATCTCACAGCTTGTGGGTTCGAGCCCCGCGTCGGGCTCTGTGCTGACAGCTCAGAGCCCGGAGCCTGCTTCAGAATCTATGGCTCCCTCTCTCACTTTGTCCCTCCCCTGCTCATGCTCTGTCTCTCTCTCTCTCTCAAAAATAAATAAACATTAAAAAAATTGTCTTTTTAAATAAAACAGACGTGCGCTGGTCACATACTTGGAAGCTTTCTTCCGCGTGGATTTCCAAACCTTTCGCGCGTCCACTTTCGCGTGGAGACTGCTGGACCTCACACCATCCAACCTCTGTTTTCTGGGAAACACTCTACAGTGACGCTCCTCCTTCCTCCTTTTGTGATACCTGCATAAACAGAGTAACTAGGATTTTTCTAGCCATTATTTTTTAAGTTGTGGTTAAATACACCTAACGGAGTTTCGCAACTTAACCGCTTTTAAGTGCATTCACACTTCAGATGCGGCCATCCCCGTTTCCAGAACTTTCTCTTTTTCCCCAAACTAAAACTCTGTCCCCATGAAACACTGAGTCTCCGTCCCCCTCCCCCAGCCCCGGGTGGCCCCCAGTCGACCTTCTGTGTCTGTGAGTTTCACCATTCCGGAGATCTCCTGTAAGTGGACCATACAATATTTGGCCTTCTGTGTCTGGCTTACCTCGCTTTGCGTATTGTTTTCGAGGCTTCACTGAAGTCCCTTTTAATCATTACCTTACTGGATAGTATTAAGCCGACATGAACATTTAGCTCAGGCCCCTTGGAAGGGCCCACCTGTGGCCACCAGAAGTTGGACAGCCCCTCCCCCACCCTTTCCCCCCAGATTTCTCCTGGTCTCCGCTGCCTATACCCCTTTGCCTTCTTCCAGAGATAAAAGTTCTAAAAGACAAAGATAGTTCTATGGTGTTTTATTCTAAATGTAGGACATATACTTTAAACAATCATAGAATATTAGAGCTGGAATCTCTGAATATTTTCATCTTTTTAATACTCTTAATTGCCCCAGCATGGCAGATCATTTCTTCTTTTTCAAAAGCCTATACCATAGGAGAGCCCCTTGACCCAAAAAGAGAAGTCCAGGAGCTTCTCCTGCATAATACCATTCTTTGGAGACACAGTCATACCCCCTTATCTGGCCTGTGAAATTCACGTTTCACATCTAGATCAGAGTCGCAAGTAGGAAGTGACGGTACCTCGAAGAAAGTAACTGTGGCCAAGTTCAGGCCTCTTGTTCTAGGAAGGTAACCTGGTTACTCCCGCATACTCCTGCCAGAGCCCCATGACTTCCGATTCTGGTTACTATTGCGATTCTAAGGGTTTAACCGGCTTACGTATTGCCTGGCGCGAGGGGTCACGTGCAGGCTGTGCATTCTGAGCTGAAGGCCAAGGGCGGAGCCATGCTGCCTGGAGCCAGAAGGCAGCGGGGGAGCGGGGAGAACGGGAGTTCGTCTGGGACAAGAGCTAACTCCCATTCCCCTTGGTAAATGGTGACTAGATACATAAGATTTAGATTCCGTGCCCCCTGAATTCTCTTGTAACATTGTGTCTCACACAGACCAAACACCTGTACCTCATTCACAGCTAACGTTTTATTTACTTAAATACTGATGGCGAATAATGACTCATTTGCTGCTTACAAACCATAGGAAGTAGGTAACACAGTTACTCCTATTTTACAGATGAGGACACTGAGGCACAGAGAGGGGTTTGCATAACTGGCCCAAGGCCAGCAGTGAGTTTAGGGAAACTTCCCGCCCAGGCAGAGCTGGTGCGTTCCTCTTCTTCCGGACTCGCCCAGCAGAAAGCAATTGTATTCTAACACCGACAATAGTAATTAACTTCACACCGGCCTCAGTGCTGCGCCTTCTCCAAGTTGCTTTGCCTGTTTATCTTTTATTGGTCAGAATTAGACTCTAGCCTTTAGCCAAGAGTGTCTTGTTCTGAGACGTGTCATTTGCTTCCTTTCAGGTGGTTCAGCAGGTGACTGACCACAGATTCTCTGCTCACTTTATTGGCGACTTTAATGCTATTTAAATTCTAACAAGCTCTGAGTCTGCCTGTATTATGACAGCAAAAGCACCAACTCACGTAGCTGCTGTGTCCTTACTACTTCCTTGAGCCTAGAGGACCCATGTTAAGAGGAGACCAGTAAACCAGGGCTGCTGGAATGTTCTAAGACGGCAGTTCTGATGTTCAGACAGGGTAAAGAAACCTTCAGAGTAACTACGGGAAGAGGGGAGAATTTGTAACCACGTGTACGTCTAATCCAAAAAACCAGTGTAACATTGAGAGTTCGGTGAAATCTTTTGTGATGATATATTTAAAAACACACACACACATAGCAGTGTCATATCCCACGATAGTAATTTTTTTTTCAATTATGGCAAAAAGGTCAGAGCCCGTTCAAAGTCGTATTGAGGAACAAGGAACTCTGCAGGACCTCTGTGGAGAAGACTATTACAATATACTGAAGGCCGTATCAGATTGGAAAGTGGAGAGAGACACCTGGTTTCTCAAATAAAATTCCAGTTTAGGGGACAAGACTGGTTTAACGTTTGATGAGTGGACTCTCAAGTCAATGTCGAAGAGTAAAGAGTGAGACGAGCCAAGACATTTTTGGAAAAGAATTAATGAGGGCGATTTTTTCGACTTGTTTGGTAGCCCCAGGTTCTTTGTTCAAACAAAATCCTACCTCCCTCTTCAAATGCAGTCAGTGGGTCCTCTACTGCTTCCTGAATAAAGTTCACCTATTATGTAAACAAAGAACATTCTAATAATATCTAAAGGTATTCTGAAAAGCAGTCAAATTCCCACAATGCCATCACTGAATAGAGCGGCCGGCTGTGTTGTTTATTCTGTATTTCCTTCCAGTCTTTGTCTGTATGAGTTCATTTTTACTTAGTCGTATTCAAAATATACTTGTCTAAGGACCGAGAACATGGAAAGCTTGGCTGCGGGAAGAGCTGTAGAGGCCATGCCAGAATTCTGGGGGGCAGCTGCCTGCCAGGGGCACAGCTCCGTGAGTGCTCCCAAAATGCTGATTAAAGCCTCAAACCAAACTAATTAAGCGACAGGGACTACCCACGGCTTCTCTAAACCCGGACGTAAACTGCAGTTCTGGAGTCCCTCATCTTGCCGGAAGAATCATCCGTGTGCTTTTGGAAGAACGGACAGAATGTGCTGCAAGCCCTTCTTGCCAGCCTGGGGGCCCACTGTGACCTGCCATCCTGCGTGGTGGCTGCGTCCCTCCCATTCTACACAGGAAGCTGGGGGTGGGGTGGGGGAGTCCCTGGAGGGCCCGAAACCACACACCAAGGAGCAGCAGAGCGGGGATTCCGGCCGGAATCAAAGCAAAGGCTTGAGGGCTTCCTGCGGGAGTCACTGTGGCCTCTGGGTGGGAGTTACTGGTGCCCTGACCCTTCAGCCCCTTCTCACCCTCTGTGATGGCGCCCGGCCAGAGGGGACGAGAAGCCAGGCCCCGTTCTGGGACCTTCTCCCGTGCAAGGCTCTTGCTTCCAGTTCACTTCCACCGTGACCCCCTTGGCCTTGGCCTGACGGTGCTACCTCTGAAGTCTCAGCTTCAGACTTCCCGCCTGGGGGGCCCCCACCTTCCGTCTCTATGTCTGGTGCTGACCGCTTTGCTCTTCCTGCTACGACAATTAGCGCGACTCCCCTGTGTCAGTTGGTAAGTCAGTGTCCTCCTAGAGCGTGGGCACCTTTGGTGAAGGTACAAGCCCCTGTACATCAGGGGTTCTCGCCTGGGGGCGTTTTGCCTCCCGGGGGGACAGTTGCCAGTATCTGGAGACATTCTGGGTCGTCCCAGCTAGGGTGGAGAGTGCTCCTGGCATCTAGAGTGCGGAGGCCAAGGACGCTGCTGGACATCCTATGAGGCACAGGACAGAGGCCACACCAAGAATTACTTGGCCCCAATGTCCCTGGTGTCGAGGTTAAGAAACCCTGCTCTCTATTCACGTTCGAGTTTCCTCGTAAAGTCTGATCCCACATTTGATACTGGATGTCTCCACGGAAGTGGGGTAAGAGGAGGGGGCTTCGATATAATCTGAGTAGCTAGCCTAGCATCAAAGCTCCTGGTCAGAAGCATTTCAAAAGGCCCCGGTGAGCTCAGAGAACCCCGCCCCCCATTATGCCAAGGCGGGTCCAAGCAGCCCCACAAGATGTCAGGTATAAAGGTGCCTGTAATTGACCTCTTTGCTGGTGCTCGGAGATGACGTGGTCAGGAGTGGCTATATGATCTCCGGTTATTCCAGAATTTCCACTCTTGTGCCAAACATGCCTCTCCAGACTGCTGTCCTTTGCTCCTCCTTAAACTTCCCTTGAATTTCACCTACAATACTCATTTTTCAAAGGTAAGACTTTCTGATTCTATGTTAAAGCCTTCTGTAAAGATACACAGTTCCTATAGATTGACGGTAAAGGAGTCGCTCGTAATCTGGTACTTTTCTGGAGTCTCTAGGTGATGACTTATCTCTGAACTGTATTTCAGGGACTCGAATGCAGAGGGGAGTAGCCTTATATCAGGGTAGGGGCTTGTGTTTTTAATGCCACGTGGAAGTGTGTGAGACGGTCTTCATTATACGTTATTTACTCCTTTCTTTAGAAAGATGCCTTTAGGGATGCTGTTTAGGAATTTCTGTACCTTGGGGTGGAAGGCGGCTCTCACTTCTGCCGTTCTCGTCCGTCCTTAAGTCAGGTGTCCTTGAAGTCAAGCTGCTTATTTGTGGGAATGCTTGATTTTTAAACCTTTGAATCCATCTTACCCGCCCTTAAGTTTCCCTGTTTGCTGTAGGTACTGCCTCAGTTCAGATCATAAAGCCCTACGCTCCCCACACTTCTTTTCTGTGAATGACATTTGCCGATCACATCTGTAGCCTGATGGATTTCTGAAGGGTAAAGATTTGTTCCGTGGCTGTGATTATGACTGTGTTCTACCTTTCTAGCACGGTAAACTCAGGGGCGGGAGCACTGAGGTCCAAGCCAAATAAATGAGTGAGAACCTAGAAAAAGCATTGCCTTCACTTATTTAATCACCATATTCTATTCCCAAGTATATGGTGAAGCGTTTGGTTTATTTCTTATCGGTGGGGTATTCCCTTAGCTAGTGAACACCATTCTCGAGAGTACAGTGTATTTTCCCACCTCCCTATTTATTCTGAGCAAAAGCCTTTCAAGTTGACTATTCAGAGAGCATAGGTAGATATATTCTTTTCTTTGCTTTAGAGTTGACTTGGAGGGATTTTTCACGATGTGTCCCTATCTGGCTGAGAAATGCATAATAGAGTTTGGTTGTTTTGTTTTCAATATTCTTAGAAAATAACTGGTCGATTTTTGCCGTGTGTTGTGCTTACAAGAAGCACAACTGGTTTTCCTAAGAGGTACTTCATTGGAGGTGGACGTGGCCGTTTCCTTGGTTACAATAAATGGGAGATGCTTCTGCGATCTCCCACGTCCCCGGGCTGGCCTCAGGATCACCAGTTCTGAGAGATGGAATGAAAAACTGGATCCTTTTTTTTTTTTCCTCCAGGATTGCTATGGACTTATTCCTGGACACTTTTGGATATGAACTTAATTCCAGAGTATAATAAATCAGAGATTGTGTTAAGTGTGGGTCCAACTTTACCCTGTGACAGCACCGCTGGGCTTTCTGGAGCTTGTTTGGGAATGGAAACGGCATCACCCTGGCTGGGCCAGAGACAGCTCTGTGGCAGGCCCTCAATTTCTTTTCCTCTTCCCTCAGCCCCATGCTCCACGGTCCCTGTGCCAGGATCGTGCTCCCTGTTATCTGTCCTCTCCTGGCCACTTGGTTTCTCATCTCCATTCAGCTCAGAATCAGGGCCAAATCCCAAAGTCCAGACACCTGACCCTTTGGGCCAGAGTCTCTTGGGCCTGTCCCCACCCCCACCCCCTTTCCCCCACTCTCCCTTGGCTCCCACCTTTCAGCCTCTCCCATCCTCACAAACCGAGAGGGACAAATGAACGTGTGTCCCTACCCGAGCCCTGCCCCCCATCCCTCCTTCCTCCCAGGCTGCAAGTCTGCCATTTGTCACACCTGCCCAAACCGCTAAAAATGTTTAATTGTAGAATTTGAACAACGGCATGCAGTAGCCGCGTTGTAAATTAAAGGCTTCGTCTCCTCCCTCCGTCTGCCGTGTGTAACACGGCTGTCACACCAGCCCACTGGGGCGGCTCATGAACGGGGCTGTCCGAAGACGCCTCTTTCTCTGTGTCTCTGACCTCCCCTCGTCCGTCTTGCCTTGTTGCTGGCACATCTCTCACCCCCTGCGTGTCGCAGCCCCACGATTCCTTCCCTCACCTCTTTCCTCTTCTGTGCCTGCGCTCACCTTCCTCGTCACCTTAAACCAGCTCACGCTTGTGACGGTGCCGACGGGCCTGCTGGACACCTCCACCAGGCTTTCTGCCCCTTCAGTGCCGTCCGCCCAAAACCCAAACTCATCACCTTCCTTAGAAAATCCAAAGGGATTTATTAGATGAAAAGGAAGCGTGGTGAATCGCGGGGCACTAGGCGGTTATTAAAGAAAAAAAAATTCCTAAAGACATTCCATTTTTAAGAGAGAGTTTCTATTCCCAGTTTCTACAAAAATAGAAAATACTGAAGATCTATGAGAGTTAATGATAACCTGCCAAAGTCCTCCGTTCAGGAGGATCATCCACCCACCCGCCCATCATTTCTGAAGTGCCCACCGTGTTCCAAGGTGAGGACACCCTCCCATTCTGGAAGGGCCCACTCCCGGGGGAGGAGAGGCTAAGTACCAAGTCATAGGCAGCCGAGAGAAGGAAGCGTGTGGTTGTATCACACCCCAGCGCAGGTGAGTGCTCCCTAAGCAAGAGCCGTTTCTATGCTAGAAACGAGCTCACTCTTCTTTTCAGCTCCCCCGGCCCCGGATGCTTCTGTCCACTGGAGGCAGCCAGCATTCTGGCCCACAAGCTGTGTTCGCTGCCCCGTGGGGTGCAGCTTTCTCTGCAGATGGCAAGCGGGGTCTGGCCCTCCACCAGATGAAGTGCTTTGTAAACTGGACGGTGCCGTGCAAGTCTGGGTAATCGTTTCACGAACCGGCTTTTTAACGTGAAGTGTTCTTTGATATTCGCCAAAGCGAAATCATAACAAAAATGCAAGCTCATTGCTTGTAGAAGGATTCAGAGACGTTCATTTCGTAGCAACTCGTGTTCACGAAAAGCAGTAGTTAACGGCTGATTGTGACTGATTTAGAAAAATGGTTTCGTGTCAGTCATCTGACTCAAGGCGAAGCCGAGAGCACCCCCCGCCCCCACCGTCTGCCCTCTGCTTCGTGCTAGGATCCCAGGAAGGGTTTGTCTCTGTGGTTCCAACACTTAGAACCAAACCGCAGCTGGAGGCAAAGCTCGCGAACCTAGCAACAGACCCAACACCATGGAGATGAGTAAACTCAGTTTGGGTGTGGCCATGTTGGTTAAATGTCCTGGCATTTGCCGGTCAGCTCTGCTTCTGCTGTTCCCAGAACCAAGTGAGACTGATCAATTTACCTTTGGCTCATTTCCCAGGGGTCCCTTAAGAAGTTAAGTCCCCGCCGATGATCTTACTGTACATCGGAGAACTGCTTTTTAGATATTGGACATTCAACTTTTGTTGAGGGGGCACAGAGGATCACAAGCAGGGCGACTTCTAGGAATGCCCGAGAAAGTCCAGAGCGTTCAGGAACCCTCACTACAGAGCTCCCAGTGACTGCACGTTTGCTGGTCCTTAACAGCCAGGAAGGGGCCGGAAATCCAGAGTCCACCTGTTAGAAGCGGCACCTTGGCCAAAAAACTGCGGAACTGGGGGGAATTGAACCTGCGTCCCTAACCTCACAACTGCTGATATAAGGACCCTGGGGCAGCACTGGCCCAGTCCAGACGGACGGCCACCCTGTTCTGAGCACATCCCCCCCCCCCCCCCCCACCGTCATGCTGCTCAGCCCGTGCAAAGACACCCCGGGTTTCTCCTGCTAACCTTCCTGAGGATGGAAACCTGGGGCTTCTTGTCTGCTTTCTTCTCACCTGACACTCAGGTGGTTTTAGTTTTGTCTTCTTCAAGGGAAAGTGTGTTGATTACTCTGCCAAGCTGCCTTTAGAGCCCCGAGCACGGGGGAGAAATGTGTATTTGGAGCGAGACATTGGACAGAATGTCACTTTTGACAGCTGTACCCCTGTCTTCCATGTTTCCCTGCACTTGCCGAAAACAAGCTTGTAGGCTCCTCATTAAGTCCTCACAAGCGGCCTTGCTAAGAATTAAAAAAAAAAAAAAAAAAAAAAAAAAAAACCTGCCTGGAAAGGGAGCTTCAATGAAGGACCTTTTCATTAGAGACCTATTTATAATCAAAATCAACAGAAGGCAACGCGACCCCTTGGGCCCCGGGATCTGCACAATAATATCAAGAAGCATGGATTCAGGGCTCCACTTACAATTTAGGCTCTGACATTCGCCCCGTGGCTGGGAATGGTTCTGGGACTTGGCGGTCTCCCAGGACTCCTGGACTGAGACACGCTCAGAAGGGAGAAGTCTCCTATCTGGAAGGATGTTGGGTTAGCAGTTTGCTCTGATGTGCTCCCACTTAGTGGAGTAAGAAATCTCTTGTGCACAGAATCTCTTATTTTACTGCTGGTATTGTTAGTTTATCCCTAGAACTAAAAGTAGTCAGCTTCTTCCTCCCTGACGGTGTCCTGCCACCCAGGGCTTCTGCAGCCGGCCCCTCTTGTAGCTTCTCTGGTCATCCCCGTTCCCAGCCATTTTAACTCAGTGTTTTTTGTTTGTTTAAATGTTTATTTAGTTTTGAGAGAGAGCTGAAGCAGGCTCCAGGCTCTGAGCTGTCCTCACAGAGCCCGATGCAGGGCTCGAACTCACGAACCATGAGATCATGACCTGAGCCGAAGTCGGACGCTCAACCGACTGAGCCACCCAGGCGCCCCTATGATTGAAACTTTTGATGTCATTAATTGTTACCTGAAATTATGTTATTGCTGGTCTTCTTGCCACTTTTTTTATTTAAAATTTTTTGTAATGTTTGTTTATTTTTGAGAGAAAGAGAGAGAGAGAGAGGGAGAGAATCTTAAGCAGTCTCCATGCTTAGCGCAGAGACTGACTAGGGGCTCGATCCTACGACCCCTGGATCATGACCTGAGCAGAAATCAAGAGCCAGACACTCAACCAACTGAGCCACCCAGGTGCCCCTCATCGTTGCCCTGCTTCCTTCCTGCTGTAGAGGAGGACAGGAAGTCCTGGACACCTTGGGTGGGGACTCTGGGGACCATGGGAAGAGAGGGGCTGACCAGCAGCATTGGTTTACCTTTCCATCAGGCCAGCAGGGCTGCTCAAAGGGGTCTGTGCGTTGGTACCCTCGGTCCTCCCCTCTATAGCGGGCACTGTCATTATCATTGGCATGTTTCCAATGAATCTCCAGACACAGCGCTAAGTAACTTGCTCTCGTGACAGAGCCAGGAATGGGACCAGGGACTTTATTCCAGAGCCCACTTAACCCCTTCCCTGCTCGGTTTCATGGAGCTGATACCTAAAGATTGGATGGTGGCTGGAGGTTGGGGAGAATGCAGACATCTGGCATTGCCCCGTCACAGTGCCCTGCTCTGGGAGATGTGGTCATCGAGTTTAGGATGGCCAGTAGCTCTAGAATTTGCCTCCCCAGGTTGGAATATTCAAGCTGACGTCTATCATTCTCACCTGTGAAGTTGCTGCTGCTACCAAAATTATAATTGCTTTCCATGATAAATTATGTAAGTTCCACACTTGTTTATGTAGAACAGTTTCTTTTCTCCAATGAATGTCACTTTCAAGGATCAAGAATTGTACCACACTAACATTTCAAAAGAGGCACAGAATAACAAGAAAACAGGCATTAAAAGGTAGGCGTTTCACTCTTTGAAAGGTCTATCGGCAAACCTGAAGAGATCATCCATCAAAGCTTGGCGCGGAGTTCGCCTTCATCAAAGTTGAAGCCTGGTGAATTTCTCCCACATCGGTCAGTCCAGGCGTCTGCTCGGCCTCTCTTTCTATCGCCCCTCCTCTCTCCCAGGTCAGGTCCTCTAGTCCATCCGTACCCCCTGTGCCCGCCCACCCTCCGGGTTAACGCCTTCCTTTACGAGCCCACTCCTCTGAAGCCTGGTGCTCCGGCGCGCCCGTCCACCGTGGGAAGGTCAGTGCGCACAGGCCACGTGCTAACATCTGGCGACAACTGTGGCTCGGCGGGCAGAGTGCGAAATTGGGCTGCTGTAACATCGAAACGTGAATCTGTGGTCTCGCAAGACTTTCTGGAGCCGCCTTTGCAGAGAATTAGGCCAAGCGATTCTATTGAAAACTCCCGTTTTGAGGCGGGGAGGTGGTCTTTCCGAGAAGGACCTTCTGGGCAGGAGGGGGCCCGAGCAGCCTCGACCCAGGAGAGGAGGAGGGGCGCAGCCAGGTTCCAGGCACCCCAGGCCCAGGGCCTGGCCAGGGCAGGGAAACATTCCGGTGAAAACCTGCGCCGCGACCTTCCCGTCGCTCCTGCCCCAGCCTGGCGAGGTCCGCTCTGCCCCGAGGACTTTTTAAGGAACGAGCAGCGCGCATCCCGGCGCGGGGACGACCCCGCTCCTCCGCTCGGCCCCTGCCTCACACCGCCCTCCCGGCCGGACCCCCGGCCGGTGCACGCAGCCCCCCCGGCTCCGCGCCGAACCGCTGGCACCCGCCCTCTTTGCTGCGCGGCCGACGCAGTTTTGTGGCTCCGGCAGCCGGCCCCTTGTCGGGGCGACGCGTTAACGGGGTACCCCCGCCAGCAGGTGCTACCGCGCTCGGGCCGAGGTGGTCGCGAACTCGGAAGCTCAGTTTGGCGCGAGTCAGGAGGGCGTCGCGGGGCGGGAGCCGCGGGAGGCGGGGGCGGGGTCAAGGCGGCAGTCCGCCCCGCCCCCCGCTCGAGCCCCGCCCCGGAGGACCCCGCCCCGCGCTGGCTCCTCCCCGGAGGGCCCCTCCCCCGCCCAGACCCGCACGGGCCCCTCCCCAAGCAGACCCCTGTCCCGCGAGCTCTCCACCCGCAAGCCCCCTGTTTCCCCGGCCCCCGAACCTCTCAACTCGCGCTCCCCCGACTCTGGGCGGACAGCCGGGGCGGGGTTGTGGGCAGGCCGGCTGGGGTCTTTTTTTGTTTTTTTCCTCCCCTCCACCTCCGCCTTTCCGGTGTCGAGCGGAGGGGGTTGGGTGGTGATTGATAACCGCGCAGCTGGGGCGCGGGGCGAGTAGGACGGACGCACAGGGTGGACGGGGGTGGCGGGGGCGCACGCGGGTGGGGAGCGGGGGTGGAAGGACCCTCGGGGGCGGGGCGCGCGGGAGGCAGGGCGGAGGGGGGGGACCCTCCGGGGCGGGGCGCAGGGGGCCGGCCCGGGCTTCACCGCCCCCGGGTGCCCCCGCCCCCGACCCGCCCGGCCCCGGCCACCTGCGCCCCGCCCCGGCCGCGCCCGAGCCCGGGAAAGGCGGAGGCGCGCCTTTGCTTAGGGAAGGGCGAGTTCCCGTTGCGACGCGCCGTGTGTGTCCGGGGACAGTCGTCCGCTGCCCTGGGCATCGCGGATCCCAGGACGTTCGCGAGGGCCTTTCCCGGTTGTGCGAGACGGCGCCCCTCTGGCCGGCAGGATGACCAACCCTGCGGCCACGCAGAACAAGGAAATAGACTGTCTGAGCCCAGAAGCCCAGAGACTGGTAAGACGAAAACACTGTCGAAACTTTCGGTTTGCCCCTGGCTGCCCGGGGCAGGGCGCGCCGCCGTCCTCTGGGCCCGGGGAGCTGTGGGGTGGGAGGTGCGGGCCGGAGCGGGCTCTGCCGTCGGGGCTGCGCTCCGGCCCCGAGGGCGCGGCCCCTCCTCGCGCGCCGGGAAGCACGTTTTACCGGCCGGAGCCGCCCCTCACCGGGACCAGGAGGAACGCGGGCGCTCCGCTCTGCCCGTAGCGGTGGCCTTTCGACGCGCTCCGCCCAGCCCGCGACGGCGGTGGACCCAGCGGAGGTCTCAGAGCTGCGCGTGGTCGGGAGTTTCCCATCTCAGCTGCTAGTTTGGTGTTTGACAAAATCCAGCACCTGGGAACTGGTGTCCCCACCCAGAGGCTGGCACCTCCAGAGGCTGGGGTAGTTTGGGGTAGTATTTATCCTGCTCTGGATCTTAGGACCTTTGGGGCTGAGCCCCATTCCTCCAAACACCTCCAAGGACCCCTGTCACCTGATCTACCTTGGCTGGTCTCCTGGGGTCTCCGGGTCTGGACAGGCCCCTCCCTCTACGGGATTTTGCAATTACTCAGCTCAATACCCAGTATTGGGATCCTGTATGTGGGGCTGGTTTGACATTGAAGTTGGACAAGGGGGTAGGGTGGCAAAGGTTTGTAATTGCCGGTTTTCATGAAGCTTGTGGTTGACTTCGAATGGGAACATAGGGAGGCAGAGGGGTGCACTCTGGAAAAGAACCATGGTGTCAATGCTACAGACAGGGACCCTAGATTTCCACTTTACTGGGCTTTTGTGGAAGCCTTGATAAAAGTTTGAGCCCAACACAATCACTCCTTCATCAGGCAGGAGTTAATCATCTACTGGGAGTTTGTGGAGGGTCCAAGATAAGACCGCCCTCGCCTTGGAGAGTTTACTGGTAAGCCGGGGAGAGGCGTAGAAATAAATAGACTGTGATGAATAACACTTGAAAGTTACCTTCCTTGGTGAGTATGGTCAGGTGGATATTTTTAAGGTCTGGTTTAGCGCGTTCCTATGGCCTCATTTTAAACCTCCATGAGCCAGACATTGAAGCTGGTTCCTACCCCTTAACCTGGCTGGTTTCCAGGGGCCTGGGAGCCTGCACAGGGATTCTGGTTCACCATCTGGGGAGCTAGAAGGAAGGACGAGAAGGCTGATGGGAGATGCTGGTGTTTCGCGGAGGGGTCTGGGCAAACCATAGATGGCAGCGCAGAGTGATGTTAACCTTGGGCAAGAATCAGAGGGACGACGTGCTGGGCAGGGAGCCCTCGAAGGAGGAAAGAATAAACATGGAGAATCAGGATGTGAGGATGGGAGGCACAGGCCATCGGAGAAATGAGGAGAAAGAACCAGTGTGGCCTGGCCCTGGCTGTCGACTCCCCTTCACCCTCACCCCGTGGACTGGATCTGGTTGAGACACACACTTCTTAGAGGTGCTGTGGGACTAGGTGCTAGCAGGTCTGGAGTGGGCTTTGATTGAGGCGCTCCATTGTTCCCCAGCGCCAGGACCCAGTACGCTCTGAAAACTGGAAGTTGTTGCCTTTTTTTGGTAAGGTTTATGGCAGAATTCATTTGGCCAGGAGACCTTCCCTGGCTGATGGGAGGCTGTTTTCTATCTTTCTCCCTCTCCTTGTGAATATTCACACATTTCTCTGCAGCCTGTGAATGGCCTTGATTGAGCGCTGTCGCTCCGGGTGGCCACAGACCATACGGTGTTTACAACTTACTACCCTCCTGAAATCCCAAAACGTTGAATTCTGGTCCCAGGAGTTTCCAACAAGAAATTGTAAACCTATAGGAGTTGTTTGGGTGTTTTTGTTTTTGTTTTTGTTTTTAGTAAATAGTAGCACAAAGTATCTTAGAGTGGGGCTTGGGGAACAGAAATAAAACTCCATGTTTGTTTTATGAGGTTAATGGTCTGATTAAAAGGAAGTTGAACAGTTGGGGGCTCTTTACATAAGTCAGCCCTGGCCCCAGAGCTCCGGGAGAGGCCAGCATAGAAACCATACATTTCTTGAACTTTTGTAACTTCCTCCTGTTTCCGATGGGTTGTGTTATCTCTGGTCCCTTTCCACATGCTGATTAGCACCAAGCCCTTACAGACCGACCAGCAGTCCTGTCCCGAGAAGGTGGACACAGCCTCCCAAGCCCTGTCTCATCATCACAGATACCTTTGCAAAGGTCCCCCAGGTCTGGGCAAATGCAAGCATTGACCGGAGTCCGTGCAAAGGCCGTAGGCCCCGCTGTTGCTCAGTCTGAGATTTTGAGCCCTGGAATCATGGTTTGTTTTACATGGGTCATTTTCCCAAGCAGTTAAGGTATAAAAATAGTTAAGTAAGAGCTTTTCCCATAGGATTAAGAGTGGTCCGCTAGGGCAGAGATAGAGACAAAAGTCCCTTTTGCTTTAAGAGTTAGTTTCTGTTCAGCCGAAGCTAACACGACATAGCGGAAGCCTCCTTAGCAACTTTTTTTCTTTTTTAACTAGAAAACCCTTGAGTCTAAACTGCCACTTACACCGAGCACAGGAAATCCAGTTACAAAACAGGTCTCAGGCCAAGTTAGTCGGAGTATTACCTGATTAGAGGTCCTTATCTGGTTTCTACAGAATTGTGAGGCCGAATGTTGGTGTAACATGTTTGTGCCTCAAAAGGCAATGTTCGAGAGGAATTTGTTATCCCTGAAAAATCAGGAGACGTGACTCAGCACAGGCATTGTTTATGACTGGTTACTCAGTGTTTCCAAGTATCTGTTCATATTTAAGAGTATTAATCTTGGAGCCTTGGAGGCCATAAGGTCCAAATTACTAACCTGTTATTGAAATAAGCCTATCACATCCCCCCACTATAGGTTGGACCCGGAGGGTGGGGAGCAGAGGAGTTTGTACTCTGGGCCACCAAAATTTTAGTGGTTTTTTTTTTTTCTTTTTTTCTTTTAATAAAGAAGCTCATTTCCATGGAATGGATTTACTAAATTTTCGTTACTCCCACTTTCCAGATAAAATTGCATACATTAGTTTCTTTCTTCCACATGTACATCCATGATGTAATAATTCAAAATTGCCATGCATTTGATCGCAGATCACTACTGAAAACTCCCCTTCCCCTGGCCACATTCCAAAATAAATAAACAACAAAAACCAACAACAACACGAATGTGTCTTCTGAGACTCCTCCATTCATTCAGGCAAGAGCCAGAGTTCAAGTGGTTTTTTGTTTTCTCCTCGGATAGTAACTGGACGGTGTTAAAGTCATGTAAGTGGTTTTTCCTTGAGTCTAAAGTACAACTACTTTGTAGTGGGGAAGTCATTTAGCCTCACTCGAACAAGGACTTTTTAACCAGAATGTTCCACTTGTATGCTTGCGTGATAGGGCTTGTCAAAGCAATGTCATTTCTGGTCCTCATGTCTTTTTCTGTTATCTGACAAGTAGGTGTGCAGTCTTCCAGGGGGAAGAGAAATAGAGTGGCCTTTTGGTGCGGGCTGGGACCCTCTCCTCCCTCCCCTGAAACTCCCCCCCTGCATGTTCTCCTGGTGGGCGCCTGACCTCACTTGTCTTCTCCCGTTGCTTTAAAAAATTTTTTTTTAATGTTTATTTTTGAGAGAGACAGGGACAGAATGCAAGTGGGGGAGGGGCAGAGAGCGAGGGAGACACAGAATCCGAAGCAGGCTCCAGGCTCCGAGCTGTCAGCACAGAGCCCGACGCGGGGCTTGAACTTGGGAACAGGGAGATCATGACCTGAGCCGAAGTCAGACGCTCCACCGACTGAGCCACCTGGGCGCCCCTCTCCCGGTGCTCTTAAAGCTGAGTTGTGTTCGCAGCTGGTTGTGTGCTGCTGTGGGAGGTGCTGTGTAAGTATCAGCAGGCAGCACTTCCTGAGCCCTGCGGTGGCCGCCTTGCTACATGTTTTCTGCAGACGTCTTCCCTAGCCCTTGCTGGAACCTTGTCCGGTTGCCTCCACGTACAGATGAAAGGGAAACTGAGGCTCAGAGAGGTCAGGGGACTTTCCCAAGCGCACACAGCCGGCAGGCAGTAGGGCCGGCTCAGACCCAGGCCTGCTGGCTCAGAGCTGCTGCTGAGAACCATTGCCAGTATATACAGTTTGCAGAGGCGCTGACTGGCCGCTGCTCAGCTGCTCTTGGCAGCCTCTGGGCTGAAGGACGTCTTTTTACTAAGGCAGCCTCTTAGGACACACGCCCTTGCTCCCGAATGCATGGTGAGACGTCCTCGTTGTATCCAACGTTTCGTTGCCCTTCCTGGTAGTTTTCAGACAGAAGAACTTTCAATGGGCTTTATTTTTCTAAATAAGGAAAAGACCAGTAGAAACGAAAGAGCTGCAGAAATTTCGATTTTTCTGTTTTCATCCTGCACTAACTTTGTAACTGTTATGGGTGTCAGCATCCTCCAGAAGCCTCCTTCCTGGGTGCTGTGGGCTTGCGCCCCACCCCACCCAGACAGACAGGCTCCCTGAGAATTGAAGTGATGTGGGGATGGTTGTAAATAGCCCTGAGCTGCCTGATGTAGGAGCCCTGGTGCTTCTGGTTGTCCTGCCTTCTTTTGAGAAGGAACAGTTCCAGTGTTTGTTTTTTTTTGGTTTTTTTTGGGTTTTTTTTATAAATTTTTTTTTCAACGTTTATTTATTTTTGGGAGAGAGAGAGACAGAGCATGAACGGGGGAGGGGCAGAGAGAGAGGGAGACACAGAATGGGAAACAGGCTCCAGGCTCTGAGCCATCATCAGCACAGAGCCCGACGCGGGGCTCGAACTCCCGGACCATGAGATCGTGACCTGGCTGAAGTCGGACGCTTAACCGACCGCGCCACCCAGGCGCCCCCAGTGTTTGGTTTTTAATGTTTATTTTTGAGAGAGAGGGACAGAGCATGAGCGGGGGAGGGACAGAGAGAGAGGGAGACACAGGATCCGAAGCTGGCTCCAGGCTCCGAGCTGTCAGCGCAGGGCCTGATGGGGGGCTCGAACCCATGAGATCATGACCTGAGCTGAAGTCAGACGCTCAACCAACTAAGCCACCCGGGTGCCCCCAATTTCAGTGTTTTGTGACACCTTAAAGACACGGGGTTTGCAGAGAAATCCGTGAGCAGAACAGGTGAAGGTGAAGGGAGTGGAGCCCTGGTGCACTGGCTGCAACGGGACGGCCACCAGGATGCTGTCACCTGCTAGTCCCACACTGTTATTTGTGGCCACACTGTATTTGTTATTTCTTTATTCCTTTGTAATTCCGGCATGATGAGGCTGTTAAAGGAAATAAATGTGAACATTCTCTCATCTCAGAAGAAAATACAGGAGGTGTTGGCAGCAAGAGGGGAAATGTATCTGCACGGAGGGTACCGTGCAACATCCTTCGTCATCGGCATCCGTATGAGTAGTTGCTGAACTCAAGAGGATGATGTGGAGTTTGAGTAAATGTTCCTCAAGTCACTGCTGTGGATAAAGTAACATGGATAATTTTGTTCCTGAATAATACCAGTTTGCTATTTTGGGCATGTGGGGTGCTTTTAAGAAGTTTATTACCCAGAAAAACAAAGTCAGGAGATTTCTGGTAGCAAAACGGGGAGAGAGAAGTGACCGTCTCTTAGTAGAAACAACTCACCCCTGGTGGAGAGAGAGACACGGTTCTAGAGACGGAGGAAGCTCCCAGAGATCACATAGTCTGATTCCTCCCACTCCCTGTGATGAGGGCTACTGTTCAAAAGTGATGTCCTTTCCAGAAACCACACTCGTAACTCTAGAGCACAAACAGGTGGGTGGGGGAAAGAGGTGATGGGCATTAGGAGGGCACTTGTGATGCATACTTGTGATGTATAGAAGTGTTGACTCACTGCACTGTACCCCTGAAACTAGAATTACACTACATGTTAATTACCCTGGAAGTAGGATAAGATAACGTAAATAAAGAAATATTGCATGATTAATACCAAAAAAAAAAAAAAGGCAACATACTTTGTCAGAGCCCATATACCTGGTAGACAGTCGAGCCAGGGGGGAAGGCTGGGGCTGGGTGTCTCTGCCTGCAAAAACCCAGAACCCTGCTGAGGAGCCCGTGCCCGGCCTGCGGAGAGGTGGCACCGAAGTTCTGGCCTTTTCCATCTGGTCCCCCGGTCCGGGCTCCTGGAGGCCCATGGCCCAGCCACCGCAGCCTTGCAAGGGAAAGGCTTCTCTGAAGGCTGATGTTTTATCGTAAAATTCCATGATCATTTTACAGAACCCATCGGAGTTGGTGTTTTAGATTACCAGGTAAATGTCAGTCTTTAACTTTCTGTCCTCCAAACCTTCAAGGAAAAATTGACAAAGTGTGTTTTGTTTAGTTTATGGCTCATGCAGCGGCCCCCAGACCCGTGCCCTTAACCTGTACCGGGGCTGTTAGGACAGTGTGGCCGTGCATTAGAGAGGTTCAGCTCCCCGGCTCCACACTGCATTTTATCAAAAACTGCGGTCCTCAACCCCCTTTTTGTAGCAAGTTTTTCACATCCTCACTGCTCACCTGAAATGAAGTCTGTAGGTAGTAAGATTTGGTACAGATCATCTCAAGTCAATGTAATGTTTTAACCATAGCGTTGAAATGAAAGCAAACGAAGGTAAATTGCGATAACAGAACGTGGATGTTGATCTAGAAACGCTCCGGCCCTGGTGTCCCAGAAGAAGGACGGAGCGGTCACACGTGTGCAGACCTGTGCCCACACCATAGCTGCGGGCAGACTGACACAGGCGTGCTCCGTCCCAGGTGGCGCACGTCGCTCCTGGTGGCTCGACGTTCCAGAATGGGCACCAGCTCTCCGAGCGGTCTGAACAAAGCCAAGTGTAGCCTTCCCTCAATTTTCATGCTGATCACATTCCTGGGATTTGCAGCGTAGGTTGAAACTGCACAAAACATACTTTGATTTTATGTGTCAGTTGGAATCCATTTGTAGATCCGAAACGGATAGAGTCGTTTTTTTCTGTCTGCCTGGATAGTCCGTGGGAAGGTTCTTCAAGGTGCAGTCCTGCCTGAGTGTGGGATGGTTCGCCTGCCATGGCCTGCCCCCTCCCCACTTTTTTTTGAGAGAGAAGAAGAGCACGTGTGTGTGTGTGTGTGTGTGTGTGTGTGTGTGTTTGCACACTTGCGCAGGGGAGGGGCAGAAGGAGAGAGAGAATCCCAAGCAGGCTCCACACTCACGTGGGGCTCGCCACGACCCTGGGATCATGACCCGAGCCGAAATCAAGAGGCGGTCGCTCAACCGACTGAGCCACCCAGGTGCCACCACCCTGCCCCTTAAATGCCATCAGTGCCTGCCTCCACTCACTGTGACCTCCCAACAACACGCCCCAAGTTCCCAAAATGCCCTCTGCAGGGTTGGCACCGCCCCCACTGATAACTGCCATGCCAAAGCATCTTCCCCTCCATGGTGATTGTAGTTACAGACATGTCCCTAAACGTAGGCCCCCTCTTTGGGGAAAAACATACAGTAATTGTGTAAGCAAGGGTTTGGGGAAGATGAGCATTTTTTTTTTTTTGACATGCACGTGACGGCTGAGGGACCCGGGGCGGTGGGTGCCTGGCACAGAGGCGACCTGAGCCTCAGTTGTGAGCTGCTGGCTGAGCACGTTCCCTTCCCTGTTGGCACCCCTGCGGGAGAGCGTGTCCCTAATCCCACCTGCTTGCTTTGAATAGCGACCCACCTTTAGAACCTACTGCACGTGAGGGGTTGGGAAAACAGAAGTTTCTGGCTGTTGCCACTTCCTGGAACAAAGGCCACTCTGGAGAGGGATTCTGCACAGCTGTCCACTCTCAACGGGAAATGTGCGCGACGTTAGAAGGCGCTTCCAAGCGGGCCTGTGTACGTGGCCTCCAGCAACTCGGGGGTTTCAGTCCTGCCCGTCAGGAGCTGCGTTCCTCTGTCCTGGGGAAGAATCGCATGGACAGAAGTGCTCTGCTGCTTTCTTTCTTTCTTTCTTTTTTTTTAAATTTTTTTAAATGTTTTTATTTTGGGGGGTGGGGGGTTGGAGGGACAGAGAGAGAGGGAGACACAGAATCGGAAGCAGGCTCCAGGCTCCGAGCTGTCAGCACAGAGCCCGACGCGGGGCTCGAACTCACAGACCGCGGGATCATGACCCGAGCCAAAGCCGGATGCTCAACCGACTGAGCCACCCAGGCGCCCCTAGTGAACTTTAAATACATCCTTAAACTTTCCCCGAGAGCTTATGAGCTATAGTTACATTATGTGGCCTGGAGGAAAAAAGTCTGTTTTTCAGTTGTGCTGGATTCTAAAGACTGATGGCCAAAGCGAATGTGTATAATCAGTGCTAAAGCTTCCTCCTAACTTTGGGATGCTGTTCAGCCGACAGACCGATCGCTTGTGTTTCTGCACAGCCTGTGCGGCTCATTTCCACTTTACGTCTGAGGAGACTAAGGAGGCGGCAGTTGCTGGGGTCCCCAAGGCCTGGGCCCTCTCCGTTGACCCCGGCAGTGTTCTAGCTGTGTGGCGAGTCCCCTCCCACACACCTGTTCTCGGATGGCTGCACCCAGCGTCACAGAGCACGCAGTCACCTCGCACGTCAGCAGCGTGCACGAGGGTGCCCTGGGCTCTGCACTGAGGCCGTGGCGGCCGGCTTCCGGCACCTTCACCCTGGTGCCTGTCCAGGCCCCAGGGCTTTCCTCGCGTAGCTGGAGGAAGTGAAGGAAGCGTGTCTCGGTCCCCTTTCTCAAGCTGGCCCCAGAGTTGTGGTTCATGAACCCCTTCCCGCTCCCACGTAGGGTTCTAGAAGCCCTGGGAGGGCCCGCAGAGTCCAAGAGCGGAATAAGAACATTTCCCGTGACTGCAGGATGAGACGGCTTGGGAGACCGAATTCCACACTGTGCTCGAATCCCAGGAAAGCCTGGAAGCTCGGGATGCGTACACACAGAGCCGGGCTTCCCTGTAGCAGCTCAAGGCTCTGCAAGGGACGCAGTCGCCCTCCTCCCCCGCCAGCTCCTGCTCTCAGCCCTTCTGTTCTAGCGGGTACTCCTTATGTCCCCGGACCTCGAGGGTCATCCATCATGCGGCGTCCTCCAGGTGGTTAAATGGGGAGGAGCCACGAGAGCCTTAGAGCCCCCAGGTGCCACTGGAATTGGGGTGCAAGCTGTTGGGGGACGGGGTGTGGCAGCATCTCTGCCCCGACCCCCAGCCCGGCTGCAGGAAGGTGAGGTTGCCGGGGCGCAGGGCATTTGGGAGCCTCTCTGCCGAGGCCTGCCTCCTCCCTCCTCGTCCTCCTCACGTCCCCGCGCAGGACTTCTCTTTACAGTTGTCCTCAGCCTCAGACCGCAGCTGAGGGGGGCTGTCCCTGAGCTCCCGCCGCACCTTGGGATGACGCATCCGTCACGGCCTGGACCGTCTGATGCCCCGAGCAGGAGGCCTGTCGCGGTGTCAGCCCAGAACGGGTGCGTCTGGCTCTTCCCCCGCCTCCCTCTGTGTCCTGCTCAGTGGACTCTGCTTCTGCTCTGTGGCCCGCTGTGGGACCGGAGCCCGTCGGGGCTGTCGCCGTGGCGTAGTGACCCCGCCCTACAGGATCCTGCTTTCCCCCCGGACTTCACCTGCTCCCCAGCCCGGCCAGGCCCGTGCTGCGGGGACAGGGCTAGCGGGGGAGAAGCGTCCCCCACCACCACCCGTGCGCCCCTGCGGCCAGCCCCGGGCTGGGGGCCTCTGTGGCTGCGGGGACCCCACTGGGAGACCCAGGGCGTGCGGGCCATTTGTTAGGAGGCCTGGGGTCAGGCCCATGCCGCTCTGTGTGCGCAGCATCTCCCCCGCTGTACGCGACACCGTGGCGACGGAGGGCCGTCGTGTCTGCGGTAAAATAAACCGTGAACGCGGAACTTCGAAGGGTTCAGCCTTTTAGAATTATTCTAAGGCCACTGTGGCGATGAGTGGAGGCTTCTGACCGTCTCCGTCATCGGAGGGCGCCTCACTTTAAAACCTAGCATCTCAGGGGGCCTGGGGGGCTCAGTGGAGCGTGCGACCCTTCATCTCGGGGTTGAGTTAGAGCCCCATGCCGGTTGTAGAGATTACTAAACAAAGAGAATCTTTAGACGAACGAAACACGGTCAGTAAAGCTCCGTCTGTGGGGTTCCCAGCCAGGGCAGGGGGCCCCTGGGGGCCAGGGCACTTGCATTCCGGCCAGGAGCCTGGATCTCATCCCGTGCCTGGCTGGATCAGCTCTCCCCTGCCCTGCCCCCGACCCTGCAGGGGCCTCCGGGAGCAGAGGGGGAGCCTGGCTGGGGGAGCGACAGGGGTTTCCAGCAACAGAACCAGGGCCACCTTCCAGCAGCAGTGAGCAGGGTTTGGGTTTGGGGGCTCCTTCATTACCTTCCTTCCTCTCTCCCTCTGCCTGCCTCCCCCCTTTCTTCCTTCCTTTAAAACGTTTGCTATTTATTCTGAAAGCTGTCAAACACAGAAGGGATGACAGAAAGCAGAGGTCCTTCTCACACTTGAGCAAGTGCCTGCGCCCCTCCCCCCCCCCCCCCCCCCCCCCCCGTCCCCCACCAGGGACATGCTGATTCTCCCCCAAGAGCATCTGGGTGGGGTGATTCTGCATCTCTAACTGTTCCCAGGTGTGCTGAGGGGTGGGGGGCATGCTGTGACAGCTAGGTCCCACCAGCCAGCCCCAGCACTTGTCAGCTCACAGCCATTTAGACCCCGCCCACTTCCCCCCCAGCTCCTCTCCTTATTAGAAGGCAAGGCCTAGGGAGAGCTTATCATTTCTTCTTAAAGGCTTTAGTATGTTTCGCAACAAAGACACAGTGGGGTACAAGAGGAGGCTTGGGGCCCAGAGCTCCGCCTTTTCTGGAGCCCTACCCCCCACCCCCCGGGGGGCGGGAGCTGAGGGCTTGGTACCCTTTTCCTGTTGCCTCCTGTAGGAAGGGAAGAGGGCAGGCCAGGACCCAGGAGGAAGGGCCTGCTGCTGCCCTAGCAGGTCCCAGAAGGAGCTTGGTCCCAGGCCAATCGGTGGAGCATCCGAGGAGCTCCCCAGGAGCTGAGGGTGATTGAACAGACCCCTCGCCCCTCGCTGGGCAGTGTGTGAACTCCCGTTTTCCAAGCTTGCTGTTTTGAAGCCCTGTGTGGTTTGTACCTCTCCACCTTGCCACTCCTTCCCCCATCACCAAACCCCCCCCCCCCCCGCCCCCCGGGCCTGGCTTTCTCCTCCGGAGACTGGGGACCCACCCTGCAGCCTGAAGGCCCTGCTCTGGCTGTGTCTGAAGGTGTTACCAGGTTGGGTGGCCCTGGCTGGCGATCACCAGTAGCCGCGGTCCCCACAAGTGGAGAGCAGAAGTGAAAGTAAGTGTTTGGAAACTCTCATGCAGTCAGACGTAGCTGTGAGTTTGTGTTTCACAAAAGCGTGGGTGGTGATGGGTTTGTCCTGAACCACAGAAGCATTGGCCTGAGGCCCACGGAGCCCTAGACCTGTTGCCTGGAGGGGGGCAGGTGGGAGGCAGCACTGGGCCTCACAGGAGAGGTTGGAGGGGAATGAATTCTCGTTTCCTTATCATTGTGGCAGACCATAGCTGTCCTGTGTTTTGTGTTCATTTAATGACTTGATCATATCACATATTTTCTCTGGAGACTTTGCACTGATCGTTTGAGTGATCGTGGTCTCTTGGGCTGTGGGTCAGGCTCTTGAGTGTTCTTGGAAATGTCAGCGTTTTTAGGATGAATCATGTTGTCAAATCCCTACGATTTTTCGTTCAGGCATCTCAGGCCAGGGTCAGGGTTGTGATGTTGATTGCAGTTCTGTGCTCACAAAGTTGGCTGTGCCGAGGTTTTGGGACTACTTTAAATGTTGGCCCGTATGTCTGTGGGTTTTTAATTAGCCGATTCCCAGAAGCAAGCATGGCTGTGACCACTTCCTGTGCCATGGACGTCTTGCTTCCCACGTACGAGTCCCACGAGGATCCTGGGAGATGGAGCTGTGCCTGCGGCGGCCGTTGCCAGGACATGAGATTGTACCGAATTACGTATTTACCTCCTTTCTAAATTCTAAACCGAGGTAGACTGAAGGGCACCTGGGTGGCTCAGTCATTTGAGTGTCCGACTCCTGATTTTGGCTCAGGTCATGAGCTCATGGTCATGAGATCAAACCCCGCATCAGGCTCTGCACTGAGTGTGGAGGCTGCTTGGAATTCTCTCTCTCCCTCTCTCTGCCCCTTCCCTGCTTGCTCTCTCTTTCTCTCTCAAAACAAATAAAAAGTTTAAAAAAAAAAAACAATACTATTTTTAAAATGTAGATTGACTACAGTCGCTGTGTCTTTGAGGTTGGCCGGGGCGTCCTCAAGAGGAATTTACTGCATAACTTGGTTCATTCAAATGCGTCCCTGTCATCCCAAGCCCAGGTCCCTCAAGTTGGGGGCTGGTGGCTTTCAGTGCCATTATCCTCACGGCTGGGACGGACTTCCTGGGCTGGACATGAGGGCCCCCACGGGTGGGTGGGCCATGACAGGAGCCTTTTCCTGGGTGGGGGGAGGCCCCCAGGACTAGCAGCTGTGGTCTGACGGGATATGGTACTGGAGGCCTGTCCATCCGGCAGGGCGGCCACTCCAGGCATCGGGTCTGTCCACGTAGGTGGGCTCTTCAGGGATCTTCGGCCCGGTCCCAAGCAGACCAGGACCAAAGGTGGGCGGGATGGGGGTGCGCGACCCCTCGGGTCAGAGACACGAGCACCGTGAGAGTAGGAGTCATCTGAGACCCCACCTCCCCGTCCTCGTTATCTGTCGCCTCATAGCAAATACTCACACACCTGAACTAGCACACGTGTCTCATCTCGGCGTCTCGGGTCAGAAGCCGTAAGCGGAGGACTCTTGATTGCAGCTCAGGTCCTGATCTCACAGTTCATGAGCTCAAGCCCCACGTCGGCTCCGCACTGACAGTGTGTGGAGCCTGCTTCTGATTCTCTCTCTCCCTCTCCCTGGCCCTCCCGCGCCCACACTCGCTATCTCTAAAATAAATCAACCTGAAAAAAAAAAAAAAAAAAGAAGTCCGGGCTCAGCTTACTGGGTCCCGCGCTCAGGGTTAGGGTTAGTCATTTCTGGAGCCTGAGGTCCTCTCGAGCTCACATGGCTGTGGGCAGAATCTAGCTCCTTGGTGTTGCAAAACCAAGCTTCCCGTTTTCCTACCGGTTGTCAGCCAGCTGGGGGTCCCTCTCGGCTCCTAGAGCTCACCTGCAGGTCCTTGTCATGTGACCCCTCCCGGGCCCTGTCACACATGCCAGCTTGAGAGTCCGTCTGACTTCCAGTCCCTCTTTTAAACTTTTTTTTTTACCATTTTATTTTTGAAAGAGAGAGACAGAGCATGAGCAGGGGAGGGGCAGAGAGAGAGGGAGACACAGAATATGAAGCAGGCTCCAGGCTCTGAGCCATCAGCCCAGAGCCCGACGCAGGGCTCGAACTCACGGACCGCGAGATCATGACCTGAGCCGAAGTCGGACACCCGACCGACTGAGCCCCCCAGGCACCCCCGCCCCAGTCCCTCTTTTAAAGGTCTCATCCGATTAGGTGAGGCCCACCCAGGATAATCTATCTTTTGATTAACTCTTGAGTCAGCTGATAAGGAACCTTAATTACTTTTGCATTTCTCTTTGCCATGTGATGTAACCCGGTCACAGCACGGGCGTCCGTCACTCTTGCAGTGTGGCTCACTCTCAAGGGGAGAGGATTATGTGGGAGTCTCAGGGACCCCCGAGGATTGGGCCTGCCATACTCCTCTCGGCCTGTGTGCCCCTGCAGCCCTCTTCCCTCTGTCCCCTTTCTTGCTTCTCACATTCCCACTCTGCCCCTCCCCTTCTCCCTCCCCCATGACCTCCCTTCTCTTTTCCCCGATCCCCTCCCCTGTTCCTCCCACCCGAGCTGAGGCCATAGCTGTCTGGTCTGTGCCGGCTTAGACAGGGAGCCAGCAGGCAGGGAGCCCACGCCTCCCCCCAGGAAGACAGGGAGGCAGGCTGCACTCAGTGTGAACCTCGCCCTCTTGCTGGCCCGGCCCTGCGCTACGGCATCACAGCATGGCCGGATATCTGTCAAGTGAACCCCCACCCCTCCCCTTAAGCTTTGCCGGATCTTTTTATAGACCCCGAGCGCCCCTTCACACGGTGTAATGTGGTTTACAGAATTGAAAATGGCCCCAAGGTATCAAAGTTCTGAGGCTGCTGTGATTTTTGATGCCCCTGACTTGAGGGACCTGGGCTGGGACTGATAAAGGAACCATGAGAATGAACCAAGTTAGAACAGATTCCTTATGAGGACACACACCGGCTGACCTCTGACAGATCAGTGGTGGTCAGTTTTCAACTTAGATGAGCACTTGGACAGAAGATGCATTTGCAATTCAGTACAAGTGTGGCGGGGGGGGGGGGACACCGCCCCCCGACGTGAGCCTGGTCCTTTGAGAGAAGCTGGACAGTGACCCTTGGGCCCCCTCCTGCTTGCTGGCCCCACACCACACCAGAAGTACTTGGCCGTCTGTCCTGGCCCTGCTTTAACGTCTGAAACCGTATCTACACAACTGTCGGTGGAAGAATTACAAGTGTATCCGCCCCCCCCCCCCCCAAATTAAGTGGAAAGAAGGTGGGTTGTGTTTGGCCCCAAAAAGCCTGCATGGTGCACCTGCACCAGTTACCTGACCAGCCCTCCACTGTATCAGCTGACGTGGTGCATAAACGTGACATTTGTAAAATTGGGAAGCAGTGTTCAAGTGGCAGGTTCCATGGCGGTGGACAGCCCATCAGCCAGAAACACTCTGCCACCATCTCGGTTCTCTCGATAAAAAAGACGGGCTTCCCGGCACTGCAGGTGGCCACGGGGAGCTGAGGCCAGCAGGGTGCCCTGAGAGCTGACCAGACGGGAGTTCTGGAAAGCAGCAGTCCGGAGTCCCAGCCCCTGGAGACCGGTCTGGCAGCCTCTCCAGGCCTCCGCTTCCTGTTCTGTAAAGGGAGGGGTTGAGCCGGTGGCCTGTGGCCATGCCCAGCTCTAATGTTTGTTTCCTGCAATGGTGTGTCAGAGCTCCAGAGGAAGGCACACTGCCCAGCCCTGCCGCTTTCGCGCTGTGCGACCTTGGTTAAGTTACCCTCTCTGTGCCAGTCTCCTCATCTGTAAACCGGGGATGGTAACAGTATCTACCTAACGGCACTGTTGCAAGGAGCATACGGCATGACACAAAAAGCCCTTAGAACAGCATCCACTCGGCGTTTAGCAAGGGCTCCGTAAATGGTAGGCATCCTTGTTACTGTAACTATTGCTGCTGTCCCTCCCGATGACCCTTAACTCTTGTCAGTTTGCAGTGTGTTCCTGTATGTTTATTAAGCCCTGAACAAAGTCTCTTGCAACATCCTCGTCGTTAACGGTGGGAAGGAGGCGCTGGTCTGTCTGCTGATAAAACTCGTGTCTGTTTCAGGCGGAGGCGAGGCTGGCTGCGAAGCGCGCGGCCCGCGCGGAGGCCCGAGAGATCCGAATGAAGGAGCTGGAGCGACAGCAGAAAGAGGTAACGCGGCTCCATTATTTATTTTAGGGAGAGTGTGCAAACACAGGCACCTGTCCCGTTGACAGTGCCCGCGATTGGAATGCACTGTGCCTGTGACTTTGTTCAAGGTCAGGCCAGGGAGCGCGCATAGCGCGGATACCAGACGTGCCTGTCCCAGGCCTCGATGTGCTGGATCCCGAGACGGCCCCCCCGCACGGCCACTTGCCTGCAGACGTCTCCCAGCCCAGGCTTCCGGCTGAAAGGGGCCGAGAGTCGCTGGCTCTGAACTTCGAGGTCCAGCCGTCGAGCTAGAATCTCGAGCCTCTGAATTAAAATGTGAAGGAACTGGTTATTGTTTTTTTAAACTAAGCAAGCTGTTTGTTGAAAATACTTCCCCTGTGGTTTTTACGCGTTTTAATAGGTTTCGTGATGACTGAGGCCCACAGGAGGGGGAAATAACCGGGAGCGTGGACAGTAATGTGTTTACACGCCTGTTAATGCTGTTTGCCACTCATTTTCATAACCTTGGGCTGGAGCCTGAGCCGTGTGGGCAGGATGAGGACTCTTGAACTCAGAGCAGAGAGCTTTCCCCTGAGCTTGAGGTCAACACGGAAGAAGCAACTCCCCGTCCACCTGACCTGTGTCCTCTACGGGTCACACCCTGCGGGGACATCCACACCGGGCACCGCTTGAGGGCTTTGAGTGTATCGTGTCGCGGGGAGGTGGCCGGGCGCTTTGCCCGGGGCTGATTGCACACAGCCAGCATTTCGAAGTTGAGCCAGTGTTTTAAAGCCTGTGAGATTTCAGATAAAAACCTGGATTTCCAGTTTCTCCTAAAATCACCACAGATTCCACCACACAGCCTCGCGTTCCCTGTAGGGTGAGACCCGGCCACCAGCCCCGGGTGTCCTTTGTCATTTCCCTGCCTGCAGGGTGTGCAGTCCACGCGGTGGAGCTCCAGAAGCAGGGAAGGGGCACAGCCACGTTTGGATTTGGGGAAGAAATCTCTTCCGTGGGGTTTGAAGGTGACTAGACCAAGCCAGAATGTTACTTAGGAGAATCTGACCACAGGCCGGATGTCCCTGCAGTGATGGGGACAGGCGGGAATGTGGATCCCCGCCCCCCCCCCCCCCGGAAGGGCCACACCACACCAGCAGTTCCTGGGAGTGACCCAAGCAGATGAGGGTCAGTCACACTTCTGCGGTAGCTTAGCCCTTGTCCTGTGTTTACGCCGTGAATGAAGACAGAACAAATATTTGAAAGTAAATCACCACGTTCTCTCTCCTCGTTAGAAATACACACACAGTTGTGGGCCTGCCTCTAGAATTGACTTTGTTTTTTTGTCCTTTTTTTCTCTTAATTTATGCAGAGCACGGGTTTGGCCCCTTCTCAGTGCCTTCCCCCAAGAATCACATGTGTCATTTTCAAACTGGATATAGGCGCTCTTGAACTTTCATGTTAATTATCCGGCCTCGACTGTTGAGCTGATGGCTAACATGAAGCCCCCTCCCCTCCCGTTGTGTCAGGGGCGAGCTTCGGCTCCGACCGGGATGGGGACCTGACTGATCCCTGCCTGTGAACCCCAGGGTACCGGTCACACCAGGAGTGACTATTGAAAGTCATTCAAAGAAACATTTTCAGGAACATCTCTGGAGAGAAGCGTTTGAACGAGAGGTAGAGATGAAGTATAGGTGTTGCTGGTAGACTTTGTCACATACCTGAGACAGTGTCACCTGTGCTGTAGGACAGTGTCACCTGTGCTGTAGGACCCACCCAGACGCCAGGCACCTTCTGTGCACTCAGATGCCGGGATCAATTGTAACCAGAGGCCGCCTGATGAAAACGTTCTCTTAGCCTGCACTGGTTTTTAAAAATTAGGTATTTTTCCTTTTTCAAATGCTTTTCTCTTAAAATGTTTTTTTTAACGTTTATTCATTTTTGAGAGACAGAGCAAGCAGGGGAGGGGCAGACAGAGAGAGGAGACACAGAATCCGAGGCAGGCTCCAGGCTCTGAGCCATCAGCACAGAGCCCGACGCGGGGCTCGAACTCACGGACCGCGAGATCATGACCTGAGCCGAAGTCGGACGCTCAACCGACTGAGCCCCCCAGGCACCCCCTCTGATGCTTTTTTCAAATTGCTGGGTATCAGTTGCTCTTTAGAATGTTTCTGTTCGTTCAGTGGATATTTGCAAGCCCATTGTGTGCAGGACGCTGTTGCCCCCGACCTGGCTTCAGAAAGGAATGGGGCAGTGGGGGCAGTAAGGTGTTAGTGCCAAGGGCCACCAGCATGGCCAGGAGCTGCGCCAGCGCCTGGGGCGACGGCTGCCTCGCTGCCCAGGGCCAACGGCCCTGACCTCTCACCCTCTCGCCTTCTCCAGGCTCATTTGGTTTTAATCAGCTCCCCTGGTTCTCCCGCGGCCCCTAGTCGTTGTATTAAGGTCATAAAAGACCTGTAAGAACAACTTCCCAGCACATCTTTCACCTCCGCCCGGTTTGGCCACAGTTGGTGGCACCTTGGTGCTGTCAGTGTTTCGGGTGGCCCGTGGCTGCCTCTGAGCCCCGTTGCTGGAGCGGACGCAGCGGGCTGGGGAAGGAGACGGCCGTGACGCCTGGGTTTCCAGGAGGGCGTCAGTGATCATTTTGTCACTGTCCTCGCTAAGAATAAGATGGGAGATTTCTACAGAGCCAAGGCGAGAAGGAATCATGCAGTGTGTACCTTCCCGTCTGCCTTCCAGATTCCACGTGTAGATAAAGTGTGTCCTCTCCCGAATTGATTTAAATACAAGCCTGCTAACATATGTGGCCTGTCAGCCACAAAGTCCCGTGGCAGAAGTTCTTGATTTAGCAAATGAAAGTTAAAAAGAGTTGAGGCCCGAAAGCCCCTCTCTGAGCGGCCTCCTTAGAAGCCTCCCTCAGGCTGGGGGTGGCCCTCGCAGCAGCCGTGCGAGGCCAAGGCCCCCACGGAGCACACGGACACGGGAGCCCGGTCCTGGACGCAGGGCGTTGGAAGCCGGGCCTGTGCGCGGGCACTGCCCAGCTCCTGTGCGGCACGGGCCGTCCCCAGCGTTCAGTGCCCACTGAGGAGCTCGGCTTTGCAAAGGAAGCCTGGTTAAAACCAGGGATCTGATCGCAAAGGCCACAGTCGGCCTCCTGGGTCTTACGCACAGGTATCATTCCATTAGTACCCGCGTTGGAGTTTTGAAATTCTCCATTTTAACAAGATGTGACAGCTTTGTAATGATTCAGGTCCAATGGAACGTCTCACCGGGAAGCAGGTGGTCGTTTGGGTCCTGTCGGTATTCACACAGTCGCACAGCAGAGGCACGTTCAGGCCTGGGAGCGGGTTCCCCCGAGTGTGGGTTTGAGTTGTGAGAAGACCAGCGGGAAAGCTTGGCTTTACTTGTGAGAAAGTGCCTCAGGTGGACACTAGCTTCTTAATTTCCCTTCCCAGCGTGACTTCACCCTCCTCCCGGTGTGACCTCACCCTCCTCCCCGTGTGACCTCACCCTCCTCCCCGGGTGACCTCACCCTCCTCCCCGTGTGGCCTCACCCTCCTCCCCGTGTGGCCTCACCCTCCTCCCCGGGTGACCTCACCCTCCTCCCCGGGTGACCTCACCCTCCTCCCCGTGTGGCCTCACCCTCCTCCCCGTGTGATCTCACCCTCCTCCCCGTGTGATTTCACCCTCCTCCCCATGTGGACTCACCCTCTCTGTGTGATCTCACCCTCCTCCCCGTGTGACCTCACCCTCATCCCCGTGTGATCTCTCCCTTCTCCCCGTGTGACCTCACCCTCCTCCCTGTGTGATCTCACCCTCCTCCCCATGTGTCTTCACCCTCCTCCCCGTATGGCCTCACCCTCCTCCCCGTATGGCCTCACCCTCCTCCCCGTGTGACCTCACCCTCCTCTCCGTGTGATCTCACCCTCCTCCCTGTGTGACCTCACCCTCTTCCCCGTGTGATCTCACCCTCCTCCCCGTGTGACCTCACCCTCCTCTCTGTGTGATCTCACCCTCCTCCCCGTGTGACCTCACCCTTATCCCCGTGTGACTTCACCCTCCTCCCCGTATGGCCTCACCCTCCTCCCCATGTGATCTCACCTTCCTCCCCCTGTGATCTTACCCTCCTCCCTATATGGTCTCACAGACATCACTTGCCTGTGCTCACCTTCCTTTCTATGTGTTCTTACCTTCCTCCCCGTGTGATCTCACCCTCCTCTCCGTGTGACCTCACCCTCCTCCCCGTGTGACCTCACCCTCTTCCCTGTGTGACCTCACCCTCTTCCCTGTGTGATCTCACCCTCCTCCCTGTGTGATCTCACCTCTTCCCTGTGTGACCTCACCCTCCTTCCTGTGTGACCTCACCCTTCTCCCCATATGATCTCACCCTCCTCCCTGTGTGACCTCACCCTCCTTCCTGTGTGATCTCACCCTCCTCCCCGTGTGACCTCACCCTCCTCTCCGTGTGACCTCACCCTCCTTCCTGTGTGACCTCACCCTTCTCCCCATATGATCTCACCCTCCTCCCCGTGTGACCTCACCCTCCTCCCTGTGTGATCTCACCCTCCTCCCTGTATGACCTTACCCTCCTCCCTATATGGTCTCACAGACATCACTTGCCTGTGCTCACCCTCCTATATGTTCTTACCCTCCTCCCCATATGATCTCACCCTTCTCCCCTTGTGACCTCACTCTCCTCCCCGTGTGATCTCACCCTCCTCCCTGTGTGACTTCACCCTCCTCCCTGTGTGACCTCACCCTCCTCTCCGTGTGACCTCACCCTCCTTCCTGTGTGACCTCACCCTTCTCCCCATATGATCTCACCCTCCTCCCCATGTGACCTCACCCTCCTCCCCGTGTGATCCCACCCTCCTCCCCCTGTGACTTCACCCTCCCCCCTGTGTGGCCTCACCCTCCTCCCCGTGTGATCTCACAGACATCATTCACCTGTGCTCCCCCTCCTCCCTATGTGATCTCACAGACACAGTAATTGAGTGAAGGTACCTCAACTATTCCTTTTCTGCTGAACTCAGACTCTTATTTGGGATCAGTCACAGGCCTGATGACCAGCTCCCACGATGTGAATTATCCGTGTGTCAGGGAGGAAACGAGAAGCTAATCCTGGTCCACGCAGCCAGGGGGGGACACTGAATGAAGGAGGGGCACGTGGGGATGGGCAGAACACAGAGACAGCCAGGTCAAGGAAGGGGTGAAGCGTGGAGGGAGGCCCCCTGGTCTGCCCTGCGGTTTATACTGATCTGGTTGGCTCAGCAGCAGCACTGACCCATCCAAATGACAATTATGCAGGCAGAAATGTAAGGTATTTGAACTAGGAGAGCACTGGTATTTAAAGTTTGCTTTCTCAAAAAGGGTAGTTGAAAGGTTTAAACTAAAATAGAATTGTATTTTCTTGCTAGTCAAAGAGAACTGGGGTAGGGCAGAAGGGACGAGCAGGGACATCCTGGGAGCCCCTGGTCCAGGGCAGTCCACACACACCTGGGTAGTGTCACAGTGTGTGAGGGGGTCTCCCCGAGTTTTATGTACAGGTGAGGAAAATGGACAGTTTCCCCCACAGCCATGGTGGTTGAGCTAAGATTCATGTGTAGATCTGACCGCTGCAAAGCCGTGGTCCTCCGCGTGTGCTCTCCACCTCAAGATCAGGTAGATGGTTAACGATAAAAACAAAAACAAAGGGCAGTGTCCGTGGGATGAAAGTTGTCTGTGAGCTGGCTGGCACCACAGCAAAGGGGGAAGAGAAGACGTACACAATCTGGTCATTTCACAAGTAGAGGCAAACCTTGGAAGTCATTTTTTCGTCGGTGTGGACTTAGAAGCCCAGTATAATAAACGGAATAGGCAACTTTGTTAGCGTTTTACAGACAACACAGAAGCAGTAGCTGTTCTGGATTTGAGCCAGGTCCTGGGGCGGGGGGACCGGACACGTGCGTGTGCATGCATGAGCATTTGTGTGCACCTCTGGAGGGAGAGACGAGGCAAGCTAGCGGAGTCTGGGGATTTCGGAAGGTGTACAGACAGCACTTCCCTAGCCCGCCCTTTGCATATCACATCTCTGGGCCGGGCTATTCTTAGAACGTGCTAACACAATTTGAGGTTATACAATCTGATAGCCCGGGGTACTGGCATTTTAAGTTGTTGGTTAAGTGGAAATGAATATGCTTTGGAAGGCCAGCGTTCCACTAGGAAGGTTGATATTTTGCTGTAAGAAATTGAGAAGCATGATCCCCGAGCCATGTATCTCTACACAGGTGTTTCTGAGCTGGGCCAGAAAGGGTTTCCTTGAGAGGGAGCGCAGATCCACTGAAGGTGGACAGAGCCTGTGAGTCCCTGGAGGAGGAGGGGGAGGGGGAGGGGGAGGGGGAGAAGTGACCGTCCCTGGGGGCCAGGAGACCCTGGGGGCCAGGAGAGCGGGAAGCTGGTGCCAGAGGTTGGGAGTTCCGGAGGCAGGCTGTGTTTGGAGCCACACGGGGGCCTCGGAGCTGGCTGGGATTTACCGGGACCACCCCACCGAGGCCAGCCCAGCCTCCCCTCCCCCCTCCTCCCCCCCATAGCAGAGCCCCTACACCCACCCATCACAGTTCTTTGCCCTGCAGATGGTGAGAGACTGTGGCCCCTGTTCACTGTGCTGGGGGCTGTTTAGAAGGATGCTGAGGTCCTTTCTAATGGATTCATCAGGGGAGAATAACATGTGGAGAGTCTTTGGGAACTCCTAGGGAACCTTCTATTTCACACAAGGACCCCCCGCTAAGAGAAGACAGATGGTGAGACGTGCCCCCCCTGGTGTGATGTTCTCTTGCTAGTGACTTTCATGGAGAGTGCTGTGTTCCACGTGGTCATAATGTTGAGTATGTTCATCCGTGCTCCCCCACGAACGCCTAGAAGCGCCTTGAATAAAGCCTGACTTGGCCGATGTTTTGTTCTGTGAATGAATGAGTGAGCAAATGAGTGAATGAAGCAGATTATCTCCGCCTCACCTAGTGATTGGGACACCCTGAGGAGACACACCTGGAGCAAATGAATATGTCCATGCGTCATAATAGGCTTTTTAAAATGTGTATTTCAGTTCTCTTCTAGTGATCGCTCGGTTGAGCCGTTAACTTTCCTGGCATTCTGTTTCTGTCTGCATGAATCAGGACAGGAAAGCGTCTTTCTTCCTATCTGTGAATTTGGCCAGTTGACTTTATAATCCGGTTTCTGTGCTTTCTAGTTAAACTTTCATCGCTGTGCAAAGAAATTTCGAATTGAAGACGAAGTGCTCTTCCCCACTGATGGTGACGGGTTCTGCAGACTCGAGCACTGGAATGATAACCGAATTCTCGTAGGGATCCATGTGCGCGCCCGGGTCTCACCATTGTACCTAACACAGAATGTAAATGAGTCAGGAAATTAAGAATTCTTTCAATGAGACTTCAAACATTTTTCAGTTCGTATTTTACCAGTATTCAGCGTCCCCCCCCCCACCCCAGTATGACTTTTATTCACATTTCCAGGTACTTACAGAACTTTTCTTTCTGATGCTTCTCCTTTTGTAATTGGATTTCCTATTTCTTTTCCCGTTTCTTTTGCCCTTCTCTGTAGATCTATCAGGTTCAAAAGGTAGGCTCCTTCTTCTTTGTTTTCTAAATTGCATGTACTAGTTTTTTCCTTGCCAAGGGCCTGGTCACCTTTCAGAAATAATGCCCTTCATTGAAATAGAAGTTGTTACTGCTTCTTTGACTGCTTTGTTGATGAATTGGTTTGATCAAGATGCCAAAGTTGCTACTTATACCCCCTTAAAAAGCCACCATTAGACACACGTCTGTTCACAGAAGGCTTTCCTCGTCTCTGCTTTTCTCAAATTAGAAAATTACTTCTTTGAAAAAAAAAAATTCTAAGGCAAAGTAAAATCACATTTCAGGATGTGGGAAACCCTTGAAATCAGCTGTTTAAGGAGAGATTATCCTTCCATATAATTTTATTAGAAAAAAATTTAAGTATCCATGCAGATTACCGTACACTAAAAGAGTATTAAATATTGATTTAAAAATCGGAGCAAAAAAGAAAATGATACAACAGGAAAATCCAAGAGCTTAAAATATACCTGCCGTCCACCCCTAACATTCAGGATAGTAATGTGCCTCTCTGTTCCCTAGCCCTTCGTAGAACCAGCTGAAGGTTAGAGATAAATACACTAGCAGGCCAGGTGCAGAGAGTACAGTAGGAAACAACCAGGTAAGGGGCTCCTGATTCAGCGATGATGATGGAGTGAGTGGGAATTCAGAGTGTGTATACTGGAGCCTTTCCTGTAAATGTACCTAGTTTGTTACTTACGACAACCATAATAGCTGCTTTTCATAAATGTATTTAGTCTATAGATGAAGAATGGTATCTTTTAGAGCAGCTAAGAAAATCAAAGGAAGATGACTGTTTCAGAGGTTAGAACAAGCCCTTTTAAACACAGTCCATTTAAAAAGTCCTCCCATGGGGTCCTTTGCTATGATATCAGACTGCCTTTGTGTCCTGCTCCCCATCCCCACTCTGCATAACTATTACCTGGTGGGAAGAAAGCAGGTGAGTAATTGCAATGGATGTTGAAGCTAGATCCAAACGTACCTACAGAGTCTCCGTAGGAATTTAACAAGTAAAAGGCAAGGGGGAACCCTCACTGTAACAAATGGCCCTGAACCGAGGAAGGAGACTCCACCTGCTAATTTCCACTCTGGTTCATTCCTTTCTAGTTCTAGATCACTTTTATCTTCTCAGCAACACCAGGGACAGGCTGTTAGAACTTTGTCAGAATGTTAATTTGTACACAAAGTAAACTAGAAAGGAGTCCAGGAAGTCCCCGCTCCAAAAGCGGATGTACATTTTTGTAATAAAGATGTGCCAGGGAGAGAAAGCTTTCCTTATTACCATTTGAGAAGAGGAAAAGGAGGCAGTAAACATCTCTCAGCCCATCTGGCTGTTCTGTGCGACAGTTTCTCTTCTCCCGAATCAAAGCTATTTCTGAAAGTCAAGCCCCTTTTGTAAGTTTGGCTGTTGCTTCCTGCGCATGACTCACTGGCTAATCATAGTGGTTTACATTTGAAACATTGTACGCTTTCTGCACGCCGCTGTGCTGGCCCGCTCACTAACATCAGAACTGCTAGCTGGGGGCACCTAGCTCTTTCTGGGGGTGTTCTCCCTCCCTGAAGGGACATGGAAATGTAGCCACAGTCATAGAGCTACTTATAAGGCCACCATGATCGTCGCAAAAGACAGCGGTAGATGGTGTGCCTTTGCTGATACAGGCACAGAACTGGCAGAAGAAAATAGGGAGACTGATAATACAAGCTTCTTTTGGAATTTAGACAATTTTTGTGAACTGATGTAGGCTCCCCCCCCTTTTTTTTTAAAAATACATTTTTTCCATCTTGTAATTAAGCCAGGAGATGACGAGGTTTGGTGGCATCTCATTTCACGTGTGAGAAACACGGAATTTGGCAGTGAGAGTGGAGCAAGCGTTAACGCTGTTGCTCGGCTGGGAAACTGAGCTCGAAACATCAAAGGAAAGTGACTAACAGGAAGAGACCCGGCTCGTGTAGGTTTGATGTTGCAGTTCTGCCCCCGGGCGGAATGCTCGAGCCTGCTTCAACTCTCCCTCCAGCGTCTTCCTCTTCCAGACCGCCGCCGTCTGGAGGAGAAAGGGCCAAGACGGTCTCGAAGCCATCTACTGAAAGTCTGGCCACCCCTCAAGATCCACTGAAACTAAGCCAAATTTAGCAGCGTGTTTCGGCAATTGGAAAACAATTTCAAAACTTGTCTTCTACTTTCAGCAATGGGTTTTTTTTTTTCCTTTTTCTGATTATAAGGTTTTCACGTATGAAGAGGAAAACCACGTGTTGTGTGGTATGGGGGTTTGGTCAGGTATTCCTCGCTTTTCCTGTTGGAATGGAGGGAAAAGTGAGGAGAAAGGCAGAACCCCATTATCTGAGACTGTACGTGGGCTCCCACCGATCTTTGGAATTACTATATTTAGTAATGGTAACAGCCATTCTGAGTCCGCTCTCCTAGTTTTAACTTGACCCGCTGTGGCTTAGACAAGCAAGCTAAACCCTGCAGACATTGGCTAAAGAAAATGCCGAACATAAGCCGCTCATGTAAATTTTTTTTTTTTTTTTCCTGCACCAAGCCCTCTTAGCTAAGTCATCTTTCCATCGGTGACGTGCTATAAAGACATCCAAAGAACGTAAATTCTCCTGGGCCTAAATTTAGCGTGGGCACCAGATAGCTGGCGGCCTAGGGGTCAGCACACATTCTCTCCCTCCTCCCCCACACCGAAGAAGCTTTTCTTATTCTGCTGTAGCAACAGCATGAGTTCTTTCGCTCTGCAGGCTGGAACAGCCTTCCCCAAGGGCTGCTGGGCTGAGTTTCAGTTCCCGGTCCAGAGTGCCTCGTCCTGGCCCTGTTGGCTTGCCTGGGAGGGGCGGGGTGAGGAGGGCGAGGGGTCTCTCTGCACAGGTTCACGCACTGTGCAGATTGCTCGGGAGCGCTCCCCTGCGGAGCCGCAACCTTGGTCTCTGCTGCTTTGCCCCAGCATGTTACCCTCAGCGTGTGGCTTGGGCAGTGGTTTGGAAATGCATGTCAGAGCAGTTTCTTGTGTGGTTACTGTTTCACTTCTTGCCTAATTTTCTTTCCCTTCTGTCCATAGAAATATTATGGGCTGGACACAAAATGGGGTGACATCGAACAGTGGATGGTAGGCCTTGAATACAATTTTAAGAACTTTAAGTGGCTTATAATTTTATTCTTTTCAAAAAAATTTTTTTAATGTTTGTTTTTGACAGAGAGAGAGAGAGAGAGATCAAACATGAGTGGGGAAGGGGCAGAGAGAGAGGGAGACACAGAATCCGAAACAGGCTCCAGGCTCTGAGCTGTCCGCACAGAGCCTGATGCAGGCCTCGAACCCGCAAACCGTGAGCTCATGACCTGAGCCAAAGTCGGACGCTCAACCGACTGAGCCACCCAGGCGCCCCGGTTTATAATTTTATTCTTATTCAGTTTGATTATAGCAATAGATTCCTGCCCTGCCATAATTGAATCCTGAGAGATTTTCTCCCCGGGACTTCTGGTCTGGCCTGATTGTTTACATCCCTGTGAAGCTGGGTCAGAAATGGTCCTGGCTGGGCATTTTTGTCTGGTCTGTTCAGTAGCCGCTGACTCTTGGAGTCAGCACGCTAGCTGTGGCTTGTGGGGGTCTCCGGGGCCACTGCCTCCCTTCGCCTTGGGCAGAGGACTCTCCGCCAGGCACACTCAGCAGGAGATGGTGCCTCAGGCATGACGCTCTAGAAGGGGGAGCATTCCCCTTGCCCCAGGAGAACGCGGACCCACTGCTTCTCTCATTAATTCATCCACCTCAATTCCCGCCCCTGCCTCTTGTCCTTGACACCTCACTGAATGGCCTCATGGACATCATCACATACTTTTAGCAATTAAGAGCCTGGCCAGTGGAAATGCCACAGTCATTGTCCCTTATGGATAAATAATGCAAAGAAATGTAAAATTATCTCTTCTCTTAGACACCTGTATAGAACGTGAAAGAGAAGAGTTCTTGAAATATAGAGTATATATGTCCTCTACCGAAAAAATTATTCACTTCAACCTTCATTATGTGTAAACCCCATCATTTTAGGCTTCTGTGGCATAGGCAGATGTATTTTTGTCAAATCTTAAGACCCAGTTAAAAGATATCTCATTGCTTTGTATACCATCGAGAAAGAAAAAAGTGCTGCTAATTATAATGTGGGCAACCTTGATTATAACATATACCCCCAGCTGCAGAGATGTGCAAACATGTGGAAAACTGCCTATCTCAGAATGCACAAAATACAGTAGATGGGGTGACACCCTTATTGGATCTTTTCCAGAAATGACTTATCTTCTGATTCCCAAAGGAAAGAGAATAAGGTTCTGAATGTAGGGGGAAAAGTAGACTAGTTTAAAGGGACCACACAGTAGAGGTTAGGGACAAACTAAGGCCCAACCTCTCTCCCAACACATGCTTTTAAAGCCAAAATGAAAGATGCAGATTACTTGTGTGCTTAGGTACCCCCGCCCAAAGAGAACATCCTTCCCCAGTGGTTTAATTGAAGCCTTTGATGACAGCAAAGAAAATATTTATGTGACATTTATATCAGAAATACCAGCGGACTAAGGCTTCTCCTCTGTCTGTACCTGACCTTTAATGCTGTTTCTTCCCTTGCTTTGGTAGGAAGACAGTGAGCGTTATTCACGTAGATCCAGAAGAAACACATCGGTTAGTACTGTGTTCATTTTGATTGAAGTCTAATTTGTAGTTGTAGTGGCTGAAATACATAAATTGCGTGTGTGCGTGTGTGTATTTTAGTGATGCTTATAAAAGAAATTAATACTGATACTATTACCTAAACAAAGGCTTTTAGCCTGTTGACCTAACTTGGTGAAGGGAGCATTGGAAACTTCTGAATATTAATATGTTCGTGACAGTTTTAATGCTTCTTCTGCTATCGAATACCCATGAATAATTTTGAGAGCGATACGCACTGAGGCTACGTGTTTATAGGTTGCCAGCAAAGAAATGACATTAACGTAAAGCGGTATCATCCAGAAACAGCCCTCTGTAAACAGAGGCGCACAGACGGGGCCGTTTGGAGAAGACAGAGGCTCCGGTGTGCTGAGATTTCCAGAGTCACCTACCTTGGGGCCCTGCTATGGTGTCGTGGGCCACGTCCCCTCTGAAAGTTGGACGTCGGCTTCTTTTATGCGTGTTATATTATGCTTCATGGCTGTTTTCATCCTTTCTTTCACTAGGCTTCCGACGAAGACGAGCGCATGTCAGTGGGTAGTCGTGGAAGTCTGAGGGTCAGTAACCAGGATGACTGGGTTTGCACGGTACAGTCTGTGTGGACATCCTTTGCCGCCTGTGTCCCCGCAGTCAGATTTCGCGTCCATTACCCCGCAGTCTTGTTACCAGTATCTGGGAAGCCGCTCGTTTGAAGTCTCATCACTGGTGGCATGTTTCCTTGTGGTGCGGAAAGAGTATTGGTAAACGCGGGCACTTTTGTCGTGTCTTTCGCCCGCGTGGGCAAATCGTAACGTTTTTATATCCCTCCGCATCACAACACTGCCACGCCCCGATTAAGTCGTCTCTGTGCGGCGCTGGCGCCCTGAAGGGATCCTGCTTGCCTCCACGCTCCCCGCAAATGTGCATCTCAGCTCAAGCACCTGTTAACTCAGTGCTGTTCTTGTGTAGCTCCTTGAAAACTGCAGCAGGCGACCTGGGGGGAAATCAGAGCAGGTCAGATCCCTGAGACCCGGGTCTGCTCGCCCAAGTCTTTCCTTCGGTCAGCGGTGATGGAACGTCTTCGTCACTGACAGCTTGATGGCTGGCAGAGACGAATACGTGGTTTTCCGTAAACATTCCCAAAACCTTCATAATTAGACTGGAGAACGTTGAGTGCTTTGGGAAGCGAAGCAGAGAAACTGTGTTTTGCTTAGTGCCTTAAGTCGGTCAATGACTGCGAGCATGTCCGTGTTATCACCACAGGGTTGCTGTCGCTGTCGCTGCTGGTAAGAAGGAGGCCTCAATGCAGCCGCTCCATTTCACTTGGGGACGGTATGGAGTAGAAAGCTTGTTTCCACCTTAACAATTAAATTATAGTATCACTCCTAGACTTTTTTTTTTTTTTGACGTTTATTTTAAGAGAGAGAGAGCTCGAGAAGGGGAGGGACAGAGAGAGAGGGAGAGAGACAGAATCCCAGGCAGGGTCCATGCTGCCAGCATAGAGCCTGACGGGGCTCCAACTGACAAACCCATGAGACCTTGTTCCGAGCTGAAGTCAAGACTTGGATGGTCAAGGACTGAGCCACCCGGGCGCCCCACCAGCCCTAGACTTCCTGTGTGGCCGCTGAGCGTGCATTTCGTCGGCTGTTCACAACAGTCAGCTATAAAGATAAGACACTGTTGGGGTGTCAGGCAAGTCACTGTCACTGCCCTGGCAGGTGCCAAAAACGGATCCATAGTGATTTTGCCAGAAAGTAACGGTTCAGATGTGAGGTCTGTTCAAGAGTTCCGCACTCTGAAACTTTCCCCTCAGCCATACGGTCGTCACTTCCTCATAGACCTTCTCTCTGACAAGAGGCCAGAGGAAGTAACTTTTATGTAACCAAAACATCATAAATGCAAAACTCAGTTTGCAGAATCTGTGGAGGAGACACAGGAGTAAGCAGGCCCAGGAGAAGGGCGGCCCTTGAAGCCGAGAGAAGATACTGTTTCCAGGAGGAAGCGAGGGGTCCAGTAAGCATGGGACCAAGGGCCTTAGCATCGTGGAGGACGTCGGTGACCTTGACAAGGAGACTTTTGGTGGAAATGGGGAGAGCAAAACCTGATTAATGCAGGCCCAAGAGAGAACAGCAGAGAAATCGGCCGCAGAATCCAAATCTATCACCGTATCGTTTTCAGATCTTTGATCCTCCACACTTGGTATTCGGGATTTGGGGTACACTTGCATTTTTCTGGGAAGAGAATTTGTCGCTTTCTTAACATTCTCGGAAAGTCTCCTGACCCCAGGGAGTTTAAAACGATTGCAGTCTTAGTGAGTGTTAGGGTGTTTATAGCCTTCCATTTCATTCTCAATGAGTTTAACCTACATGAGTTACGTTTCTTTGCTAGACGCCGTTCTTTGCCAAGATTTCAAGCATTTTTGTTTTAAGGTGTCACATTTTAGAGAAGAGGCCCACAACCTGGACGTTGAATAAGAGAGGGGGAGAAAGTGGAAAATCAACCGTGGATGGGATTTTCATGTTCAGCCGGGTGGTTTCCTACACCACTCTTCCCCGTGATATGTCTGATCTTGTGAAATAACACTCTTTAAAAACCACAGACTTGAGCACTTGGATCCTGGAGATAAGAGGCAGACCTCGTAACTCTGACGGGTTCAGGACAAGCCCAGAGCAGCGAGGAGGTGACAGCATCCGTCCCCAGGTCCTCTGGGGCCTGGACGCTCTGACCGCCTTTGGTTGTTGGGCCAACTGTGCTGCTGGGAGAAAGCTCATCTTGCTCCCTGTCTGTACAGGGTCAGTTCATGCTGTGTTTATGTGCCTTAATATTCTGAAATCCTCCATTTGCAAAGTTCAGAGGTCAGGTCTCTTATTTCTTGACTTTCTCAAAATATGGGCCTTCTTCATTCATCACTGACAGCGACGTAAACCCCAAACAGGAAAATGTTATCTCCCTGGGGTCTGCATGGACCTTCTTCTCAGCAAACCTAGATTTTTGGACATCTTAAGACTTTCGTTTTTCTTAGTTAAAAATTGAGAGTGATACAGGTGTTCCCCTTTTGTCTAATATAAATAGAGTAGGTCTTATATAAGAGGAGGGGGTCAGACTGCTCAGTCCGATTTCATGAATTACAGCAACCCTTGCCATGGAAGTTTGATTTAATGTTACTGCATTTTATGATAGCTTCATTCTGATGCTGTTCCTTTTGTAAATACACAAGATCCTGGAAGTCCTGAAAAAAAATGTAATTTTGTGAAGATTTCAAGATCACCTGGCTTGTATTTTATGTTTTGTGATGTATGAGTTAACTTACTCTCACTGATCTTTGACAACTCTGTTTTCTGTTGTTTTCCTCTCCATCCGCACGCCGACAGCCACAGCCTGACCTGGATTATGGGGGTCCTTACGCCTGGGTGAGACGGTTGGATAGATGCTGGGGCGTGATCCTAATAGTACTTACTGTGTGATACGTAATAACCTATGGTGCTTCCACTAATCTCGTGGCTGTGTTTGTCCACAAAGCCCAGTATGTCTTTGTCCAGAAAGACACACGTGCCGTCCCCCAGACTCCCTCGGGGGACGACGGGCCGGAGGGCAGATGTCCCCAGCAGAGTGAGCGCTCTGCGTCCAGAGCCCCCTGGGTGTGCCACTGGTCCTCAGGGTCGGCCCGTGCGTGAACACACTCAACTCACCATGCAGTCTGAGCACCAGCTGTGTGCTGACAGCTGTGGGCACCAGTCGGGGGGAGGGCACCTTGCTTTCAAGGAACTCAGATCAGATCAGGAATTCCCAAAGCCTCTGTGTTGCTTTTCAAAGATTAAGTTCAAAGTTACTTTATGTAATGAAAATTCCGTCCTTTTCTGATCTGTCCGTTGAAATGAAATGTGCGATCCCACCCTTTTGCCAAAAAGTGCTGTTCCGGTAACAAAAACGAAGCCTTTCGATTTAAATTCGGAGTTTCCCTTCCTACGTCCGTCTGTCTGCACCTCATGCTTTCTGAAAACCCGTAAATTTAAGCGACAGGTTAAAAAGGAGAGAAGTTTCATCCCGCCAGAAATTAGCAATAAAGTGATTTCCGTACTGAAGGGATCGTAGCAATTTAGACACGGCTTCATTTTTAGGACTTTTTCTAGAGCATTTTGGGCTTCATTCATTCTACCGCATTTCAAAGGTACTTGGCAAATCTCTGTTTTTAAAACGTGTTTTTGCCTCTAAGACGATAATTTAATAGTGCCATAGAGTTGCGTAGCACTGGTGAGCCCCGAGCCTCCTGCTGGGCTGCTGGTTATGGATCGGAGCCGTCGAGGGACGGGGACGGATCCGCCACGGAGCGTGGGAAGCCCAGGGGCACGTGATTAGATTCGGGAAGTGCTTTCACACAGCGCCCCACAGCACTTAACAGTGACCTCAGTCCTCACCAGTCCTCGTAGTTCTTCCATTCTCCACCATTCAGCACATGAGCAGCAGATTTCTAGATGTTTAGCCTTCTCATTCTAAACCCAAAGCAAATGGTTTGTCAGGGCCAGTCCCTGGGGGAACGAGTGGCTACGTGTGTTAGCAAGACACGGAAACGCGTTTCCGATTTCATTTTTATTTTTCAGTTTTCATTCTGTTTTCAAACTCAGTTGAGTGCCTCAAAGACTGCACTTCAGGGTTTTGATTTTGCCTGCCTTCTTTTGCTTCCCATCTCCCATACCCTTGGACGTGATCTGTCTGTCGACTCACTGTGAAAGTAATCTAACACCATTAATCAGAAAAGACAGCCGTTGCCCTCTGCATGCTTGCACGTGAGGGGCGCTGCTTTGATAGCCCAGCACGGTGGCTGGTGGCGTTGGGACTAATCACCTGTTTCCCTTGGAATAATTGGCTGCGACGGGACGTTTATGCTTGGATGTTACACTCTTTTAGAAAACGCTGATCTGTGGATGTCTTCTGTGTTTTGTTCTCTCTGATAGCAGTGCTCGTGTGTGTTTGCTGTGTGTGAGATCCACCTGGGAAGCTTATCACAACACACTTCCGCAGCCCCCAGCTCTAGGTGCTCTGATGGCTGCCTAGGTCAGGGTGCCATGGTCCTAAGATGCACACCAGGTAACCGTGATGCAGGTGGTCAGCACAGTAAGGGTGTTGAAAAATCGCTCCGTAGGGGTGCCTGGGTGGCTCAATCAGTTACACGTCCAACAGCTTTGGCTCAGGTCATGATCTCATGGTTCACGGGTTCAAGCCCTGCGTCAGGCTCTACGCTGCCACCTCGGAGCCTGGAGCCTGCTTCGAGTCTCTGTCTTCCTCCCGCTGCCCTTCCAACACTCAAGCTTTGTCTCTCTTTTCTCTCTCAAAAAAAAGTAAACATTTAAAAAAAGTAAAATAGAAAAGAAAAGAAAAATCGCCCTGTAGAGCAAAGAAAGTTAAACAGAGCCCTGACTTAAAATGAAGCCGGTATCCCGTCTATGGACTTTTTATTCCGATGCGTTAGGTTAATTTTCAACTCTCCTTAGCCTGTTCTGCTGCATAAAAACAGCCCCACCATAAAAACTAGCCAAGAGGAAAAGGTTGGTGGTGTTCTTTAAGAAGTCGGAGTACTCTAAGGGCGCCTGGGTGGCTCAGTCAGTTAAGCATCTGATTCCCACTCAGGTCGTAATCTCACTGTTCTCAGTTCGAGCCCCACGTCGGGCTCCGTGCTGACAGCTCAGAGCCAGGAGTCTGCTTTGGATTCTGTGTCTCCCTCTCTCTCTGCCCCTCCCCTGCTCACGCTCTGTCTCTCTCTCTTTCTCTCTCTCTCTCAAAAATAAAATAAACATTAAAAAAAGTTTTTTTTTAAAGAGGTCAAAGTACTTTTCACCATAGAGGTGTCCATGAGCTCTGTGGATTGGAGAATTCGTTCTAGGAATATATTCCCCACGGCAGAATTCCACTACAACAGAAAGGGTGGGTGTTCCACAGAGCTGTTGAAGGGGGAGTTTTTCCTGCACGGCCGTGGAAAGCTAGGACAGAAATGGTGACAATGAGGGGCGCATTTGCCCTCCCGCCCTTCACGGCCCTCTGCTCTGGGCTGCACGCCGCGCTGGAAAATGAGAAGGCCAGAAGGAAGAACTCGCATGGGGAAGGATGTATTTCACAAGCAGCAGTGGAAAGCCAGAGGGTTCATATATGTAATATATTTTACTTTATTTGTTAGTAAAGGAAAAGGCATCAAACATTGATTGATGTTAGCCTTTCTTGTTACATTAATTTTTCCCAGGAATGAGTTTCTAAGCAGATAGGAAAGGTATCCAAGTCCTTGATACATGTTTCCATATCAGAAAATCCTGTCAGTGGGGAAAGGGATTAGATTAGATTAGATTAAAATTCCTGCCTATCAAATTTATTCCAGAAATGTTTTAATGTTATTCACAGAGTTTTCTAATTTATTTTTTTTTATATTTATTTTTGAGAGAGAGAGAGAAAGAGAGGCAAGTGAGGGAGGGGCAGAGAGAGAGGGAGACACAGAATCCGAAACAGGCTCCAGGCTCCGAGCTGTCAGCACAGAGCCCGACGCGGGGCTCGAACCCACGAACCGTGAGATCGTGACCTGAGCCGAAATCAGACGCTTAACTGACTGAGCCCCTCAGGCGCCCCAAGGTTTGAAATTTAAAGTTGAGGGATGTCTACATACCCTTTTGTTTCATTTAGAAACTTCAAGTTGACTTGGTATTGAGTTGTAACAAAAGTAAATACATAGTTTTATAGTCAGGATGGCATGAACCTGGGTTTGTAACCTGTCTGGAAATCCCTTTCTTTATTCTTCATTAATGTCTAGCTGCGGAATACCTGCCAACCGGTCTCCCGATGCCCGACCCCGTGAGCAAGGCTCCCGTTCCTCGTGGGTGCTGGGTCCCTCCCACGGGCGCTCACTCAGCCATCCTGTGGGCACACGGTTCAGGCACTCGGGATACTCATTTTAATCCGGTCTAACCCTCCCAGTGGCCTTATAAAGTATGTATTTCTAGGCACATTTTTAACAGGTGAGGAAGTGGAGGTGTCAGTGGATTAAGCAACCAGCTTAAGGTCACAAGATAGAGCATTGATTTGGAATTCGGACTCACCTCCACGACCCCCTGGCGTCTCCTTCCGGTTTTACCAGTTCTATGGACTGCTTTCCTTTTTCCTTGTTTTAAATTTTTTTTAACGTTTATTTATTTTTGAGGGTGAGGACACACCAGCAGGGGAAAGGCAGAGAGAGAAGGAGACAGAGAATCCCAAGCAGGCTCTGAGCTGTCAGCACAAAGCCCAGCACGGGGCTCGAGCCCATGAACCATGAGATCGTGACCTGAGCCGCTCAACCGAAGGAGCCCCACTCCCCACCCCCACCCCCACTGTTTTCCTTTTTCTATCTCGAGAGCTGGTCAGGCCTCTGACATGTAACAGCTCTTGTCTTAAATCAGCAGAAACATCCTTATAGAATGAGAGCAATTCGAGATAGGCCAGGCTTTGGCTGGTGGAACGTGGGTGCAGAGGTGAGGAGAGAAGGGAGGTGGGGTCCCAATCATTCTCTTTTCTGGAGGACAAATTAGGAAATCATGAAATGCATCCTCAGATTTCATGCTGAAAAATAAAGTTGGAAGACAGGATGAATGAAAAGCTAAGACAGAGGGGCGCTTGGGTGGCCCAGTTGGTCGAGCATCCGACTTCGACTCAGGTCATAATCTTGCAATTCGCGGGTTCAAGCCCCGCGTCCGTCTCTGTGCTGACAGCTCAGAGCCTGGAGCCTGTTTCAGATTCTGTGTCTCCCTCTCTCTCTGTCCCTCCCCTGCTCCCGCGCTCTCTGTCAAAAATAAACACACATTAAAAAAAGAAAGAGAAGCTAATCAGAGAATCTACCCCCATGAGAAACATTTTTTCCATGATGAACTTTTGCACCGAATTATAGATTGAGCAGAAGCTATTTCTGAATCTTCTGAATGCAACTTCGTACCGGGCCATGACTTTCAAGGACTTAACCCTGTGAACCAACAACTGAAAGCTAGTTGACGTGGGCCAAGGCATTACCCCCCTTGCCCGTGGCATTCAGGCCGCCGGAAAACTAGGACGCCCGCGGCACCACCGGGAAACGGGAAACGGGAAAACTGCCGAGGAACAGCAGCCGTGGACCCGTGGCCACGTGCTTCACCCCGCGGGAAGGGCTGGGCATTGCCTGCAACCCTACGGTGACCTGTACTGACAAGTAACAGGGACTTGGGCGGGTGCGATTAGCTTGAGGGTCCAATCCCCCCCCCCCGAGTTGCGGCAGAGCAGATCAGAAGCACGGAAGCATCTAGGGGCATGCTAAGGTTTGTGTTGTCCTGGGCCTGTCATTCGTTCGCTCCACGAAGGAAGCCCAGTTTGCAGCCCAGCTAATGCTTCCCTGCTGATTTGTTCCTGCGTCTTCATTTGTACACTGATGTCAGTTTTCTTCTTTTCTTCATTGAAACAGACAAATGGTTATGATGGAGAATTATATGGATCCCAGTCCCTGAATAGAAGATCTGGCAGGGTCAGTATAGTAAATGCGCGTGACACAAAACTCAACCAGGTTGCTGCAGCGGTTTACAGAAAATATTGCTACATGTAGCTTCCTTGTGGTTTTGTTTTTTTCCGGGTGATAAAGGGTCTCTCCCCACCCCCACCCCCACCCCCGGCCAAGCACGTGAATAAGTGGAAACGAATGGTTTTCAACTGGGAAACATTCTTAGAAAGTTGGTCTTCCCGACATTCTAAGTCTCAATGCAAGAGGCGGATGTTAAAAAGAATCTCTTCAGCTTAGAAATATGTAGGATTCAGTACTCACTCTGTCATTATTTTGTTGCCCTGGGTGTACACGCAGAATGCGTATAGTAAGTATATTCAGCTTTCAAGTATACCTCCCATCTGATATTCTCTCCCTCTGTGCCCACCTCTCCCTGGTCATTTTTTTTTTAATTTTTTTTTTCAACATTTATTTATTTTTGGGACAGAGAGAGACAGAGCATGAACGGGGAAGGGGCAGAGAGAGAGGGAGACACAGAATCGGAAACAGGCTCCAGGCTCCGAGCCATCAGCCCAGAGCCCGACGCGGGGCTCGAACTCACGGACCGCGAGATCGTGATCTGGCTGAAGTCGGACGCTTAACCGACTGCGCCACCCAGGCGCCCCTTTTTATTTTTGGGACAGAGAGAGACAGAGCATGAACGGGGGAGGTGCAGAGAGAGAGGGAGACACAGAATCAGAAACAGGCTCCAGGCTCCGAGCCATCAGCCCAGAGCCCGACGCGGGGCTCGAACTCACGGACCGCGAGATAGTGACCTGGCTGAAGTCGGACGTTTAACCGACTGCGCCACCCAGGCGCCCCTCCCTGGTCATTTTAAGGACACGTATGTTCGAGTCCGTGTTCCCCTGGACCCTGACCATGGAATGCTCCCAGGGCAGGGGTTAGAGACCGCAGAAGGGGCAGGGTCATGAACGTTCCATGGTGGGAGAAAGGAGCAAAGGGACCGACAGCAGGAGACAAGTGGGGAGGCCTTTGGATCTATCTAGCAGGGAGGTCACAGGGGACTTCACAAGGTCACGAACTGCATATATTCTAATGAAGGTTCATGACCCACTTGCAGACCCGTTGTACATTAAATTATCTAAAATCTTCCTAGTCCTACATTTGCTTTATTTTTCATCTCATAGTAAATTTTACTGTTATATAATTAGTGTCTCTTCTCATTTGTCTTACTTGTATTAAGATACATCCTAGGGGCGCCTGGGTGGCGCAGTCAGTTAAGCGTCCGACTTCAGCCAGGTCACGATCTCGCGGTCCGTGAGTTCGAGCCCCGCGTCGGGCTCTGGGCTGACGGCTCGGAGCCTGGAGCCTGTTTCCGATTCTGTGTCTCCCTCTCTCTCTGCCCCTCCCCCGTTCATGCTCTGTCTCTCTCTGTCCCAAAAATTAAAAAAAAAAAAAAAATGTTGAAAAAAAAATTAAAAAAAAAAAAAAAAGATACATCCTATCTGCACTTGAATTCTGTTTTCAGGTGTCAGAGGGGTTACCCAGTCCCACTGTAGCTTTCTGAAACTGGCCGATGAGTTTAGCCTCTCGTCCTCTTAAGGATTGCATACACCTCCGTTTCATCTAAACTCTCCTCATTCCGGGCTAAAAAAACCCTCCTCTTTTAAAGGCCGTGTCTTCCTACTTATGTTTTTTACGTTGACGGCCTTTGGATTTCCTCCAGTTCTGTTATGTTTTCCTTTAAGGTAAGGCTGCCATCTGGGGATGGAAGCAGGCAGCACACCATTCTGTCCTCGTGTGGTGGGGACAGCTGTGTCTCCTGTGCACTGATTGGAGCTGGCTTTACAGGACAGGCTGCGGGACTCTGCTGGCCCCAGACTGCTCATTGGGGTTATGTTGGCCAATGAGCAACTTCTTCCCCCAGAGGCATAGTTTTCCCCATAATTGATCCTAAAGAATCATCGCTTAGAGCTGGCAGTTCCTTGAGAAGTTCCGTCATCCACTCTTTCTACCCAATGCCACCTTCTTCTCTAGAGCACCCCGGTCAGTACGAGGTAGCATCAGTGAGCTATGTGCCATCCGTATGTCCATATTTCTTAATCTTTGACGTTTACGTTGAAACAGTAAGTTTTCATGGTAAGCTAAACAGTAAGTTAAAAAAGTTAAACCTTTTCATTTGGTTTAGGATTTGAGCAATGCCTCTAGAAATCAAATGCAAAAGAGCTCGTTGGTAAAATTGCTCACCGCAGAGTAAAACAGGACATAAAATTGGTTTCATAAACAGTGAGGAAACAGAACAATTGAAGAACCAAATAGCGTACGTGCACGCCGCGAGTCCTGTGGGAAGGTCCCAGGGTGAGGATGGGCTTGGAGAAAAGACTGGAAGGGAGGGAGGCATTTCACAGAGGCCAGCAGCACACGTCCGTGGGGAGGAGTAAAATAGCCAGACTGACCACAAGGGTTTGGAAGCACCTCTTTCTTCCATGAAGGAATTGAAAGTCTCCATAGGAGAACGACCTTGACCATATCGATGAGCATCTTACGCCTTGTGTGTAACATGCATCCGTACTGCCTCCCCGTGCAGACTCTGACCTTTATAAGGTATACGCCAAGTCCCCGGAGACCGCTGCGGGTCTGGGGGGTGGCTCTCAGCTACATGGGTGCAGCTTGCTCAGGCTGTAGCCACCTCCCTGCAAATTCGGCTGAGCTGAGCCATCAGCTGTGTCAGGCCCAGGAAAGATGGAAAATATTGCACCAGACATCATCTTCGTTACCTAACGAAGTACGTAATAAGGAAAAGTCCCCGGTGGGAAGTTACAGGCGGCTCATCAGGAGATTGAGTTGAGTAAGTAATTACGAGTAATTTGAGAGCTGAAATATTGTGAAAACCAGTACGAGTTAAACCATAAGACATCGCGGGGATGGAAACACCAAAATACAAAATACAGCTCAGGACCTCTGGTTGTTAAGAAGTTCTGCCGTAGCCGAGTGTCTTGATTCTTAAGCTACATTGGTATTTCTGGGGCCCTGATTACTGGTGTGATTTTATACATTGGTGATTTTATATTTGCCTTTTGGCCAGGACAGATGGTGCTTTGGGGGACAGTGAGGAAGTGCGCACCACTTACAATGTCTTCTTTGGTTCTCAGAATTCCAGCTACAGCAGCAGCGGTGAGGGCAGATTCTCTACTTTGTCATCAGCCAGAGAGGAGACGTTGGTTGGTTTTCATTTAAATCTTTTCACATCCTCTATTCAAAAACCACAGGTTTTGTAGCATGCAGTGTTGTGTGTGAATTCAGTTCTCTTTTCATTTTTCACGCCTGTTTTACTAATTTTCATTTGGGTGGATGCTGAGGTCAGGTTGGGGGCAGTAATTGACATGATGTATTTTATGCAGGCTTAGCCCACTGTCTTGCATTCGAATCCCTATTTGCATTCAAGCTGGGTACAAGGAAAGAAAGTATTCATGTGGGTGTTTGTAGTCAGAAGTAATCAAAAGGGGGGGGGGGAAGAAAACCTTATCATTCTTTCCTTGAGAGTTCCTGAAAACAATTACTTTGTAGGGTGCATGCAAACTTTGTGGCAGTTTCTCAGGGACAGACTGGACTAGGGATGAAAACCACATCAAATCCAAATTCAGATGTCTACACAGTAGAGTTCCTTCCCACACTTTAAGGACATGCATCGATCTCAATGGGCGCAAAGATTTCTCAATTATGTGAGAGCTCTCATAGAGAAGGTTTGTTTTCCATCAGGCTCATGCTCACTTAGCAAGCACTAGGGAACCTAGTGTAGGCAGGACTATCACAGAAAGATCACACAGGTAACGCGTGAGATAGGTCGGTACTGTGGAAGCATTTACTTCTAGAACAGAAGGCAGACCCAGCTACCAGATACGCTGGTGCAGCATAAATGGGACAATAGGGAGAAAGGGGTGTCGCAACAAAGGATGTGAACTGAACCTCGAAGAGTACGTGGGGGAAAAATAAATAGAAACTAAGGAGCTAAAGCCGGTGGTTCCTGGTCCTTCTGCCCTGTCCTGCCTCATCCCCTGCCCCCTTTCATTCCTGCTGCAGGGGGCTCCGGACACGGCTGGCCTTTCCATTCCCCCATCAGCTTGCTTGTCCACTTTCCAAACTCCACTGTTGCCTTTCAGCCCCTTATGTTAATAAGAACTCCACCCTTTCTTCCCCCAGTAGGTGAATTTTGACTGAAAACAAGATCAGCTGTAATCACCAAAGTATTGGTGGGTTTCGCCATCTTGAATTTTTTGTGTATTGTGTGAATTTCAGTGGGAGATTTTGCTGTTTCCAAAGAGCACCTTGTCGTCCAGAAAACTTGACTTCCTCGTCACTTTCTGAGCTGAGAAACTTGCTCTGAAGTAGACGATGGTGTTAGGTAGCTAATATGTGGGTATGAATTATTCACCCCAGTTCAGCACGGATCCGACTCACTTAAATTCGTTTAAGAGAAATAACCCACATTGGAGTCAAAATTAGAGCTGATCCGTTCAAAACATTAAACATCAGAACTTTCCTGAGGCCACATGTCCCACCCTTGTTCTGCCCGAGGTCTTACTGTACTCACCGACCGGCAGAATCTTCTGGTAATTACCGTGTTCTGTAGGTATTATATCTATTCCTGCAAAACACATGGGCATGTTTCATTTTAGTTAAATCTAAAACAGAAAGATATTAAGGTAGCACGGAGTGTTGAAGACTCCTCTAAATAACTTCTCCAGTCTTCCAGATTTGTCAGACCTACACCCTGGCATGGCGGCCACAGCTGTGGACGCTTTCTCCCCCTTGGCGCTTTCCACGTCCCACAGAGGGGTTGACAAGATGGCCTCTACACACGGTGTCCTCTCAACCATTCTCTCAATATTTGTGTCAGACGTTAGAACATTTCCCCCCTGTTCCGTCCCCCCACCCCACCTCCAGAGTTCCACTTGCCTGCCCCTCAGGTCAGGTGGGATAGCTTATGCAAGACATAGGAATGTTAGGCACAAGTTTTGGGACCTTGAGGGGATGGCAGGATATCTTCAGGTGCCATCAGGCTACTTGAATGGAGCCACTTCATCTTCAAGGACTGTCCCGTGCTTGTACAATTAGCAGAATACTGCCAAGATGACAATCTGGAGCTGCTGGCTTCTTCTTCAAGGAGCCTTCCATTTGGATAAAGCATTTTATGTGGGGAAACAACTTGTATGGTAGCATTCCCCAGAGACGTTGCATAGACTGTTGGTCTCAGAATTAGACCCCTGAATTAGACCCCGTCTTCTGTGAATCCTGAACACATACGCATTGTGTGAATAGCTAACTAAGGAAGCCAGGTCAGAGGTCCTGTCCAGTGAAATATCTTATTACATAAAGGCTGATACCTCTGCCAATCCTTAGTTTTGAATTTTTCCATCCAAACTTTAAAACTCAGAGCTCAAATTACAAAGACCTCTCAAACCCCTATGGTCTGGCTGTTGGTTAAAACGTAATGAAATGTAGTTTTGCCTGTTTGTTGATTCAGAACTCCTGGTTTGGTCCCGTGTCCTAGTTTTGTCAATTAACCGGATCGTCTTTGTTTCCTTCTGATCGTCCTCCTTTCTCCCTCCTCCGTAAGTGCATGCCCTTAACCGATTTTGTCGTAGAAGGTAGTTGTGTGCGGACGCGCCATACCATTGTACCTTTGAGGTGAAATGAAGCTGTGAGCCCTTCTCCCCTCCTTCCCATTTTCTCTGACTACAGGGACTCTCCTGCTCGGACCTCGGGCTTCCCAGGGGCGGCCTTGCTCTCCTGTCCACCCAGAGCGGAAACCAGGTCTGTCCTCCTCCTTGTCACCCGCTTCCCTTCCTCTTTCCTTCCGTGGGGTCACTTCACTCTCCGATCAAATGTACGAAGATACGTCAACCTCTTCCATGTGAAGTCCAGAGAGCAGAGTTTAGCAGGTGTTTTATTTGGCTTGACTAACTTGCTAAGACTTTCGTCAACCTTGTAAGACATTATCAAGATCATTTAGGACCTTATATAGAAAAAGGAGCCTGTATTAAGTGTATATTTCCAAAAGCTCAGGCCCAAAGAATTGGTCTCTTGGGGCTCTCTCCTCCTTTTCCAGCAATTGTTCCCCATTTGGGGTTTCATGTGTTTCTTTAAAAATATTTTTCTCCTGTAAATGTGTCCAGGAAGCAATTTGGAAGCCTTTGTGCCTAATCTGGTTCCTCCATCTTTGAGAAGTGGGAGAACAGCCCTATTTCTTTGGCTCAGTCTCCCCTCTGTTTCCTGGTTTGTTTTGTTTTGTTTTGTTTTGTTTTCACAAGGCGGGTGGGCGGGTCAGGCCCTGGGCTGTAGGTACAGGAGCCCGTTGTCTATACAAGGAACTCAGCATCAGAGCCCCGCACTCCTCCTCCCGCAGAGGTTGAACCATATCTCCTTGCATTGCTGTCTCCCCTGCCTTGCTGAGTGATTCATCCTGGGTCCCGCACATTCCCTGACCCTCTTGGTGGCCCTGCACTGCGGGCTTACGTGGCCTCTGCTTGTAAATGAGTCATGATCCTTTTCTGGAACTCCGGGTCTGGCCGAGCCAGGAGCTGCCCTTTCACTGGGGCACATGCCCGCACAGGCGCGGCTCAGCCCGGGTCGGGATATGGGTGTGGGTGTGGGCTCCCCGTTACAGGGACGTGCCAGCCCTGGCCGGCTGGAGCAGTCTTAACAGCTCCTGTTGGCTCCTGGAGACCGGGACTGGGATCATTTGATGGAAATAGACGCGCTGTGTCCGCAGCTCTCTTCCTGTGTGGAAATTGATGTATTAACACCCTGGAGTGCTTTATTAACCTGGGATTTTGAGTTGTGGGGTTTGGTTGCTGCTGGTGACATTTTCACCTTGTCACCATTCGGTCTCACTCCCTGACTCTTTCCTCCAGGAATGCCTGAAAAGAAATGACTAGAAAATAGTCCTATTTCAGAGATCCTGGGGACGTTTACTATTTTAAAGTCGGATTTGCGTCTCTGTGATTTACTGAAAACCCTACGTCGACTTTTTTCTTTCCTTCTGTTGTACGGCAGTTCAGCTGTCGTGATTTTACTGAAAGCATCATGATTATCTTGTCACTGTTATTTGTTGCTGTTTTCCAAGGCTTTTAAAACCTGCCTTTCGCTCTCGTCCTGTAGCCCTCCTATCTGTACAGTGCTGCCCGGCCTCCTGCAAGTTACCGGGTGCGTGTGCTGCCTGCCCCAGTCCCCTGACCTGCCCCCCCCTCCCATCCGCCACCCCCGCCCCCTTCCCCATCCCTCCTCTGCTGTCCCCTGACCTGCCCCCGCCCCATCCCCCCACCCTCACCCCTGCACAGTCCTCTGACCTGCCCTCCACACCCCCCCCCGTCCCCTTTCCCCTCCACAATCCCCTGACCTGCCCCCCACCTCCATCCCCCTTCCCCTACAGAGGCCTCTGACCTGCCCCCCCCGCCCCCAACTTCCTTCCCCCCCAATAGTCCTCTGACCCTCACCCGCCCCCAACCCTTCTTACCCAGCCACAGTCCCCTCACCTGCCCCAACCCCCTTTCCCCCCCATACTCCCCTGACCTCCCTTCCCCCCCCCCACAGTCCTCCGACCTGCCCTCACCTCCCATCCCCTTTCCCCCCCACAGTCCCCTGACCTGCCCCCGCCCCATCCCCCAACTTATCCGGGCCCCACTGGCCCCCTCGGGGCCAGGCGCCTCTCACATCAGCTCTGGGAGTGTGGATGCGCACGTCTGCAGCGTCACCACCTGAGAGCTCCCCCCTTACAAGGAGCCTGTAGGACCGGTGATGTCTGTCAGTCCCCTTTGGCTGGATCTGGGCATTCTTTCTCCCCTAGCTGTCCTACTGCCTCAGGCTCCGGGAAGACACGTGCTCGCATAGGATTATTAGCCAGGAATGGAGCAAAGACATCATTTACTTACTCTGCTGGCAGAAAGAAAGATGGCTTTTGATTTGTTTGGTAACCTCAACATGTTAACCCATTGCACTCTATGACTTTGTAAATTTCCAGTTTTAAATACAAGGCACTTCCCCCTTGCAGGAAACCCTCACTACACAAAGTAGTTCTACTGTATTGCTAATAAGCTTCTGAATTTTCATCAGAATTCACCCCTAAGAATTAGCACATATAACTGGCTGAACAAACCAGCTGTGTCCTCAAGGAGAGAGAGGGGAATCCAAGCTCCTTTCAGCCGGGCAAAGTTCGGTGTGGCCATGCACAGTCCTGTAAACCCCCATTCGCCTTCAGTGCCTAATTACGTGAGATTTCCAGGTTAATCAAGTATTGTTTTCTAGTTAGCAGTTTCCAAAGAATTACAAAATACTGAACTATCGTTATCATACTGCTGTGTCCCGAAGTTTCTTCATACTAGCTTAATTTTCTGCACCTCAGGCGTGAGGATGCCATGACAGAATTCAGGATATTTGAATTATCTGCTCACTTTAAATCTGGATTAACAGGTTTTTCCTTAGCAAGGAACGTTTTTCAGAACGATGCGTTTCAAGGAGCTACTGGGGGGTTGCATTGCATGCCAGTTAACAGCAACTCGTTTCTCTCTCAGATCTTTGCATGACCCTGTTGCGTACAGCTTTGGCCTCTGTGGGTGGTTTAAGGCCTTCCCTTCTTGTTTTCCATCGTGATTTGTTCCGAACGTGTTCTTCTCTCGGGTCAGACCTCCTTAGCTTCCCTTTTCCTGTGTTCTGGGCACCGGTGGAAAGGGAAGGGCTCCCTGACCTGACAGTCTGTTTTTGTCACAGGCATCTGTGTTCGATGACATCGGTCCCGGCGGGACACGGCGGGGTAGTGCCTGCGGTTCCTATGCTGTAAGGCATTTTCTGTGGTTTCCGAATTTTCTCCCGTGTGCTGCATGACCCTGACTGGCTTACCGGGCACAGTCCCAACCCCTGGAGATTACTAACCAGAGTTACAGGGAGGAAACACTATCTCATCTCAATTTCCCATTATAGTGAGGCTGGGTCATGGATGATGTGAATCGCGAAGCCTTTGGTTGGCGGGTTAGTGTCCTCACACGTCAGTTTACATTGAGTTCAAGGGAGAAGACCCACCTCAACTGAGTTTCATCTGCTGATTTCCTGCAACACGCTGACAGTGCTAATAAGTAGTGAGGTGCCCTTAAAATAATAAAAGGAAGAAGAGGGGAGTTCCACAGGCTGCAAATTATTTTCACCTCTGGATACTTGAGGAAGATGAACAGATCTGTTAGAGACTCAGGATGTTACACGTACATAATTTCCTTTTATTTTGCTGTCTTTCCACCTCTTCAAAGGATTTGAAATGACAGACTTGGCTATCACATAAGGGTGAAGCTAGTCGTGCAAGAAATACTTGTTGAATGAAAAAAAAAAAACGAGTGAATAAATGAATGAAAGAGGGAAGCAAAATAGAAAAAATGGAGTCAGTCCGTGGAAGCGGGAAGCCAGTTGGCCCATCTTGAGGGGCCGCGGAAACTGAATGGCAACTGACCATATGGGTCCTTCTGCCTGCCAGGGCTCCCCCTCGGGTCCTGTGAAAATGTACCCAGGCCCCATGTGAAATATAATGGCTTGCTAACCACTGCTTGAAAGTGCTTTTATAATGTTGCTTTTGGTGTTAATGGGCTACTCAAGTGATTAAATAATCCAATTTATGGTTTACTGTATTTCATGAGTATTTAGGAATCCTTACAAAGCCAATCAAACCTACAGGCTTCTCCAGAATGTAATTTTTATAAATACCGAAACCCAATAATTAATTGACACAGCATTGGTTTTTGTTGACATTTAATTAACCATTTATTTTATATTGCATAACATTTTATTCTTTTTAAGATTTATTTTGAGAGAGAGATGGAGAGAGAGAGAGCAGAGTGGGGGAAGGGGGAGAGAGAGAGAGAGAGAGAGAGAGAATCCCAAGCCCTGTCAGCACAGAACCTGAGATCATGACCTGAGCCGAAATCAAGAGTCAGACACTCAACCGACTGAGCCACCCAGACGCCCTTATTACATAACATTTTAAATGGGGTGGAGCCCACTGTATTAAGTCTTTTTCTCAGTTTTTAACATGTCTGTAGGCCATTAAGAAGCTCACAGATCATGCCTAATGCGTGCATTAGCTTTGGCCTGCATATGATTAGGATAAAGCGCAACGAAATGGTTTTCTTTTATCAGAAAAGAGACAACATACTAATTCTTCAAGAGAATGAAACTTGTCACAAGCCCTGGGTAGTTCTCCTGTGACCCAAGTAGAACTTCGGATCAGGCAGGATGTGTGTCCCATCCACTCTCCTTCTATGTGGCCTCTGCAGGTGGACTTTTAGACCACCCGCCCCTCCCCCATTCTTACCGGGGCGTCGCTGAGCACTCTTACTTGTGTGCTTTCTGCCTCCTGGAGGAACCACCTGGGAGCCATGGGGTTCGGGAAGTTTAAGGAAGTGAAAGGTCTTCTTGTCCTGACAGCACAAATGTCTAAAATCTAGCCACGTGTCCCTGGCATCAAACCATGCCGAAGAAGTCAGAGGGAACAAAAACAAATTCTTTCTGTTCTTATCACTGCACTCCCACGCAGAAAGAGCCCCGCGTGAATTTGTTGAATTCAATTGGACAGATTGGACCCTGGGGTTGAAAATCCCTCACATCCTGTCCCTCAATGCAGGGTGGACCCTGTGTTTCGACCTGAGTCCAGGCTCACCCCCCCCCCCCCCCCGCCTGCACAGACAGGGTGGTCCTGATCCCGCTCTGGGACGCTGGTCCCCACCTCCAGAGCGTCCAGCTTCTGTTAGCCTCCCCAGGAAGGTAGCTCCACTGCCGTGCATGTTTGCAATTAAATGACTTAATTACAGTTTAACAACTAAATGACTGGCTCACTTTTAAGTACCATTGTTTTGCCTGAAAACCTTTCTATTTTATACCTTCCTCAACATCCGTAAGGTGTGCGTGTGTGAGGTGGGGGAAGGACTCGTGGCCGTGAGTGAACTGGCGGGAGTTAATTTGACACGCTGGGGAGCAGTCGTCACCACCAGTGCGCTCTGAGCCAGGAGCGTGCAAGTTGCTTGTAGCAGAAAGTGAAGTCGGGGAAGAGAGTGATGTCCATAATCCTTGGCACCTCTGTGTGGCCAGTGTCCTTACGATTCCATGTCCCCGGTCACAGGCTGATTAGCTTTTCCAAGGTCCCATGGCCCGTAAGAGATGAGGCCTGGACAGGATCTTTATAATTTACATCAGCCCCACATCAGCCCCACTGGCTCTCAGACACCAGCTGCTCAGAAGGTGGCACCTGGACCCGGGTGATACTGACCTGAAACTTACTTTTCCCTGTGAGATCAGGTCAGTTGACTTGAGAGCCGGTTTTGACTAGGCGTTTGGAAAAACGTGGGCCAGCAAAAAGCCCGGTCAACCACAACCCGTCCTATCTCTGCATGGTGAACCGGGACACGAATGACCTAGAACGCTGTAGGATTTGTCTCTAGGACAGTTTTCCTCTGGCTTGTGACCGTGAACCCAAAAGCAAAATTCTTCTGCCTTAAAGCGCTGACCTTGGGTATTTTCTTTTATGTTGACCAATGAAGCAAAAGGTGAGACTAGGAATGGTGGTGAGTTTCTTGTGAATGCCAAATGTGGTTGTGATGCTTGCATAGGGTGTACGTATGGCTGTATTTTCTGTGCACCTGTAAGCGTAAGTATGCAATAGATACTAAAGGGGTAAAGAAACGAGAAGGACGATGGGGTAGGGTGGGTCTGGCTGCTTATAGTCTGAAGTTGGTTTTGTTCATTCAACAAGGATTGCTTAAGTGCACCCTGTGCCTGGCCTCATCCGGTCCCTGCAGGGAATTCAGGGAATAGACAAAGACCCTGTCCTCAGGGGATTACATTCTGGTGGAAAGATGTGCAAGCTGAAAGGTGGTGTTTAAGATGAGAATCACGAGCACCTCTGAAGTTCTGTGCCTAGAGCACAGCAGTAGGGAGAAGGCCTGCACGTCCCCGGGGGGCCGTGTGGGCAGGGCAGAGAACAGTCCACTCCCGCCAGGGTGCACGGTGTCCCGGGGGGCTGGATGGAGGGGCTCACCACTGGGCTGTGCAGGCCTCTGGGACGACGTCCCTCAGGCCACGCCACAGACCGCTGGATGACTGCGGTCCTCAGTCATGTGCGTGCTCGGATCCTGCCTCCCAGCTCCCTCCCCCCTCCCACCTCGCTCAAGAGGCAAGTAAGACTTGAAAACACAAGAACAAAAACACATGGCACCGTGTCTAGGGCTGGAACAAAGGTGAATAAAAATCGAAGTTAAGAGGGAGAAGCTTCCAGATCGGCTACTTGCTGTGTTTTCCTTTCCCGGAAGAGAGGAAGTGCAGGCAGACAGACACCTTCATTCAGGCCACCAGACCAGGCGATCTGGGCCATGCCTTGATTTGGTATTAACCCTAAATCTTACTTTGTTTTCACTTGGAATGAGACAGAAAGCAAACTTCTCCCCTGCTAAAAAAGCCAAGCACCCTGTCCAGCTGTCACTTTCTGTGCTCGAGTGGAAGGACTCATGTTCTCAAATACACAGACCTGTCCGCGTGGACGAGGTGGCTTTCTGTGCGTAAAGCAGGCGTGACTCCACAGCCGACTTGAACGGATGCTTTGTGTTACTTTCTTCTCGCTCCCCAGGAATTCTGTGTCCTTTTGATACTAGGACTAATTTTTTTTTTTTTTCTGTTCCTCGCGGCTCTTTATTTGAAGCTTGGAGACACAGCCTTCCTTTTCACGGGGAGCCTGGTGTCCGTGCTCACCCCTGTCTTTTCCGCACTGCACGTGGCTGACCTCTACTAATGGGCCGCTGGTGGGGGCCTCCGCTGTCGCTGATCCCTGCTGACCCTGTCCCTTTGTTTCTGTCTGCGTCCCGGCGGCGGGCTGCGCGGGCAGCCTTCGGAGCGCGGCGGCCACCTCAACTCCAGCTCCCGAGCCTCCTCCAGAGCCAGCTCGGCGCGGGCCAGCCCAGTGGTGAGTGTGCGTCCTGTCCTGTCCTGCTCGGCCACCATCCTGCTCGTCCCTTCTCCTCCTCCCCTCTGCTCTCTACCTCGCTGTCCTGCAGAAGGGACCCTCCACCTCCAAAAACCTAAACCCAGCATAAAGTGGGAGGGCTTTCCTAAGATGTATTTCAGGTCTAAGCAAAGACACAATTGGGAAAAATGCTCCCAAATTTGGAATATTACTATTCCGTGATACCAGAATTGCATTGCTCAATATCTAAAGTTAGCGGTCATCAAGAAGTTAATGGTGCTTGGGGCTGGGGTCTTCCTGGGAAGGAGGGAAACTTTGTCCAGTGGGGGGAAATGTAGCCAGGCATACTAACGTGTTGTTTTTTTATGAGTGAAGAGTTGGAAGGATTGGTTTTTAATATTGTGTTTGTGATGTCGTCTATTACCAGACCCAGATAGTTTTTAAAATCAAGTATCGCCTAGAAGGGTCGTGGTGTTCCTAGCTCTGCCCCGCCCCCCAGTTGCTCAGTATCGAAAAACTGCAGGGGCACCCGGGTGGCTCAGTCGGCTGAGCATCTGACTTCGGCTCAGGTCATGATCTCACAGTTCACGAGTCCAAGCCCCGCGTCAGGCTCTGTGCTGACAGCTCAGAGCCTGGAGCCTGCTTTGGATTCTGTGTCTCCCTCTCTCTCTGCTCTTCCCCTGCTCATGCTCGCTCTCTCTCTCTCTCTCCCTCCCTCCCTGTCTCAAAAAATAAACATTGAAAAAATTTTTAGAAAAGAAAGAAAACTACAGAGCCGCCCTCCTGTTCCTCACCATCTAGTCCCCAGCCTCTCAGTGTCCTTGTTACGTATTTTTCCCAGGATCTTTGCAATTTCAGACGTTTGGTACGAGGCCGCCACGCAGTCTCTTTATAGGAAGGCCATGCAGGGCAGTTGCCCGGAGGACATCTGGGAAGTGGGCAGGCATAGTGTCCGGTGGGTAGGAGCTGGGGCTGTGTGGCATGCACAAGGATTGCCACATCAGAGGACGGTGGCACCCTCCGTGATAAACCCCGGCTATAAGAAGGCAAAATGGGCAAAGTGGATCCCTTGCTCTGCTCCCCACTTAGGGAGAAGCTTGAACGTGGTTCTTAACTCAGTTACACAACACCACGATTAGATGTGTTGGTGCCTGAAATTTAGGAAGCGTTCCTGCTAATCAGAGAAGAGGCCGTGGGGCTGAGATCTCCCGCTTGCACAGATGTGCTGCTGGGCACTGGTTTCACGCAAATACAGATCCCAGCTGCTTCTGGGGAAGCGAGTAAAGGGATTCCTGGGAGCTGAGCGCATGCGGTCGAGGATGAGGACACAAGAGATAGACCAAAGGGACGAGGATTCTAGCAGGAGAGCCTGCTTCTTTGTGGAAATGAAGACTCCCCACTCCGTGTCGACACAGGTGCCTGTACCTGCCTCTGCACACGCTTCGCACACCCCCCTGAGCTCCCCTCACGGCCTTTTGAGCACCCCCATCCTGGAGAGGGGTGCTGAGGAGAATAGGAGAAGCCATGGCCTGAACGAAAGCTCAGGTGCTTGCAGGGGGGTGTGGGGGCCAGGCGCCCCCACAAGGACCAGTTGCAGGAACAGGAAGATCATCGTCATTCAAGGTCACGTAGCTTCCGTTTTTAAAATCGGGCAGGTTGCTTTTTATGGGTCGTCCATGAGTGACCCAGGAGCAGTTCTTGTGAACTAGGGAATCCCTGCTCACTGAGGCCATGGTGCGCCACCCTCTACGTCCACTCTTCGTGGTGTCCTTCGTGGCCTGGGTAGCGCAGCAGATACGGGCTCAGCCACGTGCAGCCTTAGAACCCCTGGGAATAAAACGTTCCCACGATAAACGTAGCGGAAAGTCACTCTTCCTTAGGCACGATACCCTCGCACGCTCGCTCGCCCTTTGGAAACCAATGAAAGTGTTTGCAGTTGGCAGAAGGTGGCTGTGGCCTGGCTTGCGAAGGATCCCGGGCTCCCTTCGCACAACGCTGGGGTGACCGCTGGGACGCATGGAGCTGTAAATGCCACGGTTATTTGACTTCTTCGACATCATGAAGTCACAGAATAACGGGGCTCTGTCTAGTCCCTTTGAGGAGACTGGGATCAGATACAAATTTCTGTGCCATATGCTTCCAATGTTTGTGAAAAATTTACCCACGTACAATGGGTTTAGTGGGTCACCGTAACCAGAGAAGCGGGCGTTAAACGTGCTCCTGGGACCTGGTGACCAGCGACGGACAGCCTCCCTGTGACCTAGCTGCACCCAGACTCAGAGCCCGCGCCCTCGGGAGCCTCTCCAGGCGCCATTGACGGGGAAAAGCCACGGGAACAGAGGCTGTGAGGGCCCCCCTGACTCTAAAGCGCTCCCTCGTCTTAATGCTGTGTGTTTACAGCCAAGGAAACGTAACCGTCCTTACCTGTGGCTTCCCCGAGCTCCGAAGGGAAGGTGGGCAGAAGAGCTCACAGTGCGGGAGGCTGAGCTAACTTCCCAGTTCGTTACAAACACATAAATCCTCCTTTCCCTTCCCTGAGTGAAGTGCTCATTCACAAAGGTCAGCGGATCATCACATTGTCGACACGTTGAACGAGCAAAGGTAAGCACCTCGCAGACTGTGTGTGACGGGCCATTCTCCAGCTCCGTCTGGGCGCCCAAAGAACCAGGGACTGGTCACTTGCATCCCTGCTGTTGCCGGTCGATGGCCCCTGATCCGTGGCCTGATGACTCATCAGGAATGTGGTGGGGGGGGGGGGGGGAGGCGGGGAATGTGAGGGAGGACAGGGGACAGGAGTCTCTCTAGGAAGGAGATAGGATGGAGAGGGCAGGAAGGGACAATTCTAGAAGGCTGGGTGTGGAAGAAAGCCTGGTGCACCAGGGGATGGGGGAGAGGGCACTCTTAAAGAGGAAAAGTAACCAGAATGGAAGAAGTGATAGCTTGTCCCACTTGAAAAGAAAGGTGCCTCGGCATCCAAAGACATCGCCCACCACTTGGTCCTCTTGGCCTTGTAGGAAAGCAGAGAGGGCGCCCGCCCGGTCTCAGGACATCTGTCTTTGACCTTACTCTCATTTTTCCCATTCTATACATGAGCTATCTGTTCTTCTCCAGCAAGTCTGGGGTCTTCCCCTTGAGGAAGCTATTGAGTACCTGGAATGTTCTAGGCACAGGGCTACAGTGTTGAGCAGACGCACCTTTCCCAGCCCTCACGGATGCATTGACTGGAGGAGACAGGCCGGCAGCAAACAGCACACATACAGTGTAAAACTCCTGGGGACAGACGCAGGAAGCTTTCCGAGTTGGAATCAGGAGGCTTGGTACTCCGGGCCTGGAGCCCACGCAAGCAGAGGGCCTCAGCTGGTGCAGCCCGCACATCTGTGTCGTCGGGGCCCCGGAATCCTTCCAGGAACCCAGGGAAAGCTGCCCAGGTTCTAAAGCATCCATCAGAAATGTCCTGAGCAGAGCCCCGGTTCATGTCCCCCTGTGTGCATGTAGAGAAAACACGAGTGACGGAGCGTGCTGCCGGTTTGAGCTAGAAAAACAAGACTGTAGACTCCTCCTCTACATTGTATGAAGAGGCAGGGGCGGGGACCAGGTGGAAAAAGAGGTCATGCATTGTGAATACAGGAGTTCAAGGCGAAGTCCTTCAGGAGAACGTAATGATTGCATGAAAAGCGGAAATCTCCACCCCAATGGAAGACTTTACTGCTTATTTATATTTGAAGGAAAATTACCCTGAACGTGGGTGTTTTCTGAGCAGTGTTCACGAGTGTCCCTTTGTCAAGAGGGACCATATGCTGACGTTGCTTCTGTGGTCCTGTTTCCCATCCGGGCTCTAGGGTTGCCCGGCTGGGGGGTCGGGGACACCATGGGGAAAGTTCCATTGTGCCTGGCCCCTCTGCTAGAGCCCGTCCATGCCCACACGTTGTATTCTGTCTCGAGGAAGCCGGGCAGTCCAGGTCGGGGTAGGGAAGGCCTCGGCAGACGTCCCGTTTGAGCGAGCCTTGCTGGCATGCTCGTATAGACGCGATGCTGGGAGCTTGGAACTAATAAAACATTTAACGTGCTACCGTGAGCACTTGTGTGTGAGAGGGAAGAGTTGCCATGATTTAAAATTCAACAGAAATTTTTCAGAAGTGACTGTTTCTAGTAGACTTCAGAAGAGGTCTTTGTGTATGCTCAGTGGTGATTGTAAAATCCTGGCACACATGTTTCATAAATCTGTTGCTGTGAACGTTTCACGCTGACCTGAAATGTTTAGAACTGCTCGGCACGGGGGAGTAACGGGTTGCCGGCCTCCCGGAGGCTGCCCTGACTCAGGGAGGCCCTGCGGCTCGTCCCAGGCCCCAGGCTCGCGTGCACCCCGGTGCCTTGGCAGTGGGTGCGCCCGACAGCATCTCCTGGGTCCCTCTGCTCCGTGTCTACACCGTGGCGCCCCCCACACCGCGTCTGGCGGCGGCTAGGACAGTGTTCACGTTTTTCAATTCTGTTTCTCTACATATTACTTTCAGAGGTAAAGTGCAGTGTTTTTGTCAAAATCGAACCCACGGCCCCCCAGGTGACTTGTCTGTCCCTTTGTTTAGGGGAAGGTGAGGAGGGCTGTATGAAGTGAGTGCAGGTGCCCGCGGCGCCAGGACCTGCCCCACTCAGCTCTGTCCAGGCTGCCATCTGGTGGCAGCTGAGGGGACTGCGACGGCTCCTGCCTCGGTGGCGCTTTCCGTGGGGTCCGTGTACTTCTATTTCAGGAGGGCTGGCAAACACACGTGTCCTTTGTCACTCAGAAACACAAAGCGGCACCCACCCTAACATGCCCACGAGAGGTGGGACGCAACGGTTAAGGGGAGACTGGCTTCCTTTTTTCCTCGCTTGGTCTCTACTCTAGACGCATCCGAAATTTCCACGTTCTGAGTTCATCATGTGTTTCGAACAAAGGGTTTTTTAAAACTATTTTTGAACTTTTTTAAACTAAAGAGCCAGCCGTGGTCCTAGGTGTTTTGTCTCATTTGATGTCTTGCAAATTACAAAAATAACGTTTACGTGGACGGTATCAGGTGAAACGGCGCAGAACAAAGCTGTGTTAAAGACCCCCACGCCCCGGTGCACGTTCTCTCTCCTCTTTATTACAGGAAATACTAAAAACCGCGGGGCCTTTTTTTATAGGTGCAGATATTACTGTGGGTGAACAGAGGATTTCTGGTGTCTCGTGTATACGTATGATATTTATCTGTTGCTGGTGAGTGGTCGGAAGGGATTCTACACAAACCGCAGAGCAAAAAGGCAGCAGACTTTTCAGCGGTGGCTCGACAGTCTGTTAAACGGGGCTTCGTATTCGACCAGCAGTTAAATTACCCTCCTTACCTTCATTAAAATTCGTTCTGCAGACCACCTGATTCTAGGGAATGAAGGCATCGGGCCCGGGAGACTTAATAAACCGATTCCCCTGCAGACCAGTCGCTATATAGCCCGCTTTTCTTGAGTGATTTGAAGTTTTCAGGAAGATTTTTATTCCCAAGGGGAGAGGAGAGCCCCACCTGAAATGCTAGATCATCGTAACTCAGCACATCGGCCCAGGGCTCTGTGGGGCTCTGCCAGGGACGGGGAGACAAAACCGTCCTGAGCAAAGACCACCCCGGGATATCCGCAGTAGGCTGACGTGGCATCCGTATCTGCAAACATAATGATCGTAGGTGTACGTGTTTACACACACCAAACACGCATACCGACAAACGGCAGGTGCTGTGGCACACAGCTGGAGAGTGTGTACCCGGCCACATCAAGGAAAAGGGCACATGGGGTGGAGATTGCCTGGAAGGCTCCCGTGAGACACGCAGGCTCGCGCTGGCCCCGGGAGCGCCGCCGGCTGTGGCCAAGTGGAAAGGAGAGGCCTGTGGGCAGGGGGAGGACTGGAGTCCCAAAGGCCCCCACCCCCACCCACGGGGCTCACTTAACAAACTGGGAGTGAGGCCAGTCTGCTCTTTGGTCCATCCCCCTGGCCTGAGGATTGACCTCTTTGCTCACGTTTCCTCTCCTACTCTGACGACAGCAAGGAGACCAGCAAGATGAAAGTAAAAGGTTCTCGCTAAAGACCCAAGGGTGGGCCTGGTGGGGGGACCAGATGTGGTCGCCTCAAGACCCCGGGGCTGAACTTGGATCTGTTGAGGAGGAGACCCTTGATCTTGGCTGAGCTGAGAGCTGGTTCCAGAAGCTACCTTTTTTTGGATTAATCGAGTATTCTGTAGGATTCCATGGCAGCCTCTTGGTTGTCTGGTTCGCTCTTATATTTGCTGTGTCATTTTACTGTTGGCTTTAGGTGTCCTGCCCTCGGAGAGAAGGGTGAAGGCGTGAGCGGTTTGGAGGAGAGAAGGTGGCTATTAGTGAGCCTTGCCGGCGGGGGACGGGATGGTGAGGCCGTGGGCATCCGGCCCCGTGTGGGCCCAGGGTGGGCCCAAGACAGGGATCATTCGTCCTTACGAGAGATCGCTGCCTTTACTGAGGCGCCCCTGCACCCTCAGGCTCTCCTGTGCACAGCTTCATGGTGGGCTGTTTATATGTCCACAAGCCACCCTGCCGTGGCCTCCGACCCAGCTCTGTCGGGATTCCTCAGCCTGAGTTCGGACGGTCTGTGGTGTAAGCATACAGGGTATCTGCAGAGCCCCTGATCGCCATCGGGCCTACTGAGTCAGAGCCGTGGCCCGCGCTCGTCACGTGCACCTGCGGCCGGCTCGCTGGAGGTCAAATTTAGGAACATCTGAGCTGCAGGAAGGAGGACCGGAGACGTGAGGGGAAAGGCATGGTTCGTTGTCAGCTTCCCCCAGAGGTTTGGACACAAGCGAGCCCCAGGTTCTCTCACCCGCCGTGACCTTCCCAGTGTGCTCGCGGCAAGGAGCTCTCAGCGTGCACCAAAATGAAAACAGTCGCCCTTTGTTGGACGCTCAGCAAAGAAGGAAGTAGGAGCAGTGCCAGCCTCGGCCTGCTGACCCTGAGATACCCTTGAGGTACAGGGTCTCCCTTGGGGGTGATGCCCTGGGGCCCACTGAGACAGGATCCTGCCTGAGGAAGGGGCAGAGCGACCTCAGGGACGCGTGTAAACGGGAGACACGTGAAAGCCAAATTTGGAGGGGAGGGGGCCTCACTTTTCACCTGGCGGTTTTTCCTGTGCCTTCACCCCCCCTCCGCCAGCTCCCCACATCTGGACGTCAGTCCCGAGACGGTTAAACCAGAGTCCTCATGGGGACTCTGTTACTCATGAGAGGTAGGAAAACTTCCAACCAGTTCCGCTGCTTCCTCTCGCTTGGGAGACCCAGGCAGCGGGAGTCAAAACGAGGACTCTGGTCGCGTCTTCCAGCCCCAGAGGCTCCTGGTCCTGCTCTCCCTCTGTAACCACAGTAATGTGGGGGGCGGTGAACAGGCTGGGCGCCTGTCATCCTCTCCCACATCGGGGACCGGCACGCACAACTGTGGAATCTGTGAAGGAAGCCTGTCCGGTTCATGAACGGATCCCCGATGACGAGGCTTTCTGCGGTCAGCGTGGGTGTCCTTTAGCTGTTGTGTCCGCCCAGAGATTAAGATCGGTGAAAAACCACACAGCGAAGTTCGAGCTGGCCCACCAAGCTGCCCGCGAGCCCCCGCCGTGCCCGCACCGCCTGGCAGAATCATCTCCGCGGGTGCTCGTTGGCAAAGTAGTTTTTAAATCACAAAGGAAGCTGATGTTTTATTGTTACCCGCGTGCCCCTTAAATCTCTGTTACCCGCTCAGTGATCTTAAGTGTTTAGTATTTGTCCACTTTCCTCCGCAGGTTGAAGAGAGACCAGACAAAGATTTCACTGAGAAGGTAAGGAATGAATTTCCGCAAGCCGTTACGTGGTGTCGTTGCTGAGCGACGAGGGGCCCGACACGCGTGGGTGAAATGAACAAGAAAACGTGTCGGTTCATCTTTGATAAAGACTGTGTGTGACCCACCAGCCGGCATCACAGCCGTGAGGGGTCCCCAGGACTCACTCGTAGCGTGTGTGTTAAACCCCACAGAGCGGCAAAGGCGTCCACCGTGGGCCCGACCATAGAGCGTAAGGTTAATCCAGGCCAATTCCCAGGCACCCACGAGGCCCCTCAAAGTGGACCTCTCTTTATCGCTTTCTGGGAGCCATGGATGATTTTCCGATTGAAAACTGAATTCAAGTGAAAGTTCCGTTAACAGTAGACTCGCGAGTAATGTTGGTTTCGTCCGAAATCACATTCGATCCTTGCAACCTTGCAGGGGTCTCGGAGCCTGCCCGGCCTGTCGGCAGCCACGCTGGCCTCCCTGGGCGGGACTTCCTCCCGGAGGGGAAGCGGGGACACGTCCATCTCCATCGACACGGAGGCATCCATTAGGGAGATCAAGGTAAGGCTGCCTACCTACTTATGACCTAGAGGAACCTTTTATGAAAATCAGCCTTCAAGTCTATATTCGTAAAGTTCCAGATCTTTCTTCTTGCTCCGGTCTCCCCTACCTGCCGTAAACACATGTTCGAGGCACCCGCAGGAAGCCACACCTGCCTGCCCCGCCCCCCCCAGCAAGGCAGACAGGTGCCCGTGCCCCCCGCACCCCCTCAGCTCCCTGGGCACACCCTGGTGGGAGCCCTCGCCACACCGCACCGCGGTGCTCGGCCGCTTCTGTAGACACTCAGTCTCCATGTTTTGGAATGCGTTGGACACCAGATCACTCACTGCTCCCAACAACCCCACTTTCCCCTTTCAGTGTCCCCCATTCTCCGCCTAGAAGGTGCCCCTCTTTTCTATTCGTAATACACATAACATGCTTTCAATAGATCTCATCGTTGTATCTTGGTACTTTTTTTTTCCCTTCCACTGGAACATAAACATTTTTCTCTGCTGCATCCTTACCACTCAGTGCGAGGCCACCGTGAGTGTGTGAGAGAGAAGTGCAGTGCTGTTTGTTAAGGTAACTAGGAAGCCCAAGGTACTGGCACTCGTGTCCTCTGGAGAGCAGAGCCAAGGCCAGAGGGGGAAATGTAAAGGATCGGAATTGGCTTCGCCGATGGAAGAACTTTCTAATAATTAAAACTGGTTGGGGGGGTGCCTGGGTGGCTCAGTCAGTTAAGCGTCCAGCTCTTGACTTCAGCTGACCATGATCTCATGGTTTGTGGGTTTGAGCCCCACATCAGGCTCTGCACTGACAGCACGGAGTCTGCTTGGGATTCTCTCTCTCTCTCCCCTCCCTCCCTCCCTCCCTCCTCTGCTTGTGCATGCTCTCTCTCAAAATGAGTAAATTAACTTAAAAAATGAATAAAATGTGCAAAATTATAGTAATATAGGCCTAGATTTTGTAAAATTTTGTGAAAATATCATGTGAGAGACACCTCAATTTTGATCTTTGTAGTTTTGAAATTTATTTTATTTTCCTTTCGCACTTAAGTGGAAAAAAAAATGGAAAATCACTTGCTCAGATTCCCTGAATGAAACTCCCCCAAAATAGAAAAGATTTAGAGATCCACTTCTCTTTTTTTTTAATTTTTTTTAATGTTTATTTTTTTTTTTTTGAGAGAGAGAGAGTGTGTGTGAGCAGGAGAGGGGTAGAGAGAGAGGGAGACACAGAATCGGAAGCAGGCTCCAGGCTCCGAGCTGTCAGCACAGAGCCCGAGGCGGGGCTCGCACCTGTGAACCGTGAGATCATGACCTGAGCCGAAGTCGGACGCTTAACCAAGACTGAGCCACCCGGGCGCCCGAGAACCACTTCTCTTTCTTCATGGTCGTGCCCCCTTTTTCCCTTGATATGATTTGCCTCTTTCGCCAATTCCTAGGAACTGAATGAGTTGAAGGACCAGATTCAGGACATAGAAGGCAAATACATGCAGGGGTTGAAAGAGCTGAAGGTACCTGTTCGTGGAAGTGTGGGCTTACGGTATTAACCCAGCTTAACCTTCGGAAATCCCAAAGACCTTCCGACCGCATGCCTCTTCCCGGGAGCCTCCGGACTGCAGAATTCCAAGCGGCAGGGACGCCGGTGTGGGCTCGCACCACGTGCATTTTGAGTGTTCTCCCAAATGCAGCTTTTGAGCCAAGACCTGAACGCCATAACCCTCAGTAGAAAAACTAACACGCTTCCTGATGCACGCTTTGTACCCACTCCCTTCCCCCCGGCGTAAGCCCAGTTCTTCCCACAGAAGCGGGCCGTCCGCTTGCAGGAGGGTGTCTGGGTTTCCTTCACGTTCCGCAGCCCTAACCTACAAAGAGCGCTCCCTCCGTTTGCTTCTCAAAACATCTGATGTCTGCCGATGGGGCGTTCTGTACCGCCGTGCTTTTGAAATATCCAAATTATTTGCGTGCTGTAGAATTTCCCTAGTTGAAGCAGTGTCTGAATGGGCACCATCTTGGATTTGAGTAAATACACCCCACTTTTAGAATGTGAAATGACTGTGTTGTGCCCATCAGGAGGTATGCTTGCCACATTCCCTGAAGGTGAGGCGGATAGTGTGGGCTGTGATCTCCGTGAATCTAGCAGTAGATGGCAGACCTCTCCCTTCTTTCTCAGCTCCCCAGAAGGAGTCTGAGTTTAGTATCCTACGAGCACCAGAGGACACGTTGGTTTTAAAGCGACTCAGTAATCACTGGCATATTTGTCACCTCTCTTTGAAAAGAGGGGGAAATTATGACGGGCTCTCAGTGCGTGTGAAAAGGGAGTCACGGAACCAGCCGTGGAGCCACTGGTCCCACCCAAAGTCGTCGCCCTGGTTCGCACGTTGCAGGCAGCACTGGTCTCTGCGAGGCCTCTGACGGGACCTGTCACACCGGACCGCACAGCGCCCAGCTCCCTTTAGCTCTGGTGGTTCACGCCCCAGGGATTTACTCTCCCCGTTCTGGGGTCACCTGGCCCTGATCTGTGCTCTGAGATGTAAGCACTGGTCTAGTCTGTGGCCTGGCCGGCACGGGTGTGAGACACAGCAGGGCCACGTTGATTTTGCAGGCCTCTTTCCCCAGAGCTGTCCTTTCAAAGGAATGCGCTCTGTCCTTCCAGCACCGACCCAGTGAGGCCTGTGTTGTTTGCTTGGTTGGCCTGTGGGTTGAAACCTAAAATTCTGCCGAATCCTTTCCCGCCTCAAGCCCAGGCGGGGGCAGCCGGCAGCTAGCGGTGGGAGTTCTGTTCTCTCCGCCATCACGCACCGGCTCTTTCCTGGGTTCTGGGCACATTTCTTGAGTGATTCCTTCAGAAACCTGTTGAGGGCCCCAAGCCGCCGCAGCAGGTGCCCCTGAGTGATGAGGTCAGAGGCAGGAGGCCTGCCCGCGCTCAGAGCCTGCTCATCACGTGTCTCCCTTGTGCTGATGGCCGTGGAAGCCATCTTCCTCCCAGACACAATTGAGAGCCAACTCTCTGAGTTAATAACTGATGTTCTGAGTGGCTAATAACCGATTTGACCAAAGCGAAAAGGGGGGAATTTCTGTGCGTTTGAAATGATCCTGTATGTCTTCTCCTGGTTCATTTGCCCTAAGATTAGGGCTGGATTTTGTTTGTTTGTTTTGTTGTTGTTGTTTTCAAAGACCACTCAACTAATCTCCCTCTTGTTTTCTTACTATAATTTCAAAAACGTGACACGGTTTCCGCAGGACTCGCTGGCGGAAGTTGAGGAGAAATACAAAAAGGCAATGGTTTCCAACGCTCAGCTTGACAATGAAAAGACGAACTTCATGTACCAGGTTGACACATTAAAGGACATGTTGCTGGAGCTCGAAGAACAGCTGGCTGAGTCCAGGCGGCAGTACGAAGAGAAGAACAAAGTGAGCTTCCGTGCGAGAGAGAATGGTGGAATGTGTGCCTTTGGGATAATGGCGCGTATGTGGAGTGTGTGTGTGTGTGTGTGTATGTGTATGTGTGTTTGTACGTATGAGTTTTTTTCGTTTATTTTTACTTTTTAAAATTTATTTATTTTGAGAGAGAATGCATGCATCATTGGAGCAGGGGTAGACACAGAGGGCGAGAGAGAATCCCAAGCAGGCTCCACACTGTGAACACAGAGCCTGACTCGGGGCTCGAACTCAAAAATCCATGAGATCATGACCGGAGCTAAACTCAAGAGCTGGGCGCTTAACCGACTGAGCCACCCAGCAGCCCCTGTCATCATCTTTTTCTTTTTTGTTTTTCTTTTTAATTAAAAAAAAAAATTTTTGTTTATTCATTTTTGAAAGACAGAGAGAGGGCACAAGCAGGGGTGAGGCGGAGAGGGGGACACAGAATCTGAAGCAGGCTCCAGGCTCTGAGCTGTCAGCACAGAGCCTGACGCGGGGCTCGAACTCACGAACTGCGAGATCATGACCTGAGCCCAAGTCGGATGCTCAACTGACTGAGCCACCCAGGCGCCCCTGATCATCTTTTTTTTAATGATGGTCCTCCACTTGTCCAGGAAGCCCAGACATCTGAGAATAAAAATGCCATGCTCTTTGCTGAGGGATTTGCAATAATATTAAAATTAATTATAATTATAATATTAATATTAGTATCATGCACAACTTCAGTCTGTAAACTAGAGACAATTTTACTGGGAGATTATTTGTGTGTTTGCATGTAAGATAAAGTCATAACCATGAAAAAAACATGCCTATAAAAACCAGCATGTTTGAATGGTCATAAATGGAGGCTTTAAGATGTTTCTGTGGGGGCGCCTGGCTGGCTCAGTCGGTAGAGTATTTGACTCTTGATCTTGGGGTCCTGAGTTTGAGCCCCACATTGGGTATAGAGATTACTTAATAATAAAATCTTTAAAAATTGTTTTTCTATTAAACTGCATTTCTGGATTTTTATTTTGTTACCTCTTATCACCGACAAGAAATTGTAGATATCAAATCTTTTAAGAAAACGATATTTATTTTCTACTGATTGGAGAAAGTTACAGTTACTCTATTTAAGGATTAAATACTTTCATTAAGCTAAATTAGGTTAATTTATGATACCAGCAAAAAGTCTGAGCCTATGTTGAAATTAATGACAAAAGACTAATTAGATGTTCTTTGTGGAACATAAAGTAAGGAATACTTGTTTTTCAGATTTTTAGGAATTATTTGGTCTGTCAACCCCTGGGATGTTGTCTGATTTTCCAGAGTTGCTGAGATAAGCAAAATTTATGTTGTGTGTGTCCCTATCTTTTTTTTTTAACTGACTCTGTACCCTAAATCCCAAGGGTCAAAACCAAGCTGCCATTAACACCTCAAAGGTCTCCTTCTTTGACTGCTATAGAATTGATTTAGAAGCTAAAGAAGAATTTTATTTATGAAGTTTCTGGGAGCGAGACTCTGAAACAAAGGAGAAACTTTCCATGAGACCCGCTGCCCTGTTGGAATATAGGAGCAGAGAGAACGTTCTGGGCCCCATGTGTGGGGGAGGACACATTAATGCCTTCTAAGTACCCCTAGGATGTCCTCACTTAGGCATCAGGAAGTAGACCAAGAACCCCCAAATCTAATTCCAGAGAATTTGGATGAATCTGGAATGTTGTCCCAAGCTGGGGAGCAGGGACCGAGCAGAGCCCCCAAAAGGCAGGCCCTTGTCACAGCTAGGAGGGTACGGAGACCCTCGGACTTCAGAAAGTGGGCGAGCAGTGATGCCAGGGTGAGAAGTGAAGGTCATGTACCTTCCAGAATAACCCCTCACCGACCTAGGAGATGGACCCTGCTGTCCCCTAAGCTGTCGGCTGTCAGTTGGATACCAAACCGTCCTCAGGGACCGTGCAGCATCTAAGCTTCTCGGGGACCTCAGAGGAGCGTGCTGCCGGGTCCCTGGGGTGAGGGCGGGGTCGGACTGGGCGATCTTTGTGCTCCCCACCTTTTCCTGTTTTGTCCCTGGGGTGGGGGCCCCGGAGTACAGAGTTGGCCATCCACTTAGTTAGATACGCTTGCCAAAGTAGACCATGTCTACACCCCTTTTGGTCCCCAGTGTTCCTGTTTGTTGAATTTCAAAATCGGGGAGAGTTCCCTCCGATGTCCGTGGCACAGCCACCCCCCCCGCACGGACAGCCTGGGCTGCGGCAGCCCCCCGGGGAAGGGACCCCTCCTGGGCCCTGCCGGCCCGCGAAGTGTCAGGGGGCACCTGTCAGATGCACCGGGTCCTCGGGGAGAGCTCACGGTAAACCAGAAAGTGCAGAGAAGTGGGCTCACATCGCTAAAAGGCCTTGAAAGCGGTGACGGCGGGCACGGTAACAGGTAGTCTGTTCCAAGGTCAGTTAAGTCGCGGAGCGCGGACTAGGAAGAAAGTGCGTTCGCACCACCACGTGCACGGTCGGTCTTTTCCTCCCTGGTCAGTCTTTTCCTCCCTCGTAGGAGTTCGAGAGGGAGAAGCACGCCCACAGCGTCCTGCAGTTCCAGTTTGCCGAAGTTAAGGAGGCCCTGAAGCAACGAGAAGAGATGCTGGAGGTGGGTGGCCCTTCCCGGTCTTCTCTTCTCTTTGTGGCTTAGGAGGGCGTTGTGGGTGCATTATGAAAGTGAACCGTTTTCTCGAAAATCGAGAGTTCAGGCTAATTCTTCATCATGCCTCGCCTAAGGAGAATAGTCCCTTTTGCTGCTGAAGATTTTCATTCCTTTTTGTTGGTTTGTTTGTTTGTTTAACGTTCACTTATTTTGAGAGAGGGAGAGCGCATGTGTATGCGTGAGCAGGCAAGGGGCAGAGACAGAAACTCCCAGGCAGGCTCCGCACTCAGCACAGAGCCCGACTCTGCGGGGCTCAGTCTCACAAGCTGTGAGATCGTACATGACCTGAGCGGGAAGCTTAACCGACAGAGCCACCCAGGCGCCCCGAAGGTTTTCACCTTTGGTGGCTTTGCGTTTGTTTTGGGAGGTGTGACAGAATGATGGCCCCCTACGAGGTCCACGTCCTGATTCCTGGGATCTGTGGATGTGACACCTTACCCAGCCCAAGGGACATTGCAGGTGTGATTAAGTTAAGGGCCTTGTGATGGAGAATTGACCCTAAATTATCTGGGGGCCCGGTGTTATCACAGGGAGGCAGGAGAGTCAAAGGCAGCAGCGGGGAGGGAGCAGAGGCTGGTGCCTAGGGAGGAAGGGCCGTGAGCCAAGGAACACGGCGGCCTCTGGAAGCTGAAAAGAAGGGGAGGGTACAGCTTCTCTCCTAGAGCCTCCAAAGAGAGTCCAGACCTGCCCTCACCGTAACTCCAGGGCGTAAGACTCATTGTGGACCCCTGAGTTCCAGAACTCGAAGAGAATAAACCCGTGTTGTTTTTAAGCTGCTGAATTTGCGGTAACGTGTTACATTCGCAACAGGAAACCGATACAGGCTTGGTTCTAATTTTTTAACCTGATCAGAACTTTAGTGCCTCTCAGAATTTCCCCCAGGCAGGATTTCCGTCTGCGCTCCGGCAGCTGGGGACGAGGCGCAGGAAAAGGCTCCTGCGTGCAGAGAGACAGGTCGAATCAGGGCATCAGGGCTGATACCTGCCGGCTCCCTGGGGCTCCCTGGGGGTCAGAGCTCTCCAGCCCACCCTTTGTCTTCTCGCTTAACCCTTTATCTGCTTTCTTTCTATCTGTTCCTATCCTTCAGGAAATCCGACAGCTACAGCAGAAGCAGGCGAGTTATATCAGGGACATTTCTGACCTTCAGGAGACAATAGAGTGGAAAGACAAGAAGATAGGGGTAGGACTCCCACGTCTGTGCAACTGTTCACACGGGCAGTCCGCAGATACAGTGCTTTGGGTCTTCGGTTTGCAGAAACACTTGCATGAGCGTGCATGTGGCCCCAGGTGACACCAGGTAGTAATACCGAGAACGCACTGGCTTACTCAAGCTGCCGTTAACTCTGAACCTGAAGCTGACTTCCGGGACGGGGGGTGGGCATGTCGTGGACACTCACCGGGCTCTCTGCCTGCACGGAGCAGGCCGGCAGCACGCTGAGATGTCAGGAGCGAGGAAGGCACGCTGGGGCAGTTGGACGGGCGAAGGCTCCGGCCTCCTGGAGTCAGTCTCTGTGTGGCGTTTCCCGGGCTTTTCTGAAAGGCATTTGAGGAATCGCAAGGCAGAGGGCGCTGTGCCCACCTATGCCCACCTTGAAATGTGCCCCTGGAGGCCTCAGCCGCCCCCCTCCGTTAATGACAAAAGCAGCCCACCTGCCTTTAGGCGTGATGAGTAGGAAGGAACCCGCTTAGGGTGACCGCCGTGCTTCCTGATGACAGCCGTCTTCCAGAACCTGGCGCCCTCCACGGCGCCAGTGCGGGTCTCCGAGGTGGGAGCACACCGGCCGTGCGCGTGCTTCGCGAGGCCGTCCCTGTTGTCCCTTCCGTCTCCCCTTCCACGCTCGCTCAGGACGTGGAGCACGTGCGTCTGCTCCAGGACCACGTGGTGCGCATCGGGGACAGCAAACGCCGAGCGGCGACGGACAGAAATAGGATACAGGAGCCTCCAAATGTTAATGCCTTTAAAGGGAGCGTGAGGCGCCGTTTCTCGGCTGGCGTAAATCCCCGAGGAGCTTATTCTTGGCGTTTTGTCTGTATCTTTAAGCGTATCCTACACAACGCCTTAACCCTGTTGGCGTTTTATGCAGCAGAAGCCTCCTTATTCCCGCTTCAGTCACCTGCTCACCCGTGCGAATCTTTCTCTCTCTCTCTCTCTCTCTCTCTCTCTCTCTGCTCTGCTCACACTCAGGCTTTAGAGAGGCAGAAAGAGTTCTTTGATTCCATAAGGAGTGACCGAGATGATCTTAGAGAAGAAGTAGTCATGCTGAAAGAGGAATTGAAGGTATGAAGCCAAAGTAGAGTTAAAAACGAGAAAACCCGCGCGACAGCGGATTCCGGGGTTCTCAACAATGACTGCGTGTGCGAACTGGTGTTAGTTAATTTTGTGTCATTGGTTTTAGTTGTGTTTGTTTGTTTGTTCTTGGTTTTTCTTTTTTAATGTTTATTTTTGCGAGAGACAGAGACAGAGAGAGAGAGAGAGAGGGGCAGAGTGCTAGTGAGGGAGGGGCAGAGAGGGAGGCAGACACAGAACCCGAAGCAGCCTCCGGGCTCCGAGCTGTCAGCACAGAGCCCCAACGCGGGGCTCGAACCCGTGAACCCGGAGATCATGACCTGAGCCAGAGTCTGGCGCTTCACCGACTGAGCCACCCAGGCGCCCCAGATTTTAGTCCTGGTAATTACAAATCTTAGGTTCACTGACACTGAAGAGACACATCCAATGAGCACAGGTTCCCTCGGGTCTGTTTACAAGCATATCTGATCCCAAAAGCAGCTCTGATTTCCAGGAATTTTTTGGATTTTTGTCTCACATTCATTAATATATTCTCCAGGACATTACTCAAAGTTAGAGAACATATGTGTTTCTTTTTATTGAAGACTCAAGTTTCAGGACTTCTCCAGCTGAACAGTGGTGCAGGTGAGGCCCACACTAACTAGACTTTGAGACCCAGTGGTTTGAGGAAAATCCCACGTCCTGTTTGGGCCAAGTGAAGGGGTCTTCAGCTGCTGGCTGGACACTGAGTTAAGAAAAACGGGCTCCGGGTGGGCTGTTTGCATTGTAGGAGACAGTGTTGGGAGAGGATATGGCCACGGCCAGTTCCTACATCGGCGGTGGAAACACGTCAGTGTCAGCTGCTTATATTCAGGGGTCAGGGCCACAGCGGTCAACCAGGGGGAACAGGTTCCTATCACTGCTCCTCCCAGGGCTGTGAGCCCGGCACGGGGGCTGCCTCTAAGCTCGGGGAGACAGCTGTGGGCAGCAGGAGTGGTGAGTGAGTCTGAGATCCCTGGTGAAGTGCGCAGCCTGGAGCTGCCGAGCGTTAACTGGTTTTAGAGTGTTTGGCTGTGTGGTGAACGTGGGCGATATTTCCTTTGAGTATAGCCGATGTTCCAGCCACTTCTTAATTCCTTCTTCAGCACGAATGGTACTTATTCCTTTCAGAAGACGCACATAAACTCTTTCTTTATCTCTGTCTCTCTTTTTAAAGAATGCAGCCAGGGTTTTAAAAGTGAGGTCACTTGACGGTGATTTGCTTGATGCCCTCCTTCGTGGCAGCCTGCGGGCCACTACGTGCAGTTACAAGGGATGCCTGTTAAAAGTGTCTGGTCACCAGCACATTAAGGCATGGGATTGATTGGTGCATGTAAAAAGAGGCGGCCCTTGGAGGAAGATGTCCCAGATTTGTGTGTGTTGATAGAACGCTTCTGAGCGTGGTGTCTGCTGCTTCTCTGACTCTGTGGAAGTTTCTGGACTTGGTGGAAAAAACAGTTTCTTTTTAATTATTATTAACAAAACAGAGTTTAACCTAAGATCAGTCAGCGAGTATTACGAGTCTGTTTTTGTCCCCAGAAACACGGAATAGTCCTCAATTCAGAGATCACTACCAATGGAGAGACTTCCGACACCCTAAATAACGTTGGACACCGAGGTCCTACCAAGATAACAAAAGAAGAGTTAAACGCTCTCAAGACGATGGGGGACGGGACGCTAGGTAAGTGGTGATTCTCCTTTGCGTTCTTGTATCTTCCGGTCAGCATTGGTGCACCTTCCATGCATTATTAGAATTGGCGTAATCATCACTGATCAATTAACCATCACCCAGCATGCCATGCGTTCTGTCACTTCATGGGAGTTTCCTTGCCGAGCGGTGCGATCACCCACGTGTGTTTTCTGGCACGCATCTCTGTGCTCACCACCGATGGCTGAAGAATACATTTCTCTTGCTTCTCAAAGCCACCAAGCGAAACTGTGAAACACAAGGAAGATCGTCTTGAACTTAAGGGACCGTTTGGGCAGTACTGTTTGCCTCTCCTCAGATATGTGCCAAGTACGGCTTTTAACTTACTCCGTTGCAGATTTCTTGAAAGGTCAGAACAGCCAAGGCTGTAGAGCGAGTGAGTGAGTTAGTTAACGCTGTTTACAAGAACTGCACATTCTACCCACCATCCATTCGCTGTTTCGAGGCCATGAGGTGCCCGCGGACGGTGGCTTGGGGCTTGTGACATACAGTCTGGTTGCCATTCTCAGGTGCCCTAGGTGAGGGGCAAAGGAGCGGGGAACGAGGCGGACAGGCAGCCCCAGGCTGGTAGAGGGGGTGGGAGGGACAAGACAGACAGGCAGCCCCAGGCTGGAGGGTCAGAGTGGGAGTTGGACCTTTACCAACAGGAGTCTGACTATGCCTTCCCCTTTGTCAGAGGTGCTGTCCCTCTGTAGGTCACATTTTGTTTTCTGCAAGAATGTAAATTGGGAAACCCAACAGACAGTAAGAACATTCGCTGCAGTTTGCAAACACCTGCAAAGATTCACCCGTTGAGATTTGTCGTAATATTTGGCTTTTGGGTAGGCTTTCGGAATCTGGTGTGCAGCCTTCGGAATCCGGCCAGCAGATATGGCCTCCTTGTCACTTAGGACCAGCTGTGCCCCTGCTTTTTACAGTGAGGCCGCAGTACAGCCAGGGCCCGTGACTTTGAGTTCCACGTGGAAGCTTTCACCCTACTGCCTTACTCATGGAAACGTAGACACCTGTAGGCCCGCACTTCTCAAGACTCGCTTCCTAGGGAGATACTCCGTTACCTTTACAACATAATGCGTGTATGCTACACGCATACAGCGCCTTGTGTATAAGTTGCTGAAAGGAGAAAAATGGGTTGATTTCCATCATACCTTTATATTAGCTCTGTGAGCAGCTGGGAATTTGATCACGCTACTCTCGTTCAAATACACATCTTATAAATCTTCGTTCACCATTTAGGACACCAACCCTTAAAGAACCGGACATATCACTTTTATCAGTGAGCTCCAAATGTTTTTTGACCGCAAATCCCCATCAGTGAAGAATTACGGGAACTTCCCAATATGTATATTTTTAATCTGCATATCTACATATGTATCCGCAAATACGCATATATACATGTACACATACTATTTTATCAATGCAAAGTGTGTGTTATAAAACCCGTGCCCTGATAGACATCTTTAAAGGGTGAAGCAAAACTACCAGAAGTCCTACTAATGTTCCCATTTTGTCTGGGGTGAGTGGGCCCACTGTGGAGACCACAGTGGTAGAAAATTATCAGGCTTTCACTTCATAGCAACATGGCATCTAATACGCCGGGGGTGTGTTTGTGTAGAATCTAAACTGTAAGTGTTCATTCCAGAGTAGTAACGTGGTTTTTTTTAGTTCGTAATTCTTCAGTTGGTGAATAACTGATCGTTAAGTAAGTGGTCATCTTGCCCTCGAGTGTTGGCCTCTGCTGAAGCACCCCCCAGTCCGTTAGGGAACGAAGCAGGGGTGTGTCAGGCACAGGCTGCTTTCTCAGAAACACAGTAATTAGATGGTGGGGGGTAGATTTCCTTTTACCTCGTGTGAGCTATTTCAGAAGGATCTCCCTTAGGACTGACCAAGGGGCGAATTTCTTCAGGTGAATTGCAGGTTTCAGATGGCTTGAAGGGGGTTTTAGAGCCACGTGATGTGCAGTGCAGGTGGACAGCTGAGGAAGTAGGAGTAGCCCAGACGCGTGTTTGGCAATGAGAAGAGGGAACGGGGACCGGAGGTCATTCTTAAGCCCCTCATTTGGGATTGTTTGGCTGCCTGATCCAGAGCTCTATCTGGTAAACCTTAACGGCACCCTTTGAAAACCAGTTCACACGAGATGGCACCAGCCGCCACTCTTGCCTTGAAGATGGCGGCAGTGGCCCTCGCTGATCGGATGTTGGCTGACGCCATGGCTGCTTGGCCGCACGGAACTGGCAAAGGCTTCTGTTTCGTGTGATTCTCTGGCGATTCTCTCTCCTTAGGAACGGGGTCGGGTGGGAGAGAGAACACGGGTTTACGCTGTAATGTGTGTTAAGCGGTCGCCACCTCACGGGGTCCCTTCAATTTTCTCAATGGTCTTTTAGGAAGAGCCAGTGAAGTGGAGGTGAGAAGCGAAATTGTGGAGAATGTGGGGGAAAAAGGAATGTTGCAGAATACTGAGCAAGAACAGCACACAGAGGACCCAGCACGGGAGCGTGCGGACACAGAGGTGTTCCATGCTGGTGGAAATGCCGAGGACCAGAAAGCCTCTGAAGACAGGGCCCCCTCACCGGGAGTCTTAGCAGATGGTCCAGATGAGGAACCCGTTCCAAACCAGAGTCTAGAGAATGCTTCCTTTCTTGAAAACACGGAGCAGGTTGAGTCCACACCAGACGACAGGACTGGGGCTTCTCTTGAGCGGTCCGACTGCTTGGGTGAATTAGATGGTGAAATCCCAGGTCCTGTGACTGAGCAGGACAGTTACAATGCCTTGGATATCAACAACCAAAGTAAAGAATCTGCAGAAACACAGGAAGATTTGAAAATCTTGGGAGAGGGTAGCACAGAGCCATGTCAAGAATCTGCGTCTCCACAAACACCTGAAATTGGAGAGCTGGGCAGTGTAGACATGAGGGAGCGAGGTGGGAGCCCCACAGAGGGTGTGGTGGAGGCAGGGCCAAGGGGGCTTGGGGAGCAGGTGGGCACAGTAGCCTCCAGACCTCCGAGGTATAACAGTGACACCGTGAGTGATGATGAAAAGTACGCGGTAGATGTCCCCACTGAGTTGGACCCGAGCTCAGGGCATGACCTAGAGAAAGAGCCCGCCACGCAGGAAGTTGCTGAGCCCAGGGAGCTCCCAGTTCAGAGCACAGCGGTAGGTGAGGAGAGTGAGGAAAAGGTGGACCAGGAAAGGGGGCCGAGGGATGAGAAACCGATCCAGACAGAAGTGCGGAACGTGCCTTGTTGTCCAGCAGCCGAAAGCAGTCCTCAGGGAGCAACGGATGTAGGTGTGGCAGACACAGAAAGCGAGCCCCCAGACACGAAAGAACCCGAGGAAGAAAAGAATGACCAACAGGGAGAGGCATTGGATTCATCCCAGAAGAAGACGAAGAACAAGAAGAAGAAAAACAAGAAGAAAAAACCACTGGCGCCTATGGAGACCCTGAAAGACGTTAAGAAAGAGTTAACATTTCAGAACCCAGACTTAAGTGAAGTTAAGGAAGAAGAGCAGGTAAAATCTACTGACGAAAAACCAGTTGTAGAAGCACAAGATGAGGTCACTGAAAGCCCAGAAAAGGAGAGTGTAGCGGGAAGCAGTGAAAATGTCGATGGTCCAGAGAATCCTAAAATTGAGTCGGATGAAAAACTTAACCAAGAAGATGAGAGCGTAAACACTAAAGCGGGGAAAGAAGCAGCCGATGGCGACACATCGGGGTCGGGAGATGACACAGCCCAGTCATCAGGCGCGACGAAGGAGCCAGATGAAGCCGTTCGAAAAGACGGCGCTGAACGAGACGGCGCCACCCGCAGCATTCCAGAACCAGGGAGTCCAGAAGCGTCCGGCGGCACCCTGCTGGAGAATGAAAGCCCCCCCGAGGACATCGACGACGCGTCTCACACGGGAAGCACAGAGCCGCAGGGGATGACGGAATGTGCCGGTCAGATAGCCCGGAAGGTTGTAGAGGATGAGGATGACCTAGCACCCGCAGGAGAGCCGGGAGCCTCCGATTCAGAAAGCAAAGACCAGCCGAGAGGCGGAAGCGAGAAGGGCAAAAGCAAAGAGGACTGCACCCTGTCGTAAGTGGAGTTGAGGCTGGCTGTAGAGGGGCCAAGGACTGCACAGTAGGTCCAGCTGTCAGAGGCTCATCTGCTCTTAACACTGGCGAGGCTCCTAATACGTCCCCCGTTGATTCAGACGCACCATGTGACAGTCAGCCACCGAGCTGCCTACCACGTTGAGTTATAGACTGTTACTTGGGGATGGATACTTCCTCGCGAAGCCTGTCACCCCGATTAGAAAGAAAGACACGCTTGTAATCAGTATGCGTTCCAACGGAGAGCACTCCAGTTGTGTCTCTCATAACACTTCGTATTTCTGCTTAAATTCCACCTAAAGCTATTTAGCACTTGCCTTAGGCTGATACTCGTGACCAAATCTGTCGGCATACAGTTGACCAAATGGCATTCTGAGACTTCCATATTGTAAGTACAGTGATATTTAAATTGACTTGTCGCATTCAAACGTGTGCTTTCATACTTGATTTTGATGTGTACGTTATGACCTATGAGGTATTTTATTTTAAAAGGAAATAAACGGCCAAATAGCGTATAGGTCACTGAGTGATAAGATTTGCACCTTAGGACAGGAATGCATCATGTTAGGGATAAGAAAGCACTGGGAGATCTCCCTTCCCTTTACCGCGTTTAAATATTTTATCTCAAACCAATAACCTTTTGATCTCATTGTTAATGATACCTGAATTTGTTTTGTAGATTTTGACCTCACTCTGTGCTGATCATGTACCAAAGCCATTTTATACAAAGATTTTTTTTTTTTTAATTTGTTTCTGGAAGAGACGTACATTGAAACTGTATTTCCTAATGCGGTATTTGGGGGGGGGGGCCATTTCTAAAATTTTTTAGGTTTTCTTAACCTTAAAATTACTTCTCTTTCTATTTGTCTAAGTGTTACTCAATCCAAAAGGTGACCGTTTTTGTGCAAACTGCTCAGTGGACTGTAACAGGATATTTTAAATAGAGAATCACTTTTGGTGTTTTGGTATAAATATTTTCCTTTGCTGTTTCTCGGTATATTCTTATTGGAAAATTCTTGATTTGATCTTCCTGAAGGAAATCTAGCTTTTCTATACAAGGAAGCCTTTTAAAAAGTAATTGTAAAGTTAAATAAAAAATATTGTGAAATGTTAAAATTACAAAGGACTGTACATGATGAATGCTGTTGACACTTTATGAGATTATATGAATTCATGTCACTGTTACAAGATATAATTGAGTGCAAAAAAAAAGACCAGAACCTCAATAAAATTTGAGGCAAGTGTGTTCTTATGTAACTGAAATAAAAAAAACCAACATTTTATAATTTGACAAGCCTGTGACTCTAGTCTTTGGCCCTACTTGAATTCTGACTGCCTAACTATGGTCTTAAAAGTAGTACCTACTTCTGGACTGCCGATTCCCAGTCGGCCTTGTGTGAAGGACTCATGCTTGATGCTCTTTGTCAGTAACGAATCAACTTCTCTCCGGGCCCCTAGGCCAGGGCCAGTGTTGGACCTTCCTGGGGAGAATTGAGAAGATCTTCCCTCATAGACTCCCCTGTGATCTGTGAGTCTGGTGAGGAACCCCATTCTGTTAAGAAAGCTCTCCATTCTGTTACTGTGTTGACCCATCCCAACACTTAGAATGTTTTGAAGAATATGGTGGAAATAAACACTGACTCTTCCTGTGTAAGTATCCTGAAGTCGGGGACTGATAAGCCCTCTCCACCTGTGCCAGCTACGTGGACAAATACAAGGCTTGCCAGAGACTCAAGTCCAAGGGCTGCAAAGAACTTGAAAGGGGGTCGGCGGCTGCCTGTAACTTCAGCAAAGCCGCATCCACCCTGGAATGCACGTTTGCGAGCAGTTCTCTCATTCCTACTTCCAAAGGCCCCTGGGGAGGTGATTCGACAACCAAACTCACTAAATGGTGAGATCATCCAACCATTTTAAGGGCTTTCTTGCCTCTGTTACTCAACAGCATATGTAAGGGCACTGTGCCATGCTTCATACCCCTCAGACCAGCTGTCCAGGGGTCTCGATCATCCACTCACTCATTTAAGTAATGGACTTTTTGATCACTTCATATCCGGAAGGCACTGTGCCGGTAGACAGGCAGATACGACCCAGCTCCTAGTGGACGGGGACAGCTGAGAGTCAGCAAGTGAGCAAAGAAAGAAGAAAGGGATTCTGAACAGCCAACCCATTTCTTGATAATCTAAGAGCCTTCAGTGTGGACACCAGTGACCCTGTTCCAAGGGGGAAATGACATTGTGGCACAGCGATTGATGTCCACAGGAAGGCCCTTAAAATTACCAAGAAATCGTTACCGTAGGTATATTCAGGTCAGGAATGCACAGAGGCATATGAGGCAATTTGGAAAGATTCCGAGTCAAAAGATTGACTCAGAAAAGAATGGAAAGTCTACCTGTCAGCCCCATCGCCAGAGCAACCCAGGCCCCTGAGGTTTCAGTATGATCCAGAACAGAGGAAAGCGCTGATCACTGATACCTTAAATCAAAAAACGAGAATATTTACCAGCCCCAAACCAGAACATACCACTGTATGTAAAATGGAACTCTTCCTTCAAAAGCATAATTAAGTGTAATTATGAGTATATACAGAAAACAGGGAAAGGTAACAGAATTTTGAATTCTGGGCTATTACGATAGAGGCTGAGAATCAATAAATTTTTTTTCAAGGGTTTTTAGGAATGAGATGTATTGCCCTGAGTTTTGGTGAACAGAAAACCTGAACATTTACGTTTCCACGGTCACGAGGACCCTGGAGTGTTGGTTCCGGGAGTTCACACAGATAGACTCCTCTCCTAGGAGACCACCTTGTACAGCACACCATCGAAACAAGGAACACCTCAGTGAGACTCGTTCCAAATGTCCAGGCTCCGGAAGGAGAGGAAGGGGTGTTTGTGCCTGTGTTGTGTTAGACTATATGCTTATTCAGTGTGATGATTGTGTATAGTGAAAGCTGTGTCTTTTAGGAGCAAGGCTTTCACTCACTCTTTCCTTTTCATTCTATCCACTGTGCCTTTTACAGCGATGTGAACGACCTCGGTGGTGGCTGATGTATACAGTTCCCATCTGTACAGACCTCTCGGGCCTGTAAACAGGGGGAAAGACCTGTCCCTGTTCTTCCTTTTGCCGGAAGGAGAGGCTCTCTTGGAGGGGCCAGGGGGAGGCTGGCCCCGGGGACGATGAAAACTGTCCACGTGGGTTATAGTCCCAACTAAGTCAGTGCGAGGCAGGAGTGGATTCTTGAGAGACCTCAGCCTCCTGTTCACTCTCTTGGCAAATGCAGAGGGGAGGTGGCTTGTCCTCTGCTGTGGGGAGAGGAGGCCTGAGGCCCACAATGGCTGAAATTAATCCCCACAAGGGAAATTATGCTCCCGGTCGTGTATCATTATCCCCCCTGCCACCCCGTCTTCGTTTGCTCTCTGAAAATGGAATCGGAACCCGCTCTCTTGAGCTGTGGGCCAGATCCAGGCAAAGCAGTACAGAGGAGGAGGGCTCGGGGACAGTGGTGGCTGCCGGTGGTTGACAAGGCTGTACCTGGACAGATGGGGTGATGATGTGCAGGCCAGAAGAATGACCAAGGAGAACAGGGGTTCAGAGACTTCGGGAGCGCTCTGCACTGGCCGCCCCCTGTCCCGAGACCTTGTCACTGAGTGTTTCTCATTTCACGGGTCTCTTAACTTGTGTACCGGAAAGCTTATTGGAGTTTAATAGAAAAACCCGGCTTTTTTTTAAGAATGGAGACCTTTTAATAGCCAACTCATTTTGACTTCTCCGTTTAAGAGAAAAGTCTGAAGTTGAAACACCGTGACTTCGTTTTCTTTGATGCCTGGTTTCTAAAAGCTGCAATTGTGGTCTTGAAATGAATGGTTTACGTCTATTTGTAACTGAGTATTATGGGCCAACGATGAGCGGTGACACTTGGTAAACACAGGGTAAAGGTGGGTGTGCGGTACTCTGGTTAAGGATTCCGGTAAGCATACCGACGATGCCCCACCGTGCAGTCAACAAACCAGGCTTGGTTTTTAAACCTGCAAAAAAAACTGTTGAACTGCAAAAAGCTGTTTCGTCTTCTTCATACCAAATTAATTTGCTCCTTTCTCTCTTCCGTTCTCTTCGAACAATTTCGTTTTTAAACTTCCTCTCCAATTCTGCTTCCAAACTTTTCTTCCTTGAAAGTTTACTTCTCTGTTTCCATATTCTCGCCATAAGAGTGAAGGTCACGTTACCCTTATCTTTTGTTGGCCGGTGCTATTGTTACATCTTAACCTTGGTTTTGTACTTGCTACCCAGGATATTTGGAGTCTTCTAATAGAAAGAAATATCGTAATAAAAGCACACAATACGTAGGTGAGCTTTAAGATCATTTTCAAGTATATTCAGTGCCTCTTACGATGCCTACGGTTTTTGTATATAGACCATAAGATAAAAAGTAATATTGAACAAACAGCTGAGTTTATATTTCATTTCAGCGTTGGGTGGGCTTGCGGAAGAGAAAGCATAAGATATCAGAAGCAATTTGATTATGCACGTTAAAATGGAATCCAGAAGATCATAAATTTATGGTTGACATTTCTGGTTTCAGTTCTTTTGTAATTGAAAATAACAACTTGGGGTGTTTGGAAAAACAACTTAGAGAAAGCGTGTAACTTGGGGAACCATGTGAGATAGGTGATTTTTTTTTTAGATGCAAAGTGCATTTTATACAGATTATTTCCTTTTCACGTGGTGAGTCAGAGCTGCGCAGTGTGAGAGCAGTGTCCCCTCGGGAGTAAGAGTCTGGGGCCGGGAGTCGGGCTCCGACACCGAGGTCCCCCGGTTTAGATCTGGAACAACAGAGGAGGCCGCGGTGAGGGGTGTGGCCCTGAGGACAGTTCTTAGCTGTTCTGGGCCACGGGTGCTCGCTTGTAGAAGAGGGATGGAGTATTGAGGCACACCCGTGGGGCTTTGCGGGTGAAGGCACGCCTGCTCGAGCCGAGCGGGGACGCAGTGACCGTGCAGGACCCATTAGCATCACTGTCACCATCGCACCATCCTGATTTGTCCTTTAAAGTGGTGTAGGGTTTTGCCCAAACCCAGCCCTTGGTCTCCTCCTCTGTATTCCAGATCGTATTCCTCAACGCCCCTTCAAAGAAATGGTTGGGGGTGGATCCTGAGATGCTTCTGTCTGGGGTGGGGGAGGGTGACGGGGACCTGGAGTGTTACCGAGTCTGTCTCGAGACCGTATCCGCTCTTGACGAGCGGGTTAGCAGACTTAAGGTTCGTGGACGTGTAGTCAGAGCTCTGACACTGGTGGGCCTGTGAGGGAAAAGAGAGCAAGAAATTCTCCTGGGATATAAACTCGGCAAGTCAAGGACAATGAAAATGCCACTGACATGAACCACGATGCCCAGTGCGTTTGTACCTTGCTAATGATGTTAAACCATGAAGCCTGTGAGATCTTGTGTTGCAGTGTGGTTGCTCTTGCATGTTAACCCCAAGTAGAAGATTAGCCTGTTTGCATGCAGCCGGATGCTACCCATGATGAGATAAGCATGTTGTAGGAGGTTGACCCAACTCAACCTCCCTCGGCTGACGTCCTCCCCAGTCCTGTCTGTGGCCTCATTCGCTGTGGTACGTGCATAATACCTTCATCATTCGTTTCACTAACCTCAATGCTCATTCTTCGGTGTAGCGATCTGCTGAAAGGTGCGCTCCGCGGATCCACCTCAACCTGTGTCTTTTTGGTTTCTTTAGATATTAGGTTGAAAAAGCTTGTTGATGAACGGGAATGCTTATTGGAACAGGTAACAATCTTTTTATTACTTGATGAGCTCTGCGGGGGCGGGGGGCACCTGACCGTCTCCCTTCGTCGGGAAAACCCTAGCACGTCATGTCTGCAGATGACCAAGCCAACCTGTGTTCTTGCTATTTTTATCCAAGTAGGGCATCCTAGGTCATGCGAGGTGTAGAGAGGACGTCCCCAAAGACTCAAGGCCACAGAACTGAATTTGGGATGCTCCATGCAAATTGCTACTTAAAATAAATATTTATGTGAAGAGCCTAGATTAGCCATTGAGGCAACGAGGCAAGAGCTCTACTGAGTCACCCCAGACACCACTTCTCTCACTTCCGCCGGCTCAGAGAAGTCGGTTTTGGGATCTCTGGGCGATCTCCACCCCTTTCCGGCAGATGTTCTCTCGTTCCAGCCGATCAAAGTTGTTTTAATTGGGGCTTACCTTCATGGCTCTCTTCCACCCCGGAAACACTACCCAGCTGTCCCATTTGGTCTTTTTTGTATGCACCATAGTTCTTAAACCCTGCCACAGTCCCTTTCTAAGGAAACTCAGTTCCGTTTTCCTTCATGAGCGCAATCAAAGGTATTTTTGCCTTACTTGTGACAATTCTCTTGAAGAGTTCCCTCAAAATCGGGGAAAGCGCTCAATGTGGTGGCAGCATTGAGGTTCCTTTGATCTTTTAAGAACGTGTATCCATCGCGATTCCGTATTTATTTTCTCAGAGCAGAGAGCGCCAACAGTCAGTATGGGGCGGGGGGTCTGATTTGGTGGTGCTGGTCGCTCGGGGAGGTGGGGTCCCCCAGGTCCCCAGGGGATGGAGGTTAACAGCACAAGAGCTGGGAGACTCCCCTAGACACCGTAACTTTCTGCAGTCCCGGCTGCTGACTCCATTTCCGGCTCTACCTGGCTCTCCCCGGGGAGAGGAGAGCTCTGCAGGGGCCAGCTCCTTGAAGGTGGCACCCCTGCACCTTGACCGGGCTCTGTGCGCGACCACACGGTTCTGCTGGCGACACGATGACAGTATTTCTGTGCCTGGGGGGATCCAGAAGGTCCTTCCTGGCTTCTTAGTGAATAAAGAAAAGGTGACCTGGCACACCGACTTCCTAACCCTTAGATAAACACTTCAAGTGTTTTATGTACCATCACCTCCTGAACTCAAGAGGAATTTCAAACTTAGAAATAACCTTTCACCCCAAGTTACAAAATGATGTATGTCTGATATTGTAAATCTAATTCCATTTTCACCCATTATGCCATCACTTTCTGAGAAAAGCACTAACCGGCCAAAGTTTTTCATTTACTTGGTTTGGTTATTAGAGAGGAGAGACTCCCTACTCAGGTGGCTGGTAGATTATAACCTCTTACTACGTTTTTCTGGTACCTCGTCACGTAACCCCTGTTCTTTGGCACCTTGCAGACCCAGGGAATAACTCCAGAGCAACATCTGATTGTATTTATGGGGTATTGTTTCTTTACACTCTGCTTCCTTCCTGATAGGCTCTAAGCTCAGCTTTTCAGTCTCCTTGAGAATAGAGAAATTCACCTATTTTATCGGTGGGTGTTTTCAGATTAAGAAACTCAAAGGGCAGCTGGAAGAGAGACAGAAGAATGGCAAGTTAGACAATCTGCGTCCTGGAGATGACGTCTTAGAAAACGGGACAGACGTGCATGTAATGGACCTACAAAGTAAATGTCAACCCTTGTGTAGAAGTGAATGCTTTACGTGTCCTATTTTTATCATATTTGTGCTGGAAGAGAAAAAACATCCTCGCAAAAAAAGCCTGGTGTTCCCCTTGGCTGCCCCCAAACCCTTGAGCACAAGAGTGCAAAGAAGTTTCTGTGTGGGATTGAACAAGGATGGGCAGGTGGGTGGAGCAAGGATGTTTCTGTCTGAGCCTAAAGAATAGAACAGGTGCGCCAAGATAGCACCAGATGGCGCCCCGTGAGAAACCATATTTACTACGCTGGATACAACTGCCTTTTTTTTTTAATGTTTATTTATTTTCAAGAGACAGAGACGGAGCGTGAACAGGGGAGGGGCAGAGAGAGAGGGAGACACAGAATCCGAAGCAGGCTCCAGGTTCTGAGCTGTCAGCACAGCTTGAACCCACGAACCCCGAGACCATGACCTGAGCCGAAGTCAGCCGCTTAACTGACTGAGCCACCCAGGCGCCCTGATATAACTGCCTTTTGATCAGCCTGTTGTATGGAAAAATTTAAAGGCGTTTTTCTATACACGTAAACCAGAAAGAAGCTTGAAGGAGATAAAATTACTGCCAGTCTCCCCCGCCCCCCGAGTGCCCCACCCCTACCATTTCGTTGTCCTCTGTGCCCGCAGGTGCTCTCCTGCCTGGCACTTGCCATCCGCGGCTCCTGGAGAACCCATGCCTTCTCCTGTCTCAGCCCCACCAGGTGTGGGGCCACAGGCCAGGACTTAACAGATATGCATGCCGATTCCTAAGGAAGGGCTTGGTTCCCAGTAACTATTGTTTCAACACTTTAAAAAGCCCGAAGAGCTTAACACGTGTTCCTTCTCTCTCACCCTTTAGGGGATGCCAACAGACAGATCAGCGACCTCAAATTTAAACTTGCAAAGTCTGAGCAAGAGATAACAGCATTAGAACAAAATGTACGTGCACACTTTTAAGCAATATTGGGCAGAGTGACAGTGATGATTAAGCAGGTTGTACTTGCTAGAACTCGCTCGGAAAGGCTGAGCACCAAGAGAAGCAGACAGATTTCTAGAACCAAAAAAGGTCCTCCGTGTATTTCCTGCAGAGAGAGAGAGTAGGGAAGGGAAGATCACTATTAGGATTCGGGCTGTTGTAACAGATACTAACCCTTTATAAACAATGCTTGGTTGTAGAAAATCACTAAAGTGGCTGGGAAGTTTTTAAAGCTTGTTCTTTAAACATAATTTATTTAATATTAAAACACTTCACGCAGCGACATTCCTCTTGCCTGGATTTTTCCGTCTTTCTCTCCCAACCAGGTGGCTCTCTCTGGTTCCTAGATTTGGGGTATTCATTGCCTCCAGCATGCTGGGCAAATTTGGGGCAAACTGCGTCCTAACCAAAGGGAGAGTTAAAAATGGTACTCTCTCCCCCTCAGTTATGGGTCTGCGTGGCTCGAACTCTGGGGAATGTTTGAGGACAGAGAAGTGAGAATGGCATCCCACGGAAGGAGTTTAGGAAGCATGCTGTGGCCTCCGTGGACCGAGGGTCTCCGCTGGGCCGTGGCTGCTTCTGTCTCTCGCCGCAGACCTGGCTAGGGACTGCCATCCCAAAGCCTCTGACTCCTCCCCCCCGCTATTTCCTGGGCTTTCCTTCTCCCCTGCCACCTCCACACCATGCCACCCCAGGAGACACTGGACCAGAGCTGAGGTCCTTTGCCTAAGTGTCGTTCTGCATCGACCTGCCTTCTCCAGCAGGATGGCCCCAAGCAGGGAAGGGGACAGCAGCACTGTGGGAGCCACCCTTCTGGACCAGGGGTCAGAGAGGGAATGAGACCCTAGCAGGTGTCAGCAGGGGGGTGCTCCGAACAGCTTGCTTGGCTGGAACCTACACGATAGCCCAACATGCTAGATCATACGTTTGCATCGTCTGTCCTCCCACCCCATTCCCTAAGCCACACCCCTTGGTCTCACATGTGATAAAGCAACTGGAGAAAGAAAACAGGCCTATGAATTTATACATATGGTGTTTCCCTTCCTTTTAGGTAATAAGGTTAGAGAGTCAAGTATCACGTTATAAATCGGCAGCCGAAAACGCCGAAAAGATAGAAGATGAACTTAAGGCTGAAAAGCGGAAACTCCAAAGAGAGGTAAATTTTCTAGGCTGTTTCCCGGGAGAGCGGGACAGTTGTCCAGCTGGCAGCACGGGGCAGGGGGGGAGGGGAGGGGACATCTGCCTACGTCACGGGGAGCCTGGGGCCAAATCACGGCCGCCTTCTCAAGGCTGCCGCTGAGAGTCTGTCTGTCCTTCTGCCCAGCCGCCTGCAGACGAGCTTCTCTCGAGTTCTTTGTCTTTGATTTTCTACAACTTCACCCCAGTGTGCTGTGTGCAGGCTTCTTGCTGTTTGTTCTGCTGGCTCAAGAGCGTGTGGTGTTTCTTGCATCCATGAAGTCTATTTTCTTTTTTCTTTTTTTTTTCTTTTACATTTATTTCCTTTTGAGAGAGTGAGACAGAGCACAGTGGGGAGGGGCAGAGAGAGAAGGAGACACAGAATCTGAAGCAGGCTCCAGGCTCCGAGCAGGTGTTCGGCACAGAGCCCCATGTGGGGCTCGAACCCCCACAAACCGTGAGATCATGACCTGAGCGGAAGTCACTCAACCGACTGAGCCACCCAGGTGCCCCCAGGAAGTCTTTTTTCTAAGTCAAGTACGGAAAGTTTGCAACCATGACCTCCTTAAGTATTCCTCTTCCCTGGTGTGTCTGCTCCCCCGCGGGGGTTCCAACCCGAGGCCAAGGCCGGCTGGCCGACCGTCCCTGCAGCCCGCGCATTTCTTAGCCACCTGACCTTGTACTTCCCACTTCCTGGCTGCACTGGTGACGAATCTTCCCGTTCACCTTTTCTGGTTTTAAAGTGTATTCATTCCTGATGCTTTCCTGTTGTGTGGTCACATGTGGTCCTGCTTCTTTGTTAACTGTATCCTTATCTCTTTAAAGATGTCATACACGAGGTGGGGGGGAGGTTCAGTCAACTGAGCATCTGACTTCGGCTCGGGTCATGATCTCACAGTTCATGAGTTCGAGCCCCACATCAGGCTCACTGCTTTCAGCGCAGAGCCTGCTTTGGATCCTCTGTCCCTCTCTCTCTCTCTCTCTGCCCCTCCTCCGCTCATGTGCTCTCTCTCTCTCTCAAAAATACACATTAAAAACAAAGGTGTCACACACAGCTGTTCTGTTTTCCACGTCTGCGGATGGATTCGTGTCTTTGAGGGCCTGACCCTGTGGTTTCTTGCTTCTGCTGGTCAGATGCTTGTCCTTCGTGCGTTGGGTGTCTTGTGAATCTATGCTTGATCGGCATTTGTAGGAACACTCCAGGCCAGACTTGGGGAAATTTCTTGCCGAGAGGGCTTGCCTCTGCCTCTGCCCTTGCCGGTGAGAGGGGACGCGGAGGGGGCTAACCTCGGGACCCCAGCCCCCCTCCCTGGAGGTTTTGGATCAGAAGTAGGGCTCCACACCTTGTTCCCACAACGCGTGTCTGCACGACCGCGTGGCTTCTGTACCCGCTCCCCCGCCCCCACCTTAGGGCACCTGCCCCTGCCTGCCGGTCCACGTGGCTCCCTGCTGTTGGGGCTTCCGTCTGACTCCCAGGCTCTGCGGCCCTGGCTCCAGGACAGACCGCCTTGGCCTCAGGCGTTCCTTTCTGGTTGCAGAAGCCTTGCTGCCCAGGCTGTGGGGACCGACTCCCGCAGCGGGCCTGGGCCCCGCTCTTCTTTCTCTGCCTCCCTTACCTTTTGTGAGACCCTCAGGACCCCCAGGACCGTGTCATAGGAGTCTGGGGCCAAGTTGTTCCAGAGGATGACTGTTGCCTAGTGACTCACGAGGCCAGAGTCTTGTCCTTTGTGTTACTTAAGGAATCGTTCAGAAAAATACGTCCACGCACAGATGCGTACGTATGTACCTCTAGGACCTCAGTGGGTCCGGGCTACGACCGCGTTTCCCAGTAGGATGGAATCTGGGCGACCCTTTTACGTTTGGGGGAAGCGGGTTCCTCAGAGCGGCCTTTCCTCTTTGTTTGCAGCTGCGCTGCGCGTTGGACAAAACCGAAGAGCTTGAGGTGAGCAACGGCCACTTAGTGAAGCGTCTGGAGAAGATGAAAGCAAACAGGAGTGCGCTGCTGTCCCAGCAGTGAGCACCAGCCTTGCACACGAGCCTGGGCGGCGGACGGCGAGCGCTGTTGCGCGGGCTTGCCTCTGTCGCCGTCCGGGATTGCTGCTTCCTCCCCTGCTTCTGAGAAGGCCCGCCGGGCACTCGGCTCCCCTGCTCGCCCGTGGGAGCCCCCGCGGCCACCAGATGCCTCTGTCTGCGGCCCCCGCCCCCCCGGCGGGGCCGCCTCTCCGAACCTGCAGGTCATTTTAATGAGCACATCGGGCCCACGGGAGCTCCGGGCTCCCACTGAACGTGGCAGTCGAAGTAAAGGCTAAACTGGGACTTGGGTTTTCTTTTCCTGTGTCTTGCTGAAAATTGAGGGGAAATGTCACGGTGTCGGGACTTCCTTTGGGGGCACAATCTACAAATGTGAGCGACTTCAGTAGTATCTCTTAGTCTACGCTTTCCGTACACAAAACACTGTGGAACCACAAGCCATTACCAAGCGAAACTCTTCTCACTCGAAACAAGGGGATGGTCTAGAAGTAAAAGTGACCTTAAGAAGACTCTTCACAGGCAACAAATGAAGCTTTTCTAAGGGATTTTTGCATCGGTTCAATCATAAGGATACTTTTTTCCAGGGTAATTAGGCAATAGCTCCACCGAAAAACGACAGCTTTCCATTTGCATTGTTTAATCCTTATATTTGGAATTGAAGTTGTTAACTTCTTTTAAAGAATGTACTGTTAGAAAAATTAAAACATGAAATGTTGAAAGACTTTAGCCATGTGGTTTGTGTTTTTTTTTCTTCCCACTGAGAAAGAAGATCTTTATTTCATATTAATTGTTCTGTACACGTGGGGTCATTTTTTTAAGCCTGTCAAATCAATTAATTTCTCTTGCCCTGTGGAAAAAACAAAGAGTATATTCACAGGAATCGGAAGAGCTCACTTCCAAGAATTGGCATTCTTAGAATAAAAAATAAACTGAGGAAGTTACAGGCTAGAGACAACTGTGATTTCTTCAAGGACAGAAGTAGAGAAAGTCTGGCTACTTGCTAATTTTTAGTTACTCTGTGTATATTGCACCTGAAGTCAGCTTGGTGACGCGGGCCACCTTTTCGGGACATTAGCGAGCGCAAACCAAGGGTCACCCGAAACCATACCTTGTGTTGACCCTGGGAGAGTGCTGGTGTGGGCGATGTGGGTCGGGCGCCTACGTTTGAGAAAATGCTTCCAGCACGTTGCTGGAGGTCACGAGGGCCCGTCCCCGGCACCGTCTGGGTCCAGGACCCGCAAGGTTATATTGCATCAGGGCACAAGAGGGGTTTGTGTCTCCTCGAGCCAAGGACAGCTTACAGTTCAGATCTCCTTCCTGAGCACTCCATAGATAAGATCATCCAATCCCCAGTCCGCGGTTGGTGCCCACAGACCTGCTATAGCTGATGCATGTTCAAGACCAGTATTTGTACAGAAACCTCCTCTTGCGTTGATCCCGTGGAAGCTCCCAACTGTCCACAGCAACGTGGTTTTTACGTTGACCTAAGATTTGTCAGAATACGTTGGTTTTCAAAAGACTTCCGAGTTTGAAATTCTACTTAATGAGCGTTAAGCGTTCCGGGTTCTTTCAAGAATGCCATATATCAGGGTCCGGTCCAAAACCACCGGTAATTTGAATGGGGAAAATTTAATATAAAGAATGATCGGCCCACCGCAGGGCATCAACTCCGAAGAAAGGGTGGAAGAGAATTCTAGAGAATGTCCTGGAGCTGAGGGAGAGCACCCAAGAGAGGACAAATTAGGATTGAGACCTCACTGGAGGGCCTGGGGCCACCGCCCACGAGAGGACAGACAAGTCACAGGGCGCAGGGGCTGACACCAGCAGGCGGGAAACCGGGGGCCAGGACTGGGGAGCTAACTGCTAGAGCGTGAGCGCCTCCGGGTGGCCTACGTTGCACACCACAGGCGCTGAATGAGAAAGAAGCAACCAGGAGGGGGGAGCCCTGGCTTCCTGCACGGTCTCTCCAACACCCTCTTCAGACCGTAGTGGGCCAGCCGGCAAGGAAGAGATGTTTACTTCATTGTCTTATCCTCAAGGTTTCTTTTCTTTTTATGAAATTTATTGTCAAATTGGTTTCCATACAACACCCGGTACTCATCCCAGCGGGTGCCCTCCTCGATACCCATCACCCACCCACCCCTCCCTCCCACCCCCCATCAACCCTCAGTCCCTTCTCAGTTTTTAGGAGTCTCTTATGTTTTGGCTCTCTCCTTCTCTAACCATTTTTTTCCTTCCCCTCCCCCATGGTCTTCTGTTAAGTTTCTCAGGATCCATGTTAAGAGTGAAAACATATGGAATCTGTCCTTCTCTGTATGGCTTATTTCACTTAGCATCACACTCTCCACTTCCATCCACGTTGCTTCCATCCACGTTTCATTCTTTCTCATTGCCACGTAGTACTCCATTGTGTATATAAACCACAATTTCTTTATCCATTCGTCACTTGGTGGACATTTAGGCTCTTTCCATAATTTGGCTATTGTTGAGAGTGCTGCTATGAACATTGGGGTACAAGTGCCCCTATGCATCAGTACTCCTGTATCCCTTGGGGAAGTTCCTAGCAGTGCTACTGCTGGGTCATAGGGTAGGGTTTTTTCTAATTTTTTGAGGATCAAGGTTTCTTCTACAACCGACATCTTAATACAACTATGTTTAACCAGCAAAATATCCACATATAGAGATCACAGATAATAATAGCAAACACACACAGCACTTCCACGGGCCTGGCAGTTAGATACATATTTTCACTGAATTAATTTTCACAAAAACCCTGTGAGGCTACAGACGAAGAGGCCGGAGCCCAACGACTGGCTGGAAGTCTCGCCACTGGTAAGAGGGGGGGCTCCCTGTCTCCCCAGTCCTGGGAAGATGGTGTTTCCCAGAACTGCGGCTCCAAACAGGTCAAACCTTCCGTGTCTACCTTTCACACCCATCTTTGCGAAAAGAGTAGATCCATTTTATGCACACTTCCTAATCCAGAGGAAGATAGAACATGATTTTCAAATTTATTTCACGTAATACAGCTTCTCCTCAGATACAGCTACGGGAATTTGTTACCGGCTTTTTTTCTTCCCGGAATTTCTCGACCCCGCACTACTGATGCCCTGGGCGAGATGGCGCTTGGTTGCTGGGCTGCCGTCCCGGGCATCAGGAGCTGTTGAACGGCATCCCTGGCCTCTGCCCACTGGATGCAAACGGGCTCCACCCCAAGTCGTGATCAACAAAAATATTGCAAGCATTGCCAAGTGTCTGCTGGGGGTGTGGGGTGCCAAAGCATCCCCCATTGAGAACCACAGCTTTAAGCTGAATTAGAAAATTGGGAGAAGAAAAGAGTTGGTTGAAAACCTGGACCAGGATCCCTATTGAATGTTTCCTACAAAGTGTTTTCGTTTTTAGAAATAAAATGGCATTTGAGATGTAGAGAGACCGTTAAAAAGACATGCTAAGTGGACAATACAAATGGGTAATGCAAATCAGATGCAATTCAGAGCCGCTGGGAGGTGTTAGTTTCCATTTTTTGTTTCTGATTTCGCATTCTGATCATCTGAAATGTAAACTACAGAATCAAAAGTTACTGTTGATATTTTTGAAAATTTATGTTATTATTCAGCAAATATGGATTTCTGCTTTGTGCAGTGCTGAGCTCTTGGGGGACAGCAGACGGATGCCCACCTTAAGGGGGTGGTGGTCCCAAGGAAGAGCATGGCCACACACACTGATAACCACAGAAGAGGGCGGCGTGGGATGGGGTCGGGGGAAGTACCAGGTGGACACTGCCAGGTTCAGATTTTCAAACTGGGGCATAAGCATCTGGCGTGTTTCTCCAAATGGCCAGGCCAGATGGGTGCACATGCCTGTCTGGGTATTTGGAAGTGAGAGCTGCTGTCTGTGGACCTGCCCGGCTCCCTGCACCCGTAGCCCAATCCCCAGCTCAGGGGTTGGGGACTCTGCCCTGTGTCCAAGAGCCTCCAGGACTAGATTCCCACCCTGTTCCCAGTCTCTCGAGGACTAGGCAGCTGTCCCAAGCCCCAGCCCCACACTTGCCCCCACACTGCCTTTCTGCTGGCTGGTATGATCTCTATGTACGGTCGGTTCCTAACCCCCACTGCTTCCTCCTTTCCCCTCTCTGCCAGAATAGCCCCCATCACCACCTGCCAGGTGGCTCCTACTCTGTCCCCGAGAGCACTGAGTACGAAGCAGGCTCTTCGAGTCCTGAGTGGCTGAGTGTCTCTGTTTGCAGTTGCCCGTCCCCGTGGGTGGCCACCAACCTAGCCTCCAAGCTCCACAAGGACAGAAGTTCCTTTGTTCAAGACCTCACCCGATAGATCTCTTCCTTCATATCTTTTATCATGCCCTTTAATAAGCTGGTAAGTGTGTTTCTCTGAGTCCTGTAAGCCGTGTGAGCCCCCCCCCCCCCCAGCAAATTAACTGAACCTAAAGAGGAGGCCACTGGAGCCTCCAATCTGTAGCCGGTTGGTCAGAAGCACAGGTGACAGCCTGTGGGGGGTGGGGTGGCGGGGAGAGCCTTGTAGGACTAAACCCTTTACCTGTGGAAGCTGATGCTATCTCCAGTAGATCATGTTAGAATTCAGTTCATGCCTGCTGTGTCCAAAAATTGGTGTTTTGTCGGGGGGGAGGGGGCGCCCACATTGGCCTTGGTTCCAAGAACGCTAAAAGAACTCCCTAAATCTCAAGAGGCACGTATTCTGTATTTAGATGTGGGTGCCAGGATAAGGGAGGAGGGATCTTGAGGTTTGTGTTTGCCCCTCACCGCTAGCCTTCTGGGCCCATCACCACCGCCATGAGCACACATGGAGTCCACCCCCCCCCTTGCTCCCCCTTGAGCTCTGCCTTTTGAAGACAGCACCCCTGTCTGGCTCTCTTCCGCTTTGAATGAAATGTTGCCCCATCCCCAATGCTGGGGTGCTGAGAGTTTCTGCCTGAACTTGTCTTGTAAGCTACCCCAGGGCAAAGCTGCCTTGGCTTCTTGGCTCTGGCCTGCCGGGGGTTTCTCACCTGCCTCACCCAGCCTGGAATTCTGTAAAGCAGTAATTCCTCACCCGCCATGATTTTACTAAGTGGGGCTGAAGATCGTGTGGTCTAATGTTCCCACACCGAGACATTTTAATTTATGAATCTTAAAAACCTAGTTCTAGGGGCGCCTGGGTGGCTCAGTCGGTCGAGCGCCCGACTTCAGCTCAGGTCATGATCTCACGGTTCCTGGGTTCGAGCCCCGCGTCGGGCTCTGTGCTGACAGCTTGGAGCCTGGAGCCTGCTTCGGAGTCTGTGTCTCCCTCGCTCTCTTCCCCTCCCCCGCTCATGCTCCGTCTCTGTCTCTCAAAAATAAGTGTTAAAAAAAAATTTTAAAAACCTAGTTCTAATTTGAAAAAGGAACATAAAAAGAACAAAACAACCATCGCTCCCTCCTCCCAGTCTGTGGGGTAAAAAAAAGAAAAAAATCTGGCTTCTGCATACCTAATATAAAACAAAAGGTCAGACCCAGAAAAGCATTTCCCAAGAGTCAGCACAGTTAAGATTTAGCAAAGTAGGGGCACCTGGGTGGCTCAGTCGGTTAAGCGGCCGACTTCAGCTCAGGTCATGATCTCACAGTCCGTGAGTTCGAGCCCCGCGTCGGGCTCTGTGCTGACAGCTCAGAGCCTGGAGCCTGTTTCAGATTCTGTGTCTCCCTCTTTCTGACCCTCCCCCATTCATGCTTTGTCTCTCTCTGTCTCAAAAATAAATAAACGTTAAAAAAAATTAAAAAAAAAAGATTTAGCAAAGTAAAACACGGGAGAATGCACCCGTGAATACATCAATGTGAAAACAAAATATGTGGGAAAAATCTGATTTAGCTGGGCGAAAACGGCCAGTCCTCATCTCAGCAAAGGTGCCTGCAGCCGCACAAATGACTCAAAGAGCCAAATCAAGACAAGAAAAAGTTTCCAGAAGGAGCTTTTAATACCTAGGAACCTGTATTAGAGGAAATCTGTGCGTTCTGCTATGAGATAAACAGCATGAAACACTATGGAGATGTATAGTAAGAATAAATAGCATAAAGATTGTTAACTTTCTCCCAAATGTAGAGACTTAATACGTTTCTTAGGAAAATATCTTTGAGATTTTTTCTTTTTTTGGGGGGGGGGGGTGTGAATCTCACAGTTGTTCTAGTAGTCATCTGGAAGTTAAAAAAAAAAAATACCACCAGCTTAGATAACTTTGATAAAAGCCCCTGTGGGGTCAGCGAGTAGCCTCCACCAGGTGCTACAGATAGTACAAAGGTGCAAAGACAGACAGGTCCCCTCGAGGGCACAGCCAGCCTGGCTCAGGGCACGGGATGCATTCCCGGAGGACCCCCCGGCTGTGGCTCCATGCCACTGAGGCTCCGCGCCACTGTCCTGAATCTCAAGTCTGCTCCACACACCCCAGCCCACGACGAATTCTCTGTGCCATCAGCTAGAGAGTGTGTCCTCTCAGATGCACTGTCTCAGGCTCTATACTCCTCAGCCCGCCTGGTACCCAGCAGGACGTCAGTAGGTGTTTGTGGCATATGAGGTGTTAACAGCTCGGGTGAGCAAGCATAAGGGCCCTGAAGGGGGGCGTTGGAGAGGATCTCAGTGGTGTCTCCGTGCAGCACCCCCAAAACTTCTAAAGCGAGGCCCTGTGAGAAGATGACGCAGGTTTCTGTTTTCCTCTTCACGCTGTTCTGCGTTTTCTCCACGGACACAAGTAACTTTCACAATGCTAAAACATTTAATAAAAGTCAGAAGGGAGAAATTAAATGTAAAAAATCAAATCATAAAAGGCAAGAGGAACCTGTTGTGTAAATAGCCATCATTCTGAACTCGGAATGGGGTGGGGGGGAAAAATCACCGCAATAAATCACAAAGAGATCGATGGATTCCATAAAATGGGAAACTTCACATCACAACAGTTTAAGCCCCAAGTCAATGATGTGCGTCCAGACCCGTTAGAGCTGCCGGGCAGAGGAGGTGTTGGCCGAGGCTAGACTCTAAGGCTCCCAGAACTCTGATGAAGAGAAGCAAGGATCCCACTGCCCCAGGGCTGGTGGGAAATGTGGAGATGATGTCAGAAAACTAAGCCTTTGGGGCACCTGGGTGGCTCAGTTAAGCGTGGGACTCTTGATTTCGGCTCAGGTTGTGATCTCAGGGTGGTGGGATGGAGCCTGCTTGGGATTGTCTCTCCCTCTTTCTGTCCCTCCCCCCTCCTCCCCTCCCCCCTCCCCATAAATAATAAACAAAGATAAGCTTTTAGCACAGTCTTAAATGTTTTTTTTTTTTAAATGTTTGTTTATTTTCAAGAAAGAGAAAGACAGAGCACGAGTGGGGGAAGGGCAGAGAGCAAGGACACACAGAATCCAAAGCAGGTTCCAGACTCTGAGCTATCAGCACAGAGCCGGACGCAGGGTTCAAACCCATGAACCATGAGATCATGACCTGAGCCCAAAGTCAGACGCTCAACCGACTTAGCCACCCAGGCACCCCCACAATCTTAAATGATCTTAAACAAGTTTAGGGGCGCCTAGCTGGTTCAGTCTATACAGCATGAGACTCTTGATCTCTGGGTCATACATTCAAGCCCCATGTTGGGGGTAGACATTATTTAAAAATAAAATCTTTAAGGAAAAAAATAGTCTGGGGCGCCTGGGTGGCTCAGTCGGTTAGGCCTCCGACTCTTGGTTTGGGCTCAGGTCATGATCTCGGCGGTTTGTAAGTTCAAGTTAAATTTAAATTTTAAAAATTTAAAAATTTAAAAAAAAAAAGAAAGAAAAGAAACAGTCTTTAAAAAAATAATAAAGACAGGTGCCGGAGGGGGCTGAGTTGGTTAAGCATCTGATTTCGGCTCAGGTCCTGATCTCAGGGTTTGTGGGTTCCAGCCCCACATGAGACTCCAAGCTCACAGTGTGGAGCCCACTTGGGATTCCCTCTCTCTCTCTCTGCTTCCCCCCACGCTTGCACTTTCTCTCTCTCTCAAATAAACGCTTAAAAAAAAAATAAATTCAAAACATAATGATTCGAGTAAAAATCAAAATTAATGCCAAAAGGGGCGCCTGGGTGGCCAAGTCCGTTAAGCATCTGACTTTGGCTCAGGTCGTTGTCTCACGGTTTGTGAGTTCGCGCCCCTCATCCGGCTCCCTGCTGTCAGCGCAGAGCCTGCTTCAGATCCTCTCTCTCTGCCCCTTCCCCTCTGGTTCCCTCTCTCAAGATAAATAAACTTAAAAAAAGTTAATGCCAAAAAATTCACCAGGGATGAAAAAAATATGCCCATTTAAAATTTTTTTTTTCAACGTTTATTTATTTTTGGGACAGAGAGAGACAGAGCATGAACGGGGTAGGGTCAGAGAGAGGGAGACACAGAATCTGAAACAGGCTCCAGGCTCTGAGCAGTCAGCCCAGAGCCCGACACGGGGCTCGAACTCACGGACCGCGAGATCGTGACCTGGCTGATGTCGGACGCTTAACCGACTGGGCCACCTAGGCGCCCCTATGCCCATTTTAAAGACGGGATAGCTCTGCCTTGCAGAACCGTACTTGGGATTTTCCACTACTTGGGATTTTGATTTCCTTAAAGGACTGCATTGAAATGGGGTCTTGACGACTGGGTTTTGGTGCTCCCTTCGATGTTGCGCATCTCACCCAGGCCACTCCTGGTGGGGATACCCTAGCGGACTGCCCGAGGGCGGCGGCGTGCCAGGCGCAGGAAGAGACACCTGTCGGGGAGAGCTGCCTGACCACAGCTGGCACCGGGGGCTCTCCCGCCACTGCCGGTGGAGGACTCCGTGGGCTCTGGGCCCGCACAGGGAGCGGCTGGGCCCGTGCAGACAACATCGTCCACACCACGGTCTGGGGCCGCACCGCAGGGAAGGGTTCCGCTCGTGCCACAGTCGCCTCCCGCGCTCGCCTTGGCACACCGCCAGCCGGCTGCCTTGTTCCCGCCTCCCCGCCCACATTCCAGGCCAATCACGGCACCGCCCCTGCCGGCGCCGACCAATGGGAGCCCCCGCCGGGCGGTGGGCGGGCCGCCGGTGTCCGTTACCCGACAGGCCCCGCGGCAGCACGCGGCGCGCTTCGCCTGGAGTCGGAGGCTGAGGTCGCGTTCTCGCGCGGCAGCAGCGGCGGCGGCGACGACACGTTTCCGAGGTGCGCTGGGCGTGGACGCGGGGCACAGGCCCGGGACCTGGGGGTCCGCAGCAGCGAAGTCCAGCGGTGGTCGGGCGTGGTGGCGAGGTCCCTCCGCTGCTGATGGCCGGGAGGTGTGAAGGAGGGCGTCCCCGGCGGCGGCTCCTCCGCGGGCCCCAGGGCAGGGGGCCGGGCAGGGGGCGGGTGGGGGCCAGGCTCGGGTTGGCTGCCAAGGCCCCGGGTTTGCGCGTTCCTGGGTGGCCAGGCCGTTCCAGAATCCCCCGATTTGGTACGTTTACATTCAGCCCTGGGCGTGGCCCCCCGCCTCGCTTCACCAGCGCCGAGGCGCACTTGCACCCCAAAACCTGGCCTGGAGTGAAGTTACCGGACCTATCGCACAGGTGCGGTTACTTTCCCCGAGCAGGTGGACAGCCACCCGTATGTGCATCGTTGTGACACGTGCTCGAGGAGCCCTCGCAGCGGGCAGGCGCGTCCGGACAGGGAGACAGGCGGTGGACACCAGTCCCCCGGAAGTGTGGGGTGTTTGCCGGCCTGGCAGCGGTTCCCGGGACCGCGTGGGGCGGCGGGGAAGGGACCCTGCGGAACGGACGTTTAGGGTGGGACCCGAAGGTCAAGCAGGAGCGGGAGTTCCGGGTGGCCGGCCGGGAGGGGGATGCGGCGGGCCGCGGAATGCACGTGGCGGACCTGTGCCAGGAAGGAGGCAGGTGTGTCTGGAACCAAGGTGCCAAGGTTAACGCAGAGCCCAGGCCCTTGGAGGGTCTCTCGGGAGATCCTACAGAGTTTTAGTCCTTATTCATCCAAAGAACAACAACCATCTGTTGCTGAGTTTTAAACAATAGGTTGAGCCGATCACATTTGCATTTTGGAAAGATTATTGCCGCCGTCCGTGTGGGGGTCTGTTGGCGCTTGACGCTGTGTCGGATGTTAAAAGTGACAAGACCTGGTAGGGATGAAGGAGGTGTCAGGGGAGAGTCCTGTGGTTCTGGCTTGGTTCTGGGATTGAAAACACAGGAGGGAATCGTTTGGGAAATGAGAACTGGGAGGACACAATAAAGATGGGTACATACCCAGGAGTGGAATTGCTGGGTCACGTGGCCATGTGTTTAACTTATTTAGGAACTGCCAGATTGCTTTTCAAGCTGGCAGCACCATTTTACATTCTCACCAACAATATTTGAGGCTTCCAGTTTCTGCAAACCCTTGCCAACACTTATTTTCTGTGTGTGCTTTAAAAAATGATAATATAGCCATCCTAGAGGATAATAAAGTATCTTATTATGGGCTTGATTTGCATTTCCCTTATAAAGTATCTTGATTTGCATTTCCTTAATACTGCTATATTGAGAATCTTTTCATGTGTTTATTGGCCATTTGTACATCTTTGGAGGATTGTTTATTCAAACCTTTTTCTTATTTTAAAAATTGGACTGGCTTTTTGTTGCTGAGTTCTAAGAGTTCTTTATATATTATGGGTAGTAGACCCTTACCAGATATAATGATTTACAAGTGTTTTTGTTGTACTCAAATATTTCTTTTTGTCAAAGTTTTTGACGTTGGGCATCTGTTCACATTTAAGAATGAAGCCTGCACAATCAAGAAGAATGAAATCTTGCCATTTGCAACTACGTGGATGGAACTGGAGGGTATTATGCTAAGCGAAATTAGTCAGAGAAAGACAGATATCCTATGACTTCACTCATATGAGGACTTTAAGATACGAAACTGATGAACATAAGGGAAGGGAAGCAAAAATAATATAAAAATAGGGAGGGGGACAAAACACAAGAGACTCTTAAATATGGAGAACAAACAGGGTTATTGGAACAAACAAACCCTTCCCCCTTGTGGGAGGGGAATGGGCTAAATTGGTAAGGGGCGTTAAGGAATCTACTACTGAAGTCATTGTTGCACTATATGCTGTCTTGGATGTAAATTTAAAAAATAAATAAATAAGTAAAAAGAATGAAGCCTGCAACACATTGAATGCAGACTTGAATGCAGAGTCAGATATGAATGAGATCCCAGCTTGCTAAAACAGATATTAAAGACATTTGCAAAATGTTAATGCTCTTCTTACTAATATATTTGAAAATACACATTTTTACATTTAAAATGTTACTTATGCTAAGTATTGGGTTTGTTAGTGTTAATAAATATTGAAAAATTTTCTATTTTAATTCTAACGTGATAAGTATTAATAGATACTGTCCACATAAACAAATACTCCTTGAGGTTCTCAATATTTTTTAAGAATGTGAAGACTTTCTGAGTGCAAAAAATAAGAAACCACAGATGTATTGTAATGTCAGTTATTTTGATAAGCTAGCTTTCTGTTCATCTTACTCTTTATTTTAAATATTTACCTGGAATTCCTAGAGTAGGCTCTTTACTGACTTAAGTAAAATCCTGTAAGCCAGGAGTTACTAGGAATTTTTAAATGTGGTATAAAGTCCATAAATCCCTTAAATTATATGTGTGTGTATGTGCATTTTCTCAGGGAAGTTAAGTGTGTGATTTTTATCAAATCTTTGGAAACTCCATAACCCCAAAGGTTAACAACCACGAGCCAGTCTTAAGGCAGTAAAAATAATAAAAGGCTACTAAACTCTTGGTATTAGGCCAATTTTTTTCTGTTACTAGCTAAAAAAGAATTTCTGAAACATGAAATTAGAGGTTGAATACTTCCAGCCCAGATTATCTGTAAGCTTCACAACTGTATATCTGTTTCAGTGTGTACATGTTACGGGCACTTAGAACTTACTATGTATAAAATGAACTCATCATCTCCCATGGCTTCCCATCCAAAAGAAAAATAATATAAAATTATTCCTTCTCCTTTGTTCCTAGTTGAGTGAGTGCACCATCAATGATGATGAGTTCACGTTGATACATATTAAATATATCGTCTTGTCTCCTCTTTTTACCCCTCTTTACTTGGGGGCCATCCCATATTTGTTTTTTTAACTCGAGGTGCTCTTTTCCCTTTGAGATGCTCTTTCTTAGTGGTTAGCCCCTATGTGACCTTTATGATTTAGCTTAGATGTCACTTTCTTTATGAGATTTCCCTTACCTTTATCAATGCAACCATGCTATATTGTCGACTTAATTATCTGTGAAATCCAAAGTAGATATAGGTTATATTTCTCTTACTAGGCTAGAATATTAGTTTTTATTGCTTTTTAAGTACAACTGTCAGTTTTAAAAATGCCAAATGTGTTTGTGTGTGTGACATTATATCCTTTATGTCAAAATCAATATTAAATTGATATAGTAGTCACTGTGATAGCAGACTCCTATTTGCATGTCTTTCAGATCTTAGTTTAAATGACAATGACAGTTCCTCAGGAAGGCCTTCCCTAACCCTAAGACTAGGGCAGGTCATTTTATGTCACACATAGCAATTTGTGTCTTTCCACCTCTCTAGAGTATAGAAATTTCCTAGAGTATTATTTCTTGGCCCCAATTAAGCTGTGGAATGTGTATTTTTAAAGAGTGTCCCAAGTGATTCTCATATTGGGCAAGTTTGAGAAAAGGGACCCTATAATAAAATTTATGTGCTCCCTCTCCATTCTCCCATCCCATGTTTGGAAATCACTTGTTAATGTGTCTATCATGTTTCACAAGGGTGGAGACTAATCAAATGTGTTCCTCAACACTTAGCATATGACTTAAACAGATTCAGTCATTATTGCATTATGTATTTTTTTACATTTATTCAATATTAATTATTTTTTTATTTTATTTATTTTTTTATATTGAATTTTTATTTAAGAATGATTCTCTAGAGAAGGGTATACATTCCTGAAACTGGAATGGAACTTACTGGTAATAGGATAGGTATATGTTTGACATCATTAGAAACTTCCAAACAGTTTTTCAAAATATTTTTAACAATTTGCATTCCCTCTAGCAGTGTTGTTATGAATACCTGTTTGCCTGCACCCTCACCAATATTTGGTGTTAATCAGTGTTCTTTTTTTTTCTTTTTTGCCATTCTAGTGCGTGTGAAATGGTATGTTAGTAGTTTAAATTTGCACTTCCCTGATGACTAATGATGTTGAGCACTTTCTCATACATTTAAGAACATTCCATATGCCTTATGTTATATGTGTGAAGTAATGTCCAAGTGAAGCTTTTTTTTTTTTTTAAGTTTATTTATTTTTGAGACAGAGAGAGACAGACCATGAACGGGGAAGGGGCAGAGAGAGAGGGAGACACAGAATCCGAAGCAGGCTCCAGGCTCTGAGCCATCAGCCCAGAGCCCGACGCAGGGCTCGAACTCACGGACCGTGAGATGGTGACCTGAGCTGAAGTCGGACGCTTAACCGACTGAGCCACCCAGGCGCCCCCAAGTGAAGCTTTTTGAAGCTTTTTTTAAAATTCGATTTGTATGTGTTCTTTACATAATCTGGGTAACAGTCCTCTGTTGGATATGTAAATTGTAAATATTTTCTCCCAGTCTTTGTCTTGCCTGTCACTTTTTTAGTGGTGTCTTTTGATGAGCAGCAGTTTTGAAATTTTGTAACACCTTTTTAGTTAATACCTTTTGTATTCTAAGAATATTCTAAGAAATCTTTGCCTACCCCAAAGTCATGAATATATTCTCCTGTATTTCCTTGAGAAAATTTACAGAAAAATTACCTCACCTCTGTTACCATATATGATGTAAAGGAGGGGTCCAGGTATTTTTCTTCTCCCCTTCAAAAATCTGGTTGTGTCGGCACCATTTACTGAATATGCATCAGACCTTCCTTTCCACATTGAATTGAATTAGTGCCTTTCTCAAAACTCAAGTGGCTCTCTTTCTGGACTCTCATAATCTATTAGTTTAATATACTACATTGCAAATACTGTAGCTTCATAATAAGTCTTGAGATACATGTCATTTAGCTTTCTTCTAAATTGTTTTGGCTATTATAGGTTTGTTGCATTTCCATATAAGTTTTTAACCAACTTGTCAACTTCTACCCCCAAAAAATTCTTCTGCAGTTTTGATTGAAATTGTGTTCAGTGTGTAGTTCAATTTGTAGAGAACAGATCTTAACAATACTGAGTTTCTTGATCCATGAACATGGTATATCTTTCCTTTTATTTAGTTCTGCCTTAATTTCTCTCGGTAGTATTTTGTAGGTTTCAACATAAAAGTCTTACACATCTTTCATTACATTTAACAAGTAAGTTTTTCATGTTTTTTGATGCTTTTGTAAATAATACTCTTAAAATTTTCATTTTCCAAATCTTTGTTGCTAGAATATAGAAATGCACTTGGCCTTTTATTTTTCAACCTTGCTAAATTCACTTATTAGTTGTAGTAGTTTCTTTCTGTATCTTTTTTGGCTTTTGTCTGTGCATTATCATGTGGTCTGTGAATAAAGTAGTTTAACCTTTTTTTTCCTCTCCAGTCTGTATGCCTTTTATTCATTACATGGCTAATATCTCTAGTACATGAAATAAGTGGTAAGAGAACAAATGTTTTGTTTTTGGTAGAAATTACTCGATTTTTCACCATCAAGCATGTTGTCTATATGGTTTTTTATTCTTTCACGTTTTCTGTAGATACCCATTATTAGACTGAGGAAATTCCTTATTGTTTTTGGTTTACTGAGAGCTTTTACCGTGAATAGGTTCTGAGTTTTAACAAATGTTTAATCAAATTCTTTTTCTGCATCTACCGAGAGAACCATGTGATTTTTCTACTTTATTCCCTAACTTTGGTCAGTGACTGACTGCCTTTATATGCTGCTGGATTTGTTTTGCAAAAAGTTATTTTAGGATATGTGACTCTATGTGCTATTGGTGTTTTTATTTTTTTCTTGCAGGTTCCTCAGAGTTTGGTAACAAGGTTATGCTAGATCTGTAAAACATATGGGGAAGACTTCCCTCTTCCTCGCTTTTCTAAAGGACTTTGGTTACCAAAGTTGAATTCTGCCTTTATTTCTACCTTAGTAGATGAGTAGAATTCATCAATGAAACCATCTGCATCTGGAGTTTTCTTTGAGGGAAAATTTTTAATTACAGGCTTAATTTTCTTAAGAGATATAAGACTATTCATTAATTAAAAAAGGGGGGCTGTGTGTGGGTAACTCAGTCGGTTAAGCGCCCTACTTCGGCTCAGGTCATGATCTCATGGTTTGTGAGTTCGAGTCCCGCATGGAGCTCTGTGCTGACACCTCAGAGCCTGCTTTGGATTCTGTGTCTCCCTGTCTCTTTCTTTCCCTCCCCCACCTGCACATACTCTCTCTCTCTCTCTCAAAAGTAAATATTAAAAAAAGAGAGAGAGATGAGACTATTCACATTGTTTATTTCTTCTTATATATGTTTTGGAAGGTTGTAGTTTTCAAGGACATGTGTCTGAATTGTAGAATTTATCAGATAATGTTGTTCATTGCATTTACCATTGTTTTAATGTCTGAAGGTTCTATAATGTCCCCTTTATCATGTATGATATTGGCAATTTGCGTTTGCTCTTAAATGTTTTGTGTGGGTTTAATTTGTTCTAATTTTTCTAGTTTCTTAAGGCAGATAACTGATGTTAGGGGTGCCTAGGTGGCTCAGTTGGTTAAGAATCTGACTCTTGGTTTTGACTCAGGTCATGATCTCATAGTTTGTGAAATCGAGCCCCACGTCAGGCTCTGTGCTGATGCAAGCCTGTTGGGGATTCTGTCTCTCCCTCTCTCTCTGCCCCTGCCCTGCTCTCTTTCTCTCTTCCTCTCTCAAGATAAATAAATATTTTTTTTTAATTTTTTTTTCAACGTTTATTTATTTTTGGGACAGAGAGAGACAGAGCATGAATGGGGGAGGGGCAGAGTGAGAGGGAGACACAGAATCGGAAACAGGCTCCAGGCTCTGAGCCATCAGCCCAGAGCCCGACGCGGGGCTTGAACTCACGGACCGCGAGATCGTGACCCGGCTGAAGTCGGACGCTTAACTGACTGCGCCACCCAGGCGCCCCAATATTTTTAAATGATAATTGATTTTAAACCTTTTTTCTTTTCTGTTATAAGCTCTTAAAGCTATACATTTCCCTCTAAGCAGTACAACTGTTGATATGTTGTATTTTCATCATTTAGTTTAAAATATTTTCTAATTTCCATTGTGATATGGTTTTTTTTTTTTTGCCCATGAATTATTTACAAGTGTTTTGTTTAATTTCTAAATACTTGGGAAATGATTATCCTTTTAATTATTCTTAGTTGTGCTGTAGTCAGAAAATGTACTCTCAAGCGTGTGGAAGATTCTGGCCATGATGTAGTAACAGACTAGATTTATCATGTTGCTATAAAACAACTTGAAAACTAGGCCACGGGTATGAAACAGCTGTTTCCAGGCAGTGTGGGACTGCGACTTCTTAAGGAAAGAAAACATACAGCATGAACCCTGTGGTAGCCTGGCTTCCTACCTGGAACACATTTGCCAGGTCAGTGGCTTCGAACCAGGCACCGCAAGGTGTGCTAGCTTGCTCAGGCAATGAAACCACATTTGGTTGAGCCCTTGCCGTTGGAGTCACCACCGAGTTAAGCATATGATAAACGCACTGGCATCTCCAAGATGTATGTGTCTTCTGCCAAATATGAGAATTGAGTGGGGATCTGGGAATCCTAGAGTCCTTGGTGGTGACACTCATCTCCGCAGTCCCTTTGGATGTGATATTGCTTTGATTTACCATTTCTTTTCCTAGGTAGAGGCAGTTCTGATGCCTTCCACTTGGCTTCTCCCACCGTGTAATAGCCCTTACTCAATAGGTCAGGGAACCAATGTGAGGATTCTGCCATCTGTTAAGTATGTCTTTGCCAACTGTGCTTTCTGAAACTGGGCAAATAGCCACAGGATGGGTTCAGGGACCCGGTGCACCCACTACAAAATGGACCCAAGCTAAAATTGCACTGATCATCTGATCTCTGTAAGTCCCTACTCTGGTTGGAGGGCCGGGCCACAGTGACATTTTGGGTCTCCTAAAATCAGTGTCAGTGCAGAGCCAGTAGTCCCTGAAAGGTCTGATTAGTTCCTTTTTTCCAATATACAGTTAGCCTAGCAAAAGGCTGTAAGTCCCTTTGGGAAAGGCTAGGAGAAAGATTAACGGTTTTAATTTTTGTTAGTGTATTTTTGGGGTCCTTCCTCAAACGGACCCAGATTCCCCTTCATTCAAGGTTTTCTGGGCCTGTAAACTGGCACAAGCCTGGGAATTGATTAAGGGGTCAGGACTCTATTTTTATGACTCAGGTGAGAATTTTGTTCACTTGACCTAGAATTTTCCTGCTTATACAGATGAAATAAGAATTTAGTAGGCTTTGGGGAATCTGAGTAGCTCAGTCAGTTGAGTGTCCGACTCTTAATCTCAGCTCAGGTCTTGATCTCAGGGTCATGAGTTCAAGCCCCACATTGGGCTCAGTGCGGGATGTGGAGCCTACTTCTGTGTCTCCGTCTCTGCCCCTAACCTGCTTGTGCTCTGTCTCTGTCTATCTCAAAAATAAATAAACATTAAAAAAAATTTTTTTTAAGAATTTAGTAGGCTTGATAGGAATTGATATAGGATGGATCTTTGATGGCCTTTTAAATTTTTTTCTGACTGGTTCTCTGTTCAGCTTTTTCTGTTAAGTTTTTTAATTATTTTCCTAGAAAATTACCTATTTTGGTTAAATTTTCATTTATCCATCAGAGATGTGTATAGCAATCTGGTTTTTTTTAACTTTTTAAAAGTTTGCTTATTTTTGAGAGAGAGAGACAGAGAGAGAGCAAGAGTGCAAGCGGGGGAGGGGCAGAGAGAGAGGGAAACACAGAATCCGAAGCAGGCTCCGGGCTCCGAGCTGTCGGCACCGTGCCCGACGCGGGGCTCAAACCCACAAACCGCAAGATCATGGCCTAAGCCAAAGTCGGACACCTAACTGACTGAGCCACCCGAGCCCCACCAATGTCAGTTTTTAAAATAACTTTTTTTTTTTAGTTTATGTATTTGAGAGAGAGAGAGAATGAGCAGGGGAGGGGCAGAGAGGACGAGACAGAGAATCCCAAGCAGGCTCCGTACTGTCAGTGTGGAGCCCAATGTGGGGCTCAAACTCACAAACCATGAGACCATAACCTGAGCTGAAACCAAGAGTCGGACACTGAACTGACTGAACCACCCAGGTGCCCCCAAAATTTTTTTTTAAATCTCTTATTAAAATGCTCCTTTTCTCATTGTGACTTAGTCCTTTCTCAGATTTGTCAGGTATTTATTTATTTTTTCAAAGAATAGCTTTTGGTTTTAGTTATTATTTTTTACTCTTTTTAAATCGGCCACTTCTGCTTTTGTCTTAACTAATTCTTTTTTGATTTAAGTACTTTAGATCTTTTCTATACTTTTTTTTCTTTTTTTTTTTTAAAGTAGGCTCCATACCCATCGTGGGGCTTGAACTCGGGATCCTGAGCTCAAGAATTGCCTGCTGTATGGACCGAGGCTGGAGTTGACTGCTTATGATCATAGTCCGTTAAGTTTGACTTAATAACGAGCATCTAAAGCTGTGGGTTCTTTGAGTTATAACTTTGGCCAGGTCCCATGTATTTAGAAAGTCTGTGCTCTAGTTGTTACCAATTTGTTTTCACTGGTTGAAGTTTGTACTGCTTAGTAAGTAGCTAAGTCAGGATTCAAAGCTAGATCGCCTGTCTCCATGGAGTAAGCCCTTCTGCTTTATACAGCTGACCCCTGAGCAACACATTTGAACTGCATGGGACCGTTTAGATTTTATGCAGAGTTTTTTCTAGATGGTACTCTATTGTATGTGTATTTTCCTTATGAAATTCATAATAACTTTTTCTTCTGTAGCTTACTTGGTGGTAAGAATACAGTATTTAGTGCATGTAACATACAAAATATGTGTTCATCAATTGTTCGGATTATTGGTAAGGCTTGCAGTCAGTGGTGGGCTTTTGTTGAGTTCGGGAGGAGTCAGAGTTACACATGGGGGCTCGGTGCTCCTAACCCCCGTGTTGCTCAAAGCTCAACTGTAATGTCTTCTCACTGTAGCACGGGACAAGTGAACCTCGATGATTTGTCCAAGATCACCAATTGAAATAGTTCATGGAGAATTAGAACGAAATCAGGTTTTTTCTTCAAACTTCCCAGGAACCTTTGTAATACCTAGTCCCCAGAGTTCTGTGGAAGATACCTTAGCTTTCTAGGGGTATAGACAGTGAAGATAACTAGGGGCCAGAAGTCCCAAGATGATTTTGTGTGTCAGCTGGACATTTCTTCTGCTGGTCTCTTCTGGGGTCATTCATGTAGCTACTGAGGGACCTTGATCTTCCTGTTAAGTGACTAACTTGGACTTCCTCATGTGGCAGCTGGATTCAAAGAGTCCTTGTCAATGACTTTTCTTTTTTTAATGTTTATTGTGACAGGGAGAGAGAGCACATGTGTGCGAGTGGGGGAGGGGGCAGAGAGAGAGGGAGAGAGAGAATCCCGAGCAGGCTCCGCACTGTCAGCACAGAGCCTGACGCGGGGCTCGATCTCGCGAACCATGAGATCATGACTTGAGGCGAAATCAAGAATCAGACACTTAACCAACTGAGCCACCCAAGACGCCCCTGTCAGTGCCTTTTAAAAACAGCTTTTTTGAGGTCTGTTTTACTCATTTCAAAAGTACAGTTTTAAAAACTCCATCAAGTGGTGCAGTCATCACACCATAAATCAGCTTTAGAACATTTTAATCTCTCCAGTAAGATCCCTTATACCCATTTACAGTTAACTCCTCTTCCCATCCCCTGCCCCACGCAACCATTAATCTGCTTCCTGTGTCTATAAATTGCTTTTTCTGTACGCTTCACTTAAATGGAATCGTGAGCGTGTGATCTTTGTCCAACTTCTTTCATTCGGTGTGCTTTTGAGGTTACTCCAGGAGATTGCTTGCCTCGGTTTGTTCCTTTTGTTGCTGAAAGATGTTCCATTCTATGGATATACCATTTAATTGGGGTTTTTTTTTTTGTTTTTTTGAGAACACACACCAAGTTTTATTGGGTTAATTGGGTTTTAATAGATCTATAATTTGTAACATTTTTGAAACATTTTTGATCCAGGTTTGACATCAGTGGGCCATACTGTAGCCTTTAGTACTCATTTTTTTGGATTAAGACTTTTGGGTGGCCTAATACATTGTTTGCCTTTAATCTTTAATGTTTCTTGGAAATTTTAAAAGAACGTGTCATGTCTCTTTAAATAGTAGAATCTATTCTGTAGCTGTCAACTCACGTTTTTATGAAAGTTATTCAAATGTCCTACCAGTTTTATCAGCCCTCTTCTTTTTGAATCTTTGACTGTATAATTGCCATTTTGTCAATTTCTTGATTTTCTGATAGCGTTTTTAAATATAACGCCGAGTCTGTTCAATGTTTACACCTCTTCTAGAGGCAAATCCTTGGGAGATGCAGGCTGCCGCAGCGAAGCAGATAGCTCCTGGTAAAGCCTACCGCAGTAATGGAGGAAACGTCCGGAAAGGTGAGGGGCCAGGCCAGCTGGCTTTACTGCGGGTGGAGAGAGGGACCGAACGTACTCGAGCTAGATAGTTCTCCGGCGTTGCTGTGGCTTTACACCTTCTTTGTGGCGAGGCGGTGGGATGCGGCACGGTTTTAATTTGGCAAACCCAGGTGACTTCTGGGGAATGCGGCAGCCCACACAGGAGCTCTCAGGTAAAGGGAAGAGGCGGGGAAGAAAAGGTGAGCCAGGAGAGAGGGTTTCTGTCCGACCAGGCCTTCAGGAACTCCTGGCGGGAAGTAGCCTGCAGGGGGATGAGTGGAAGGCGGGCAGGTCGACCTCGCCGCCCAAGTGGCAGATGTTGTCTTCACACAGACCTGGAGTTTCTTTTTCTGTGGTAATGGTATGTGAGACGACAAGAAACAAGAGCATAGGAAGCAGGGCGACTGAGCTTTATGTACGTACGAATATATGTGGTTTCAACACAGACACACACACAGAACACAGAATTCAGATAAAATATAGGAGAATATTTTTGCAATCGTGTGGTAGAGAAAGCCAGCGAGACAAAACCCAGAAGTCAGAGAAGAGACCGATCCATTTAACTATCTTAAAAACCACGGTGTGACAAGATTTTATAGAAAATTCAAAGATAAGCAGTAACCTCGGGAAAAGTCACTCATATTATAAATCTAAAAAACAAAGGATTAGTATCCAGAATGCAGAACGAAGTCCTATACAGATCCTGCAGGAAAGCATAGAATGTGACAGTGATGCTCACTCTGCTGGCCTGGGCTCCAGCCCCGTGTTTATGATAGTTCGCTAGACATTCACATCTGGCTGTTTGATCCCTCACCTTCAACTCTGCTTGCTTGGAACTGACCTCGTTGTCTCCTCCCTCCCACCTTGCTCTTGCCCCGCTCTTCTTCACAAAGTGCCTGTCCCTCTAGCCCCACGTTTTTCCATGCAACTGTAATACCACGTGGTAAACCTTAGCCTTATCTCAGAAAGATGTTCAAGCAGGTGGTACCCGGTGGGCAGTCAGGAAATCAGTTGAGCTGATTGTGACGAGCTTTTTTGAAATATATGAAATAGACCAGAAAATAGCAAAATACATCAGGCATAGAGTAGTTACTGTTTTATAAACTTTTTGTTTCACTTATGCACATGTGTATGTATGTGTGTACTGGATCTTGATAGAAAACGTAGTTCCGATTATGTTCTTAGTCAACAAAATTTTTTTTGAATTCTTTTTAATGTTTATTTTTGAGAGAGAGAGGGAGACAGATGCGAGTCCAGGAGGGGCAGAGAGACAGGTAGACAGAGAATCTGAAATAGGCTCCAGACTCTGAGCTGTCAGCACAGAGCCCGATGGGGGGGGGGGGGGGGGGGGGCTCCACCTCAGGAGCCCTGAGATCATGTCCTGAGCCGAAGTCGGACGCTAACTGAGCACCGTCCCCCACCCCCGGCGCCCCAGTCAACAAAATTTTCAAAGCCTTTACCTCTCCGTCATCTACTGTTCCCAGTGGACCTCCAGGCCTTGCCAGCTGTGGCACTTCTCAGTCCCACTTGTACACTTGGTCTGTGTGCCTCTGTCCCCCCTTCAAGCCTCCGTTCTTACTGTTGCCAGGGGTGTCCAAACTTACTTCCATTCCCTTTTAAGAAGCTTTCAGGAGTTGTCTGTTGCCTTAGAATAAGAGCCAAACTCCTGAGCACATCCTGAAAGGCCCCCTTCTGCTCATAGCTGCTGTCATTTCCATGGAGCTGTTTGACTCCAAACAGAGTGGCTTACAGTTTCCCGAAAATGCTGTGTTCTGTCATGTAGCTAACTTTGTACCATGCAGTTTGATTTGCCTAAAATAACTGTCTATTTTGTTTCAAAAGTGATTTGCCTAAAATAACTATTTTGTTTCGAAACACTTTTTAAATGTAAAGTTTTCTCTGAAGGTTGCTTCTCCTTTCTTCTCAAGCATTTGCGTGCTCATTAATACAACTGTGCCAGCACTCTGCAGCCGTGTCACATTCCTATGTACATTTCCTATCTGTGACCCTATGGAAGCCATGAGTGTTTGGGTGCGGTGCCTGTGTCTTCTTTCCTTTGTTTTTAAAATGCCTGAGGCTGTCATTAGGAGCCACCCAAAGATTACAGAGTGGCTGCCTTATAAATAGTAAACACCTTGCCATTGAAAGAGTTCTAGAAGAATCTTGGCTATTAGTCAGCTGGAGCTACCATAACAAGATACCATAGACCGGGTGGCTTGAACAACACACACTTATTTTTTTGCAGTTCTGGAGGGTAGAAGTCAAAATCAGGGTGCCAGCCTAGTCAGGTTCTGGCAGGGGCTCTCTTCCTGGCTTGTGGATGGCCTCCTTCTTGCCGTGTCCTCACACGGTGGCGAGAGTGAGCTTTCTGGTGTGTCTCCCATCCTGGGGGCCCCATCCTCATGACCTCATGTAGCCCCAATTACCTCCCAAAGGCCCATCTCCAGTTATCGTCACACTGGGAGTCAAGGCTTCAACATTCAAGTTTTGAGGGGGACAAGACTCAGTCCATAGCAGCAACCATAAGGGATATTTGTCATGGGCAATGTAAAAAGAACCCCTACATTGGGAAGAGCTTTGATCAGATCGTGTCTGAGGTCACTTCTAGTGTGAAGAGTTTGTAATGCTACCGCTGCCAACATTTTCTTCTTTTTTTTTTATTAATCAGATGAACCTTCTAATCCTAAGAAAGCAAATGTGTTCTTCTCTTCCAACGGTTGTAATGAAGCCAGATCGGCTTTTCTTGATGCTGACCGGGATTCCTTGGCACCAGATCAAAGAGCTGATGACACGGAAGTGAGCAGTACTGACACAGTGGACTTCCTGGAGCCATCTTGTCCTGGGAGCCTGGACGCCAGCAGAGAGCGCACTCACTCACAGTCCAGTGAGTCCGAAGACCACAGTGCCGACTGTGCTTTCTTGAATGAAACATACTCCATACATTTTTCCGAGTCAGAACGAAAGAATGAAAGTCTCACTCACTTAACTTCAGAATTGGATTCTGAAATGCAGAACACAGAAGGAGTGTGTTTTGATATTTTGGAGCATCAAGGTATTAAGATTATTGGCTTGGAAAGAACCCGCAAGATTTCAGATGACGATTATAAAGAAACTGCCAAAGATGAGCAGAAGCATGAGATCGACGAGGACTCCCAGCAGGAGTATCATAGTGCAGAGGAGCAAGAACACATAAGTGCCCATGTATCTTTTGACCAAACGAAAACATTAAATACACCTGATCTGGAGGTTGTTGGGTTAAGAAATTCGGGTTATGAAGCTGAGTGTGCTAGCCATCTAGACGGTAATCGTGTCGAGTTGGCAAGTGATTCTAGCATCTTTTTAGATTCAGTTGATGTTTATGGACAAGAAGATGCACCCCGTGGCTCCAAGTTTCAGAATTCTGTTGTGTTAAGAGAATATCACGAACCAAAGCATGACATGTGTAAGGAACAAGAGACTAGTTTAATGTACCACACGGTATTTGATGAAATTGTACTAGGGAGCAGTCCCCTTGAAAATCGGGAATCTCGATCTAAGAGTAGTTTCTCGAACCCTCAGAAAGCACTAAAAGCTACAACCTATACCGGCAAAATGAAATGTCAAATAATGGAAAGTAAAGATTTTTGTGGGAATGAAATCGTTGAGAACCAAAAGTCGCACCACCTTGGAAATCCTAGCACATTACAAGAAGACAGAGCTTTACAGGTGTTACTCCAACCCGGTCAAGATTGTCAGACTTCCTGGACCTCTGCTGTTGATGATTCAGTAATTTCTCTCTGTGGATATTCACATTATAGAAGCCTACAAGATACCCCCAACCCAGCCTTAGATGTTTCCGTTACTACCCCGAGGATTACAGCCAGAGATCACGAAGCAGTGGATGAGATCTCCCTAAAAGCTGCTGATGACAGCACCACAAATAACTCGTGTTTTCCCAGCATAGAAGGAACACGTCCTGCGTTGGTGACGGATGCGGCCAGTGACAGAGTCACGGTTCACCAGACGGTGGACGTTTGCGCTGACTTTAGGGCTTGTTTCACAACCAGCAGGGCAACGAGTGCGAGACCTTCTGTGGTATCTGCGTCAAGCAATACAGACATAACCATGATGAACAAAAGGCGGCCTGGGGACTGGCAGGGTGAGAGACACAGAAGTGTGGCCTGTAATACAGATGGGCCGCACAGCCGAGATCATGGAGACACGCCAGTGACGGTGAGCAGAGGACCACTGGGGAACTCTCTCTCAGTTGACAGTTCGGAGCCTAATGGAAATCTCCTAAACAAGGTAAAGCCAGTGTAACTCATAAGAAAATTTTATTTGACCTTCTATGAAGGCAGTGTATGCTATAATTCAGCAAATTATGATGGGCGTTCCTGAGGCTTTTGTGAGAAAATGCCGGATGAGGGGAAACGGTGAACAGGTTGCTACCAAACTCTAGCCGCCTTTGGCGGCAGCTATCGATGCAAAGTCCGTTAGAAATTGGATTTTACGTTTTACCAGTTGGGAACTCCAGATACGACGTATGTTGTTTGTCGTATCTTTCTAATTTAGTTTTGAAACATGTTTTCCAGGATTCCCTGGAATTAAGAAAAACATCTGCTATCACAGACTTAAAGAAACATCCTGAAAGGTAAGTCAGATGTAGAAACTTAACAGATATACATGGGGAAGAGAATCAGAAGAATAATTTGCTTTTTTGAAGGTATTTAACCATATAGAATAATAGCTGAAAAAGACCTTAAGAGATCATCTGCTTCAGCCATTTGCTTTCGAACAAATAAATATTAGGATAACGTATAATGTTAAAGCTTCTCACTTACTAAGATTCAGTCTCAGTAATTCCTTCAGAATCTCACGGCGTCTTATTCTATTTATTCTACCCAAATCTGCATGAATTTAAGTACTCCATTTTCTTTCATTTTCTACCCCTATAGACCAAAACAAAATAGCACCGATGAAAACCTTCACACATTGGAAGAAGTAAATAGCTACTTTCGCTGGAGTATTTTAATCTTGATTTTAATTCATTGTGTAATTTCTTCTGCATCCGTGGAGAACCGCGTTGTGGGTTCGGAGGGGAGAGGGGAGGTCTCTCAGAAGCCAAGCTGGTTGTCATGCTCTGAGGTCATTTACTTTTTCCTTCCTTCATTCTTCGTTCTCCTGATGGGTTTGATCTGGTATCCAGTCCTCTAAAATTAAACGGAAGCGCTCATTTCCCACGGCAGAGGTGTTGAGAACGGCAGGAAGTGACAGCCAGTAGCAAGGGAAGAATTATTAACCAAGAACTATTAACGTTCGAAAAATAATAGTGGTTGAGGCTTTTTGATCTATTTACAGTAAAATATTTGCTTATGATAATGACCCTTAGTTAATAAACATGTAAATCACGTCTGTATGAAAGAGAGAACACATTTAAGAACCGTTTCCAGGGGCGCCTGGGTGGCGCAGTCGGTTAAGCGTCCGACTTCAGCCAGGTCACGATCTCGCGGTCCCTGAGTTCGAGCCCCGCGTCGGGCTCTGGGCTGATGGCTCAGAGCCTGGAGCCTGTTTCCGATTCTGTGTCTCCCTCTCTCTCTGCCCCTCCCCCGTTCATGCTCTGTCTCTCTCTGTCCCAAAAATAAATAAACGTTGAAGAACCGTTTCCATCCAGAATGCTCGCAACTTTAAAAAATGTGGGTCAAGGCTTGATTTAGGTTGAAAATCTTCTGATTATGGATGAATAAAATTGATACTTTATTTTGGAATCCTTTTTCGGTAAAAGAAAGCGTACATCGGAAAATTTTTTACTTCTGTGACTTTTAGAAAGAGTATGTTTAGCTTCGACTTGACATCCTTGTCTTCTGAAGCTATGCTGTGTTCGTGCGGCCTTTCCGTCCATAGTAGAAATTGATTGAAGCCTGGCAGGAAAAGGGAAGAAATGTTAAAATGTTTCAGAGGCGCATCTTAACCAGAGAAAGATGTTTGGAATCTGACCTAACCCAGTCTTTTATTTTCCAGGGAATCTCCGCCTTGTGAAGAGGCGGGGAGGGGTTTGGCCTCCCGGTGCTGTGAGGACGCGAGGCGAAGAGCCGCGAGGGCAGAGCTGCACCTCCTGCACCTTCATTACCAGATGTGTCAGCGCCACTGCAGTGACATTTACAAGCTTGTCACGGAAAACAGGGAGGGGTTCAGCAGGTGATTGTTCATTGTAGATCTGTATCTTGGAAATTTACCACAAGCTTTAGATGTACACCAGAAAGCATCCTTAGTTTCTCTTTTCGAAAGGCAGAATGAGGGGGAGGTCGCATCCGGTTCTGTCGGCTGGCCTGGGGGTAGTGGGCTTCCAAAAGGAATCCTTTGCGACTTCGCGGAGAAGCAGCGGCGTATGTTGGGAGGAGGCGTCCGGCCAAAAGATAGAGCTGACGGGTTGTTGTTGCTGTTGTTTCATAAAGTTCCAAGTATGGCTGAAGTCAGTTGGAGGGTTTTGCGTGACATTCTGCCACATCCTCTCTAGCCTGTATGTGGAGGGTTGCTGTGCCGCCCCTAGAAAAACATCTTCTTTGGTTCCTTTTCTTTTACTAACCATTTCGAAGAAATAAAATCTGTATAGATCTGGTGGAGTTCGAACTCGGGGTGTAACATAATCCAATAGTGTTCAGTGGATGACCTATGCCTAAGTGGTTTTGTAAATTGAACTTCTGAACAGGAACCTATGGAGTAATTGTGCTAAGAAGCAATTAGGATCAGCACTACTGTCTGTTTGGGGAGACTTGAAGGTTAGGTATGAGAGCTTGAAGGACAGAATACACAAGGGCAGGCCGCTGGAGGAGCTGCCCCCGCTGTCTGTGGAATCGAAGTTACTATCGACCTTTTCTACTTTGGCTTTCACGGTATGTTTGTATGCTTTAGAATTCAGATTTTACTTCATTTACACAGAATACATCTTAAACTAAGAGATTGTTCTTCCCTTTGCTCTCTTTCCAGCTAATGAAAGAGGAATCACACGTGTAAGTTATGGTTTCATCCAATGTAGAATTCATTAGATCTTAAAAACTGCTTAATTCGGTTAACTTTCAGTTTTCTGTTGGTTCTTTTTCAGAACATTGGCAGATTCCTTAACGAAGTGTTTCTCTGTTTAGCTTTTCAGGAGCAGATTCTGAACTAGATAATCAAAATACATGTGATGTTGACGTCCCTTCACGCCTAAAAAAGACTCCGTCTCAAGTGAGATTTTTAAAAAGTAGTTGATTGGGATAAATCTTTAATTTTATGGCTTAAGCAAAGAAAACTGCAATGTTCGGAAGCTCTCACGTCTTTCTTTTCACTCAGCTCACTTTGTGTACTACCATTTGAGGGACGTAACTGGTTAGAAGGAACTTAATGTCCTGATCAGACCAATGTCAGTAGCGTATGTTCGGTGGGGTGACCATATATAACTTAGCGTCAAACCAGGAGACTTCTGAGGGTGGAAGGCAGTGACGTTAATGACTCACTGTGACAGTAGGTGTAAACCTGAACCGCATCGGGCAGACCAGGCCGTGTGGCCACCATCATAGTGTGACCCAGGGTGGTTAAAACTAAAAAATTGTTGCCCGTGTCTCAGGAGGTAAAGTAATATCTCCTTCATTTTAGACCAGGCAGAGGTTTAATTCCTTCATGATTGAAATGATAAAAATAGTTTTTAAATGCCTTCCGTAGGTTTTCTCCATCTCTTTTGTTCCCCTAAGGAATTGTCTGTCGGACGGCAGTCTGTGCGAGAGCACTCTGCAAATTGTGAAGTGATACAGAAACACAGGTTATGGTCCATTGTCAAGTGAGGCAATGGGGTAGAAAAGCCAAAGTTTATTTCTGTTTTCTGCTTTTGCTCTTAACCCTGAGGTTATATTATTTGAGTAGTCTTAAATAAAAAGATGCATTTCGAGGCCAAAAGTAAAATACTTAATATTGAGTTATATACTTCTCTATTAACACATGATTAAAAGCAAATTACTTTAGCAAATGATGTGTTCCATTGTCTGCTTGTTTAAAAAAAATCTCAGTTATCCACAAACTTAACAGATCTACGGCCAGATTTTTACATCCTCACATTTCTCACATAGTTTGTTAAAACATGTTAATTTAGTAATATATAATGTTCTGGAGGATTTTTTTTCATCACTGTAGTGGGAACAGTGATATAACCTGCTTATTTGGGGACAACAGTATTGTCTTTAAAACTACAAGATGCGGCTGGTGGGAATGTAAAACGCGTGCAGCCGCTCTGGAAAACAGCATGAAGGTTCCTCAAAAGATTAAAACTCCGTCTACCCTATGACCCAGCAATAGCACTGCTGGGAATGTACCCAAGGGAGCCAGGAGTGCTGATGCATAAGGGCACTTGTACCCCAATGTTCATAGCAGCACTCTCAACAATAGCCAGATGATGGAAAGAGCCCAAATGTCCACCAACTGACGAATGGCTAAAGAAGAGGTGGTTTATATATACCACGGAATACTACTTGGCAGTGAGAAAGAATGAAACCTGGCCATTTGCAGCAGTATGGCTGGAACTGGAGGGTATTGTGCTACGTGAAGTAAGTCAGGCAGAGAAAGACAGATACCATATGTTTTCACTCATATATGGATCCTGAGAAACTTAACAGAAGACCATGGGGGAGGGGAAGGGGGAAAAAAAGTTACAGAGAGGGAAGGAGGCAAACCATATGAGACTCTTAAAAACTGAGAACAAACGGAGGGTTGATTGGGGGGTGGAAGAGAGGGGAGAGTGGGTGATGGGCAGGTAAGAGGGTACCTGTTGGGATGAGCCCTGAGTGTTGTATGGAAACCAGTTTGACAGTAAATTATATTTAATAAAAAAAAATTAGAAAAAATAAATAAAAATACTAGGTGCAGATATAACAATTTTTATAATCTTAGTTTGGGCTTTAAGACAATACCTATTATAATAGGTTGGGATGAAATTAAATTGACAGGTTATATGTGAAAACCAGTATAGTGTAGGCTAGTGTTTCTAAATTTCAGCTACTCATGTACTATCTTCACAATTTTTCATAGCTGTGTATTACCTATAATGTTGTTTGCTTTGTATTTTTCTTTAAATGAGTCTCCTTTTAAAATAATGTGTAAACGCCAGTCAGAGTGGCCAAAATGAACAAATCAGGAGACTGTAGATGCTGGAGAGGATGTGAAGAAACGGGAACCCTCTTGCACTGTTGGTGAGAATGCAATCTGGTGCAGCCACTCTGGAAAACAGTGTGGAGGTTCCCCCCAAAATTAAACATAGACCTACCCTATGACCCCCAGCAGTAGTACTGCTAGGAATTTACCCAAGGGATACAGGACTACTGATGAATAGGGGCACTTGTACCCCAATGTTTATAGCAGCACTCTCAACAATAAGCCAGATTATGGAAAGAGCCTAAATGTCCATCAACTGATGAATGGGTAAAGAAATTGTGGTTTATATACACAATGGAGTACTACGTGGCAATGAGAAAGAATAAAATATGGCCCTTTGTAGCAACGTGGATGGAAGTGGAGAGTGTGATGCTAAGTGAAATAAGCCATACAGAGAAAGACAGATACCATATGGTTTCACTCTTATGTGGATCCTGAGAAACTTAAGAGGAACCCATGGGGGAGGGGAAGGGAAAAAAAAAAAAAAAAGAGGTTAGAGTGGGAGAGAGCCAAAGTATAAGAGACTCTTAAAAACTGAGAACAAACTGAGGGTTGATGGGGGGTGGGCGATGGGTATCGAGGAGGGCACCTGTTGGGATGAGCACTGGGTGTTGTATGGAAACCAATTTGACAATAAATTTCATATATTGAAAAATAAAATAATGTGTAAAGAGTAGCTGTTACACATGGTAAAGAAATACTGCTTTTTATAAATAAAAGGTATATTTCAGCACACATTAAATATATTACTGTTCATTGTTAATGTGAAAAATACTAGCATACTTCTGAAAAGCCTCTCAAGTACTTCTAGTGTTGTATGTATGCCACACTTTGCTAACCATTGATGGTGTTAGTCGCCATACACAGACTGACTTCACATCCTTATTCTGGTTACGTGTGGCCAACGTAAAGCAACAGATTGCTTTACTTGCAGTTGCTCAGCCAAAGGAAATGGTTGAGCTCTTGCTGCCTTTGTCATCGTGCGGGGCAACCGATGCCCATGGTGAGTGCCTACTGCAGAATAGTGTCCAGTAACTATCGGTCCTTATTTATTGTTGTTTTCATTATTTTAATCCTCAGATGTCCTTACTATCTGACGATAGTTCTCCTAAACAGGATACTTTACCCAAGGAAGATGGCTTAAAAAATGGTGACATAGATATAGACTTTAGTCAGCTGAAACTTGATGAAAAAGGTCAGTGTAAAGATGTAGTCCCGTGTCATTGCCAGAAAACTCAATAAAGTTTAAAATATTCCTAGTGCCCATTCATTAAATCAAAATAAATATTTTTAATTTACTGAATGTCATCAGTCTGATTATGAAAGTGAAATACATTCTTGTTACGTCTACTTAACATCTGTAAGGTTATTTAACGCCAAATAATCATACAGGCTTAATCTTCTGCTTCATGTTCTCCAATCTGAAAAGTCATTCTTCTGTCCAATTTGCATCTGTATAAGTCGTACTTTGTTTTTAGTTTTGCCCTCTATGGAAGAAGATTATAATCATTCCAAAAAGATCATTAATTCAGTTTGTAATGAAATAGAGCTGCAGTACCGTTTAATCCCTTTTTTAAATGTTTGCTATTATTCTGTGTATAAAAATTTAATTTCACTTAAAGATCAGAAAAGTAAGGCCTTCAATAAACTGGGAATCAGTGTTAATTAAAGGAAAAGTGGCCCCTCTCCCCCACTCAAGCTTTCTCTCTCTCATTCCCTGTCTAAAATTAAAAAAAAAAAAAATTTTGTTTTTAAAGGGTGCCTGGGTGGCTCAGTCAGTTGAATATCTGACTCTTGATTTTGGCTTAGGTCATAATACTAGGGTCGTGGGATCGAGCCCCACGTGGGGCTCCATGCTGAGCTTGGAGCCTGCTTAAGATTCTCTTTCTCCCTCTCTCCCCTGCTCATGCAGTCTCGCTTTCTCTGAAATAAAAAAGTAATAAATAAACAAATAAATACTGGGAAGCAGATCACTCAGAATAGTACTTTTTATTCAGGGGCTACTGAAAAACCCTTCTCAAAGAATCTTTATGCTTGGTTTATACTTTGCTGATACTTATTTTTACCTAAAACTAATAATTGTCATCATGCTGATTCATTCTAAGAAGCTTGTTAGATAATTTCTCAGAGAGTTTAACATCATACATAATTCATAGCTACTTCTGATTAATTTCTCAGGCTGCAAAAATTACCGAGAAGTAAGTGAAGACTGGTTTGATGCTAAAGAAAACCTGACAGGAGTTGACTTGTCAGGAATACAAGAAAATCAAATAGAGAAGGACAAAGGGGATCCAAAGTTTACACAAGGTTGGTTGTTAACGGTTTACTACAAAATCTGGAATTACTGTAGCTCATCTTGTAGCCATCTTTTGTGTTATTCTGGGGACTAAACTTTTAATATTTTATTGTTGTGGCTTTCCTTTATAAATATAAAAAATAAGACATTGGACATTTGGAGGTCAATTTTTCTAGAAAGTAAATCCGTTTAAACTGTTCATTTCTCCTTCAGAAAACTGCTAAAAGCTTAAATCCCAGATTTGGTGCGCAGGTAGAGGTCCGCGTCCTCCCCCACCACTCAAGGCCAACACCAGTGCTCTTTCAGGGTGCTCTTTTCCCTTGACCCTCAGCAGACGTTTTCTAGAAGGAGGGGTATGTGGTGGACAGAACCAGCTTCCCAGTTTGTGTCAGGCACCCAGTGCTGTCTCTCAAATGGGCATGAGAGATCAAAACTGCCTGCTCTCCCTCACTTTTGTAATTTATTTCGTTTCAGGAATGTTTTCATCTTTAGATAGTCTTTAATTGCTTATAACAGTTGTAATTTCCTCTCGTGGCCGTGATCATTGCCATTCTGTCATTTCTAGATATATGCTCCCTTCCTTTATTTTTTGCCTAGATGTTTTCATGGATTTTTTCTTTTATTTGACATAATGGCAGTGGTTTTTAGGGGGGTCTTTTGGCTTGTATAAATAATGCTTACTAATATTTTTACATAAAATATAAGGAAATTTTACCTGAAGGTTCTCCAACCTGCATTAACCACTCTTAATATACTTTACCATCAATTTATGCATTTCTTTATGCATATATGTAATACACATATACAGTTTAACATAAATGACATTATTTCATCTAGTTTTATCGCAACTAATTTTTTTCCTTTCCTTGCGTTATTTTTGTCTACATCACTTGGCACGCACTGTGTACATAGCTTACTTGATCTGTGGACTGCCTTCCCACAGTAGCTCAGAGGGGTCGGATTTTTCTGTATTTCGTTCACTACCCATACCCAGTGCTACGTACAATGTTCTGCCCGTGGGGTGTTTAGTGGTCATGTTTGTATTGAACTAGTGAAAGGAGAGTCTCCGTTGGCTCACTGTAGCTCCTTGCTCCCTCACCCCAATGTAAAAATATACAGATAATTAGTTACGCTATTTTCTCTACAACAGTACATTATAAACCAAGAGATTAAAGGAAGTAAGTTAATGAAGAAGGTTGTTATTGCCTAGAGATGAAGGATTCTGCCTGAATCCCAGCAGCACCACTTAATGAGATTTGTGACCTAAACTCCTAAGACCTTGGCATCCTTCTCTACAGAATGGAAACGATGGCAGTTGCTGGGTCACGGAGTGTCCTTGAGCATTACACGAGGTGACGCGTATGCAGTGTTGGGTATATTAGAGAGTGAGAAATGTGAGAAAGTCAAACTTAAAACTCTCCCACTATTATATACAAATAGGAAACAAATTAAAGCTGCTCTAAGAATTCATTCAGCAGATATCTGTTGTCTACCACTGATGTGCCAGCTTATAGGTTTGGACAGTAAATTGAAAGAATCTCCGTTCAGTAAATCCTTCTTGATTTCAGACCAAGTTCTCTTCAAAACAGAGACTGTGAAAATGCATTCTAAGAATTCTGAATTTTATCAAACAAAAAATACATCTGTAATCCTAATATTTGTGGTTCCCAAAAAGTGCTACGTAAATCAAGTTATTTGTACCCCCCCTTTTTTTCAATGTGCCGTTACCACTGCCACAGGCTGATATTTTTCTGATTTTGAAGGTTTTGTTGGTGGGATGCTTCCCCAGCAAAGGAATAAACATAAACCCTGGCCAGTGTTACCATGGGGGCAGCTAGGATCCTGTGTGCATCCAGGATCGTAGACAGCACTTCTCTGCACCAACGGCAAGGGAAAGACGCCTTTCTTGGTTAGGATGTACTCGATTATCTGATTAGACGTTATTGACCCGTTTTTGAGCTGCAAGAGGCTTAGTATCAACCGATCCAATCTCTGTGTTTTGAGGATGATGGGTTTAAGGCCCCCAAACCTTCAACCTGTACTCTAGGCTCTCGGTCTTCAGTCTAGTGCTGATATTTGGTAATAACTGCGTACTAAGCTTTGTAATAAGAAAAAAGGTTTCAGGGTTCTTTTCAGATATCACAACAATAACGGTCATCTTCTGTTCTACATTGTTTCTCTACAAGCAGAAATGAAAAATACTGAACCTTTACGAAAAGAGAAAGGTTATTTGATACATGTTGGTGGTCTCTGCCCTTCAGTCTCTGAGGTATGCCGGGACTCATTTTTTGAGTTTCATTGTACAACCCATGAATTGTTCATATTTCGATTATTTTTCTCCCTACCTTTCACAAACTTTTATTTTTCTTTTAGGCTGACTTAAGGTCTCATTTCCGGAAATACCAAGTTTCTGAAATTGCAATCTATGATTCAACCAATTACAGGTATGTTTCCCACATTCAGTAAATGTGCGCTTGCTGGGTGTCTGCCGTGTGCCAGAAGTTCTGTAGTGGGCATCAGCCACAGCCCTGCTAAAATCCAGGGCCACTGCCACAGAGGTTTCCCAGCCTGATAGAGGGAGTCACGTTAGCTACGTTCAACACATTAGCTAAAGTCACTAATTGGAGGCGTTTGGTGTTTTTTATATTTATTTTTGAGAGGGAGGACGAACAGAGGATCCGAAACAGGATCCATGCTGACAGCAGAGAGCCTGCTGCTGGGCTCGAACTCATGAACCAAACCGTGAGATCATGACGCGATCTGAAGTCAGATGCTTAACTGACTGAGCCCCCCAGGTGCCCCAATTGGTGCTGTTCTTTTTTTTTTTTTTTAAGTTTATTTATTTATTTGGGCAGGAAGGGGCAGAGAGAGTAGGAGAGAGAAAATCCCAAGCAGGCTTCATACTGTCAACATGGAGCCCAGTGTGGGTCTCGAACTCATGAACCATGAGATCATGACCGGAGCTGAAGTCAATTGGTGCTGTTCTGAATCAAATCTTTCATTGTACCTTTTGATTTGCCACTAATTTAGCTAGACGGCTTATGGTTTGGGTTCCGTTCCCAGGTGCATCAGTAGCTTGCTGAATAAATTTGGGCAAGTTACTTAACCTTTCTGTACCTCAGGCTCCCATCTGTAAAGTGAAGATAATAATAGTACCTTCATAGCTGTGAAACTATCATTAAATAAGTAAAGCAATAGGAGTAAAGCCTAGCATCCAATAGTGCTCAGAAAATTGTACTTTTATTTTTTTAATTACCTTTTAGTTGAGGCTTTTATATTTTTTACATCGTCTGCATATAGTCCTTTCCAATATGCATCGTGCCACTTTCTGTTTTGTGATGATTGTAGGAACATTCAAAAGTATCAAATAGTAACGGTGATAATTTCATGGAAATGGCCTTAACTGTTTTATCACTGATGATGATAGCTTTCTATTTCAGATATAAAAGTCTTTACCAGGGGCGCCTGGGTGGCGCAGTCGGTTAAGCGTCCGACTTCAGCCAGGTCACGATCTCGCGGTCCCTGAGTTCGAGCCCCGCGTCGGGCTCTGGGCTGATGGCTCAGAGCCTGGAGCCTGTTTCCGATTCTGTGTCTCCCTCTCTCTCTGCCCCTCCCCCGTTCATGCTCTGTCTCTCTCTGTCCCAAAAAATAAATAAACGTTGGGAAAAAAAAAAAAAAAAAAAACTTAAAAAAAAAAAAAAAAAAAGTCTTTACCAATTAAGAAAATATCCTGTCTGTAGTTGGGGGTTGAAATTTATTAAAAATAGTTGTTGAATTTTGTCTTAAATGGAGTCACTCAAGATCATGTGCTTGGTTAATTTGACCTATTGGTATGTTGTTAATACATTTCACTACATTAATTAGTTTTGTAATCCTTGAAGTATCACTTGATGTGAAATATTTTTTTAGTATTTGTTGCATCTTTTTTTAAAAAAACTTTGTTTTTTTTATTGCTTGAAGTATTACACATTTTGTGTGGAAATTTAGAAGGCACAACCAAAAGGAAAAATACAAGAGGTTATGAAAATATATTCATAGTCCCGTCTTTTGAAAACAAGTCCTTTTCAGATTTGGTGTATGTCCTTCTGTTGGCATGCCTAGAGCCGGTGCTTCCAGAAAGGTGACTCATTTTCAGATGGATGGTTAAAATTCTGGCTGGATTTTCTGACTTCTTTTTTGGCCCTTTTATTTTGTCCCTATCAAGGTCCTGAGGACATTCTCTTACATATTCTGCCAAATGTTTTTAAAATTTGCCTTCCACAGTTTAAGCCTTTGATCTGCCTGGAGGTTATGTTTGTATATAGAGATTAATTCTAATTTCTTTAGAATGGATAACCAGCTGTCCTAAAACAACTAATCTGTGTCGGTCTGTCAGATAGCAACTTTGCAAATGTTTCACAGTAAATTTTAATATAAAATCAATAGAGAATTCATAAGAAATGCTATCTTTTATTTCCCGTCTTTAATTTGTTTTATTCAGTTACTCTAAATAAATATTCTTCCTAATTCTAATCTAAGGTAAGTAACTTTTTTATTTTTAAGAGCAGCTGTCTTGTAAAAGATACGTATTTGTCTTACCCAGTAGTTACAAAGTGAAGTTTGAGGCAATTTAAAGTCATTAACAACCTTTCGGTTTTCTGCTTTTATGTGTTAGGTATGCATCCCTTGCTTTTAAAAAAAGCATTGATGCGAAGATGGCCGTGAAAGAAATGAATGGGATAGAAATAAATGGGAAATCAGTAAATGTGCGTCTTGTGAAAACTCCTGGAGAATATACATCATCTCTTTCCTACAAAAATGGAATGGAGAGAAGCACCAGCAAGGAAATTAGCTCAGCCTCCTCTGTTTCGAGATTGCCCAGAACTAGGCCAAGGCAGCTGGGATCTGAGCAAGACAGTGAGGTTAGTTTTCTTGATGGATCCTGTACATGGTCTCTGTATATGCCAGGCTGCAATAAGGAGCTTTGCAGAACAAGTAACTCTAGAATCAGGGATCTTGAAGTGGGAATGAGAATGTTAACCTGAACCTTGGACCCAGCCTAACCTGTTCTTTGTGCCAGTCCAGTAGCTCTGGGCGGTGGAGGGGGAATGTAGATCTTTGTAGACCTGGCTAGAGACTCATTTCTCTTTACCATTAATTAGGCTCTTCACCAGTGCTTGCCAGTATTTTTTTGTCTCTTATTTCGCAGACAGTATTGCTGTGCAAGTAGTTAATTACGCTCTCATCATCCTTTCTACACAGTTAATCTTAGCACAAAATTGTTAAAACCACAAAAGAAAGTGATTGTGTTATATATGCCCCCGATTCTGCCTTATCAGGGTCTTAAAACACCACATGAACAGGGATGAAGTCGCCTCATTCACTCCCATCTCTCCACTGCTCAGCAAAGTGCCTGGCATTCTAGAACATCATTCCAGAATATTGTCTTATGTTCCATTTCCTTTTCTTACGATCTCACTTTTTCCAGAATGTCATATAAATGATACCATGTACCTTATTTGTCTGAGCTCCTTTGAGATTGATCCATGTTGTTGTGTGTCTAGCATTTCATGCTGTTCATGTTTTGACCATTTTTATTGGCTTTTTTTTACTTTTTTTAGGTTTTCATTTAAATTCCACCTAGTTAATATGCCGTATAATATTAGTTTTTGGTATGCAGTGTAGTAATTCAACACTTCCTTATATCAACCGGTGCTCATCATGGCGGTCATATGTTGACATATGTTCCATCTATCCCTACTTTGTTGAGGGTTTTTATCAAGAATAGAGGCTGTATTTTTTCAAATGCTTTCTCTGCATTTTTTGACAGGATCATATGGTTCTTTTTTCTTTCTTGATGTGGTATATCACAGTTGATTTGCGAATATTGAGCCAACCCTGCAGCCCAGGAATAAATCCCACTCAGTCATGGTGAATAATTCTTTTAATGTACTGGTGCATTCGATTAGCTGGTATTTTATTGAGAATTTTTGTATCCATGTTCATCAGGGATATTGGCTTGTAATTCTCTTCTTTAGTGGTGTCTTTGCCTGGTTTTGGAATCAAGGTAATGCTGGCATCATAGAATGTGTTTGGAAGTTTTCCTTCCACTTCTATTTTTGGGACAGTTTGAGAAGAATAGGAATTATTCTCCTGGGAAGCCATGTGGCCCAAGACTTTTGTTTGTTGGGAGATTTTTGATTACTGATTCAATTTCTTTGCTGGTTTTGGGTCTGTTCAAGTTTTCTATTTCTTCCTGTTTCAGTTTTGGTAGTTTGTGAGTTTCTAGGAATTTGTCCATTTCTTCCAGATTGTCCAGTTTGTTGGCATATAATTTTTCATAGTATTCTCTTATAATTGTATTTCTGTGATGTTGGTTGTGATCTCTCCTCTTTCATTCATAATTTTATCTATTTGGGTCCTTTCTCTTTTCTTTTTGATAAGTCTGGCTAGGGATTTATCAATTTTATTAATTCTTTCAAAGAACCAGCTGTTCGTTTTGTTGATCTGCTCTACTGGGTCTTTTTTGTTTCTACATTGTTTATTTCTGCTCTAATCTTTATTATTTCCCTTCTTCTGCTGGCTCTAGGGTTTATTTGCAATTCTTCTAGCTCCTTCAGGTGTAAGGTTAGGTTGTGTATTTGAGACCTTTCTTGCTTCTTGAGATAGGCCTGAGATATTCTTCCCTCTTAGGACTGCCTTTGCTGCATCCCAAAGGTTTTGAATTGTTGTGTTTTCATTTTCACTTGCTTCCAAGTATTTTTTATTTTTTCTTTAATTTCCTGGTTAACCCATTCATTCTTTAGTAGGATGTTCTTTAACTTGCATGTATTTGAGGGCTTTCCAAATTTTTTCTTGTGGTTGACTTCAAGTTTAATTGCATGTGGTCTGAAAATATGCATGGTTGGGGCGCCTGGGTGGCGCAGTCGGTTAAGCGTCCGACTTCAGCCAGGTCACGATCTCGCGGTCCGTGAGTTCGAGCCCCGCATCGGGCTCTGGGCTGATGGCTCGGAGCCTGGAGCCTGTTTCCGATTCTGTGTCTCCCTCTCTCTCTGCCCCTCCCCTGTTCATGCTTTGTCTCTCTCTGTCCCAAAAATAAATAAAAACGTTGAAAAAAAAAATTGAAAATATGCATGGTATGATCTCAGTCTTTTTGTACTTGTTGAGGGCTGATTCATGCCCCAGTATGTGATTTATTCTGGAGAATGTTCCATGTGCACTTGAAAGTGATGTATATTCTGCTGCTTTATGATGAAATGTTCTGAATATATGTTAATCCCATGCAGTCCAATGTGTCATTCAAAGGCACTGTTTCCTTGTTGATTTTCTGCTTAGAAATATCTGTCCATTGCTGTAAGTGGGTGTTAAAGTCACCTATTATTCTTGTATTGTTATCAATGAGTTTCTTTATGTTTGTTAATTAATTGGTTTATAAATTTGGGAGTTTCACATTGAGGGCATAAATATTTATAATTGTTAGATCTTCTAGTTCATCTGAGGAAAGTATGGCTACTCCAGCTTTCTTTTGACATCCATTAGTATGATAGATGGTTCTCCATCCCCTCACTTTCAATCTGCAGGTGTCTTTAGGTCTAAAATGAGGCTCTGGTAGGCAGCATATAGATTGATCTTGGTTTTTTAGCCATTTTGATACCCTGTGTCTTGATTGGAGCATTTAGTCCATTTACATTCAGAGCGATTCTTGAAAGATACACATTTAGTGCCATTGTGTTAACCTATTGAGTTCGTATTTCTAGTGATGTTCTCTGGTCCTTTCTAGTCTTTGTTGCTTTTGGTCTTTTTTTTTTTGTCTACTCAGAGAGTACCCCTTAAAATTTCTTACAGGGTTGGTTTAGTGGTCACTAACTCCTTTAGTTTTTATTTGTCTGGGAAATTCTTTATCTCTCCTATTCTGAATGACAGCTTTGCTGGTTAAAGAATTCTTAGCTGCATATTTTTCCCATTCAGCTTGTTGAATGTATCCTGCCACTCCCTTCTGGCCTGCCAAGTTTCTGTGGACAGAGCTCCTGTGAACCTGCTCTATCTTCCCACGTAGGTTAAGGTGTTGTTTCGTTCTGTTTTGTTTTTACCTTGCTGCTTTCAGGATGCTTTCCTTGTCTGAATATTTTGTGAATTTGACTGTGATATGCCTTGGCGATGGTTGACTTTTGTTGAATTTGATGGGAGTTCTCTGTGCTTCTTAGATTTAGATGTATGTGTCCTTCCCTAGATTAGGGAAGTTTTTAGCTACTTTGTTTGAATAAACTTTCTGCCCCTTTTGCTTTCTCTTTATTTTCTGGGACTCCTATGATACAAATATTACTCCTTTTTAATAAGTCACTGGGTTCCCTAAATCTACCTCCGTGATCTGTTACCTTTTTCCCTCTTCTTTTCAGCTTCATTATTTTACATAATTTCATCTTCTGTATCACTGATTTGCTCCTCTGCTTCATCCATCCTCATTTTTATGGCCTCCATTTGAGTTTGCATCTCAGTTATGGCGTTTTTAATTTTGGCTTGACTAGATTTTAGGTTTGTTTTTTTGTTTTGTTTTGTTTTTTATCTCTGCAGGAAGGAATTCTCTGATGTCTTCCATGCTTTATTTAAAGCCCAGCTAGTATCCTTATAACCATTGTTTTAAATTCTAGTTCAGACATCATACTTATATCTGTATTGATTCAATCTCTGGCCATGAGATCTACTTCCTATTCTTACTCTGGGGTGAATTCCTTAATTTTGTCATTCTGTCCAGAAAGAAAAGAAGGCAAACAAAACAAACAAAAAAAGAAAAAACAAAAACAAACTGGATCCTGGGTGTGTTTAGGTCTGCTTGTAAAAAGAATCTAGATTCAAAAATTTTAAATAAATGAAATGAAAATAAATAAAAAAACATATCTAAAAATATGTACATAAATTTTTAAAATAATAAGAAATTTAAAAGGATTTGAAAAAAATGAAAAAAATAAAAAATTTAAAGAATAAAAGTAAACAGCAAGCTAGATCCTATTTCCCCTGGAGCTAAAGCTTTGCAGCACTATGATCAGTAGACTTGGTGCAAGAGAGGGGTTTATGCTGGTCTTCTGAGGGAGGGGCCTGCTGTGCCTATTCTCAGGCTGACTTATTTCAGTGGAGATGCACCTCCAGGGTGCAGGGGGGCAGGCAGGTGTAAGTGGTCCTGTCCTCCACTATGTGGCACTGTCTTGCCCCCTGAAGGCTTTCATGCCTGATGGGTAGAATGAATATGGCCATGCCCTGCTCTCTAGCCAAGGATGAAAGATTGCATCCCTACTCTTCAGGGAACCCTCACAGAAGAGTAATCAGTCACCCTTCTTGCATCCCCCACTTCCCGTCAGAACTCTGCATTCACCCTGCCTGTGTCTGAACTTTTTTATCTCAGATGTGCAACTGAGTTTCAAAACTCCAAATTTTAGGCACTCCTGCTTGGATTGGCACTGTTTCTCTGGGGGAGGGTCTCCCCGCACTTTTGCCATTTGCTTTCTGACCTTGCAAGGAAAGTGGTGGCACGACCCCGCAGTGGTTTGGAGTTTAGAGCAGACAGCCTGCACCCTGCTCACCGCCCTCAGCAGCCGTCCCGCTCCTGTGCCTGGAACCGTGCAGCACGTTGGCACCACCTGTTCTCGCTCGTGCAACTGCACCCCACTTTGCAACCTGAGCACCTTTAAGCCAGGCACATCCCCTACCATAGCAGAGTGCTAAAAATTCAGATTTTGCCCTCTGAAGCTTATACTACTTTGGGGTAGCCTCCATAAGCAGGCTCACTCCCCACGGCTGGACCCACAGTTATATCTCCCCCAGGTCAACTCTCCACACCTGCTACCTTCCAGAAGGTGGTCACTTTTCTACTTGTAGACTCACAGGTTTTGTTCTCTCTCCGCTTGATTTGTAGGGTGTACAGAAGGATGTGATAACTATCTAGTTGTGTTGGAGGGATGAGACAAGCTTCGGGTGCCCTTACGCCGCCATCTTGACTTCTCCCTCCGAGTTAATTCTTATTTAATATGTGAGATATTGTCACCTTTCTTTTCTCAGATTCTCAAGATTTTTTCATCACATTCATTTATTCAGAAGAGGCTTATTGTCTACAACGAGAGGCAGAACCTCTCTGCTGCCTACTCATTATGTGACTGGGCAGATTACCTAATCTCTGTGTCTGAGCTTCCTTATCTTAAAACGGGAATAATAGTTCCTACTTGGCAAATGTTATGAGGTTTAAATGAAGTTAATACAAAAAAAATTTTAGAACCGTGCCTGGCACAGAAAATGCACTCAGTCGATGTAACTATTACTGTTGTTGTTTGCCAGTAATTGGGCTCTTTCTTAGAAATCTCCTCTTTTCTGTGGCTGAGCTATCAATTGTATCCCAAACTTTTATTTATTCAAGTTATTATACACCCATTGTATACATAAATACTCTAAGCACTGGGAAGGCAGCAGTGAACAAAACAGACCAAAAAATATGTGTTCTTATACAGCCTAAAGCTAGTGGAGGAGATACAGTATTAAGCAATTAAGTAAAATAGGTAATATTCTGGGATAGGTATAATATTTTATATATCTCAGCCTGTCTTTTTATTTAAACTTTAAAGTCTCAGCCCTTCCTTTTTTAAACTTTAATGGGATATACAGTGGTTTCCTACAATTTATAGCCAACTTTCACAGTTCATAGTAATTAATCATTTTATTTTCATCTGTTTGATTGGATTGTAACTTTCATAAATGGAAGGGGTTCTAATTTACATCACTAGCTTTCCCTCCATAGTATGTGGCCCACTTCTGGACATAGTTTGTATTGATTATATATTTAGTAAATAAAATTTAGGATATTTACAGTTACCGTGTAAACCAGCCTTCCTCTGTCAGGTTGGGTAAGAATTAAGCCTCCGTGCTCTAAGCCTAAGATACCCACTGTATATAGTGAATTAACCTCTCTTCTGTGCACCAGAAATGGAACTAGCTATGTCCTATCTTTGGGGAAATTGAGAAAGTAGTTGATACCTTTGTTCTGTGGGTCAGATGAAGAATCCCAGTTGAGAAAGACTGATTTAGACATAGCTTCAAATATTTTGTAACTACTATTAGAGAACAGGTGTGGCATTTTTTTTAACTAACATGGCTCTGAACACGGCTCAAGGAAATCTGCTTGATGTAAGTAATCCCAAATCAAAGTAAATTTCTTAGGAATTTGGATTTTACCATTTATAATTTTAAATTCTGTTTTAATTACATAAGCTGTCGTGTCTATATAATGGTTCCTGCTTTTAAGAAAACTTTAACATGCTTACTTAGGGTGTCAAGAAGAATTGTAAACAGATTGAATCTCCTAAATTATTACCTGATACTCCTATTCGATTCATACCTCCAAATACGTTGAATCTGCGTAGCTTTACCAAAATCATGAAGAGACTGGCTGAACTACATCCAGAAGTTAGCAGGTAATGAATGACTTCAATTGTGTTTTAAGTGGTTTTAGTATTTTTGTGTACAAATATAGTTCAATGCAATAGCTTACCCATATTTAGAATGTACTGCTTTGGAAAGGACAAGTGCTTATGTGTGTTTTCCTTTTGCATAGAGACCATATTATAGATGCTCTTCAGGAAGTAAGAGTAAATCATAAAGGTTTTCTGAATGGCTTATCTATTAATACTATTGTGGAAATGACTTCATCTGTTTTGAAAAACTCTGATTCCAGTTAGGAATAAAAGAAGCAACAAGAGGTAAATTAAGCATATCTTTTATATTTAAATATTACTTAAACATTGTAAGCTATTGGGGCACCTGGGTGGCTCAGTAGATTGAGCAGCTGACTTCATTTTGGCTCAGGTCATGATCTCAGAGTCATGGGATTGAGCCCCGTGTTGAGCTCCGTGCTGAGCATGGAGCCTGCGTAGGATTCTCTCTCCCTCTGTCCCTCTCCGCCACTTGTGCTCATGCATTCTCTAAGATTAAAAAAAAATTTTTTAAGCTATTGATTTTGTTTTCAAATAGAAATAGTATTAAATTTAAAAATAATGATACTATAAAATTAAAAAGCAAATACACCGTATTAGTTAACTCTTAATGCAAAACCGGTTACCCAAAACTTAATTGGCTTACACAACATTTATCATCTCATAGTTTGCAGGTCAGGATTCAGCAGTGGCTTAGCTGGGTGGTTTTAACGTAGGGACTCTTGTGATGTTGCAGCAAGGTGTTGCCTGGGCTGCAGTCATCAGGAGGCTTGACGGACACTGGAGGATGTGCTGCTAGGACGGCTCATTCCCAGGACTGTTGGCCACATGGGCCTCACCGCATGGGCCTCTCCTTGGGGCTGCAGTATCTGTACGTTGTGGCAGCTGGCTTCCCCAGAGCGGAGCAAGATGGACGCTCCAGTTTCTTTGTGACCTGTCACACTCCGTGGTTTCTGTCACGTTCTTTTAGATGTGAGTCACTGTGTGCAATCCATACTCCACAAGAGGGGATTAAGTTCCATCTCTTGAAGAAAAGTATATCAAAGAATTTGTGTATATATTTTTTAATTACATGCACCAACATAGGATCTTTTGTTATAGTGAATGGGGATTTGTTTTCATTTATAGCTGTCTAGGTGATTAAAGCCAGCTTTTATAGACAGCAGCTCAAAAAGCCAAATAAATTTAAAGAATATCTGTTTAAACAAGGCACTGGGGAGCTGTCGAGGTAATGAGGAATCGGTGGGCCAGGGTACAGCGATGAGTCTCAGGGAAACGTGCCCAGTGTCGGGACCACTTTTTCCGTGCTATTATTGGCAGAGGGGGAGCTAGTTTAAGGGACCCTCGGATCGCCTTGAAGCCAGGGAGATGGGGCATTAGTGAACTCTCAGCAATGGGTTGGAACCTCAGCAGGTTAAGTAACTGAACCAGAAACAGAGAGTTCCTCAGAGAGACTGTAACTCAGCTTCAGAAGTTATTTCCTAAGTTGGAGGGATCTGGGGTTATTTCTTTCATGCACCTAGAGGAAATGAAGACAAGAATTCTCTGGAATAAAGCAGTATCATTTTAGGCTTCAGATTATTTCTGCCAACAGTTTTGCACATACCAGTTATTTTGTAAATAAGAGCGCACAATCCAAAATAACTAATAAATGAAGTGAGACCACATGAATGAAAATTAGCATAAACACTAGATTATAGAAATTACCCACAGGGACTCCAAATGTTTAAGTTATCAGACACATTAAAAAAATATATGCTTATAGGGATGCCTGAATGGCTCAGTTGGTTAAGCATCCAACTCTTGATTTCAGCTCAGGTTGTGATCTTCCAATTTGTGAGACCAAGCCCTGAGTCGGGTTCCCACCCTTGACAATGCAGAGCCTGCTTGGGATTCTCTCTCTCTCTCTCCCTCTCTCTCTCTCTCTGCCCCTCCCCGGCTCATGCTCGCGCTCTCTCGCACACGTGCGCTCTCTCTCTCTCAAAATAAATAAACATTTTTTAAAAAAGAAGAAAACACATATTCTTATATGTGGTAGACTGTTGCAAAAATGGCCATAGGTGTTCTCTTCCCTGCACTCATGACCGTGTGCAGTGTGACTTTGAGGCTCCTTTCATCAAGATGTGCAGTCTGTTTTCCCACCCACTTGAATCTGGACCAGCCTTTTGACTTGCTTTGACAAGTTGTGCCATTTCGAAGCCTGGTCTTCAAGAGGACGTGATCACTCTGCTCTCTGAAACCACATGAAGCCCCATCTGCTAGAGGACAAAAGATTACAGGGAGGAGGACAGCCAAGGCATTCCAGCCTGTAACCAGCTGCCCCCAAACGTGTGACTTGGCCTAGATCCGGAGATCACCTCCCCAGCCTGGCAGCTGCCCCTGAAGGCCCTAGTGAGCCTGACCAGGACGAGAAGAATCACTCCCCTGAGTCCAGCCCATTGCTGAACTGTGGATTTATAGGCTTGAATAGATGGCCATTGTTTCAAGCTACTAAGCTTTGAAGGTGATTTATTACACACAAAAGCTAACATTCAGATTTATTATGGTAAGGGGAGCAAAAGACAAGATTGAGAATTTCAACAGAGAAATGAAAATCTTTTAAAAATGGAAATTCCACTAACAAAAAATGAAAAACTAAAAGTACTGAGTTAATAGGTTCCATGGCATCTTAGGCAAATAGTTGAAGTGAGACTTAGAAAGATGGGTGAGAAAAAAACCGTGGAATGAAGCAGAGAGAGAAAAGGTTGGACAACATGAGAGAGAAGGTAGGAGAGAGGCACTGTGAGATGCTCACTGTGTGTGCAACCGAGTTTTAATAGGAAGGACAGAGAAGGAAGAGGGGCGCCTGGGTGACTCAGTTGGTTAAGCACCTGACTCTCGATTTTAGCTCAGGCCATGTTCTCACAGCGTGTGAGTTCAAGCCCCCACTGGGCTCTGTGCTGACAGCACAGACCCTGCTTCAGATTCTCCTTTTCCCCCCCTCTCTGCCCTCTTCTGCTATCTCTCTCTCTTCCTCTCTCAAAATAAATAAACTTTAAAAAAAGGGGGGGGGGGAACAGAACAGACATAATTTGGGGGGAAAAAAGATGGCTGAAATATTCTTTTAAATGGTGAAAAACATCAAGCCACAAATTCGGTAAAATCCTATTCAAATCCCAAGCAGGAAAAATAAAAAGACTTCAGTATATGAGAGAAAAACTGCTTAATAAAACAAAGCTAAAAAGAAAATGTATAAAACAGCTAGAGGAGGGGCGCCTGGGTGGTGCAGTCAGTTAAGCGTCCGACTTCGCTCAGGTCATGATCTCGCGGTCCGTGAGTTCGAGCCCCGGGTCGGGCTCTGTGCTGACAGCTCAGAGCCTGGAGCCTGCTTCAGATTCTGTGTCTCCCTCTCTCTGCCCCTCCCCCGTTCATGGTCTGTCTCTCTCTGTCTCAAAAATCAATAAACGTTAAAAAAAATTTTTATAAAACAGCTAGAGGAAAAAGAATTTACCTAAAGAGTACAACAATTAGATTGACATCTGATTCTTAACAGAAGCCATCAAATAATTCTGCAAACCTTGGGTTCTTTACTCACAAAAAGAGCCTTCAGGAATAAATGTGAAATAAATATGTTTTAACTCAAGAAAAAACTAAGATAATTTGTTTCTTAGAAAACTTGTTACAGTAAAGAAAATACTAAAAAGTGTTCTCTAGGAAGAAGGAAAGTGATTTTATTTTATTTAATTAATTAATTTATTTTGCATTTTTTAAAGTTTACATCCGAATTAGTTAGCATATAGTGCAACAATGATTTCATGAGTAGATTTCTTCAATGCCCCTTACCCATGTAGCCCATAACCCCTCCAGTAACCCTCGGTTTGTTCTCCATATTTAAAAGTCTTTTAGGTTTTGTCCCCCTCCCTGTTTTTATATTATTTTTGCCTCCCTTCCCTTGTGTTCATCTGTTCTGTGTTTTCAAGTCCTCATATGAGTGAAGTCATGATATTTGTCTTTCTCTGACTAATTTCGCTTAGCATAATACCCTCTAGTTCCATCCACGTAGTTGCAAATGGCAAGATTTCATTCTCTTTGATTGCCAAGTAATACTCCATTGTGTGTATGTGTGTATATACTCCATGTGTGTATACACACACATGCACACACACACACACACCACATCTTCTTCATCCATTCGTCCATCGATGGACATTTGGGCTCTTTCCATACTTTGGCTGTTGTCAATAGTGCTGCTATAAACATTGGGGTGCATGTGTCCCTTCGAAACAGCATCCCTGTGTCCCTTGGATAAATACCTGTAGTCCAATTGCTGGGTCAAAGAGTAGTTCTATTTTTAATTTTTTGAGGAACCTCCATACTGTTTTCCAGAGTGGCTGCACCAGTTTGCATTCCCACCAACAGTGCAAAAGGGTTCCTCTTTCTCCGCATCCTTGCCAACATCTGTTGTTGCCTGAGTTGTTAATGTTAGCCATTCTGACTGACAGGGGTGAGGTGATATCTCAGTGTGGTTTTGATTTGTATTTCCCTGATGATGAGTGATGTTGAGCATTTTTTCATGTGTCAGTTGGCCATCTGGATGTCTTCTTTGGAGAAGTGTCTATTCATGTCTTCTGCCCATTTCTTCACTGGATCATTTGTTTTTTGAGTGTTGAGTTGGATAAGTTCTTTATAGATTTTGGATACTAACCCTTTATCTGATATGTCGTTTGCAAATATCTTCTCCCATTCTGTTGGTTGCCTTTTAGTTTTGCTGATTGTTTCCTTCGCTGTGCAGAAGCTTTTTATTTAAACAAGGTCCCAATAGTTCATTTTTGCTTTTGTTGCCCTTGCCTCTGGAGACGTGTTGAGTAAGAAGTTGCTGCGGCCAAGATCAAAGAGGTATTTGCCTGCTTTCTCCTCGAGGATTTTGATGGCTTCCTGTCTTACATTGAGGTCTTTCATCCACTTTGAGTTTATTTTTGTGTCTGGTGTAAGAAAGTGGTCCAGGTTCATTCTTCTTTTTTTTTTTTTTTTTTTAATTTTTTTTTTCAACGTTTATTTATTTTTGGGACAGAGAGAGACAGAGCATGAACGGGGGAGGGGCAGAGAGAGAGGGAGACACAGAATCGGAAACAGGCTCCAGGCTCCGAGCCATCAGCCCAGAGCCCGACGCGGGGCTCGAACTCCCAGACCGCGAGATCGTGACCTGGCTGAAGTCGGACGCTTAACCGACTGCGCCACCCAGGCGCCCCTAGGTTCATTCTTCTGCATGTCGCTGTCCAGTTTTCCCAGCACCACTTGCTGAAGAGACTGTCTTTATTCCATTGGATATTCTTTCCTGCTTTGTCAAAGATTAGGTGGCCATACGTTTGTGGGTCCATTTCTGGGTTCTCTATTCTGTTCCATTGATCTGAGTGTCTGTTTTTGTGCCAGTACCATACTGTCTTAATGATTACAGCTTTGTAGTATAGCTTGAAGTCTTGGATTGTGATGCCTCCCGCTTGGTTTTCTTTTTCAGGATTGCTTTGGCTATTTGGGGTCTTTTCTGGTTCCATGCAAATTTTAGGATTATTTGTTTTAGCTCTGTGAAGAATGCTGGTGTTGTTTTGATAGGGATTGCATTGAATATGTAGATTGCTTTGGGTAGTATCGACATTTTTATTTGTTCTTCCTATCCAGGAGCATGGAATCTTTTTCCATTTGTGTGTGTGTGTGTGTGTGTGTGTGTGTGTGTGTGTGTGTGTGTTTTCTTCAATTTCTTTCATAAGCTTTCTATAGTTTTCAGTGTATAGATTTTTCACCTCTTTAGTTAGATTTATTCCTAGGTATTTTATGGGTTTTGCTGCAATTGTAAATGGGATCAATTCCTTGATTTCTCTTTCTTTTGCTTCATTTTTGGTGTATACGAATGCAACTGATTTCTGTGCATTGATTTTATATCCTGCAACTTTGCTGAATTCATGAATCAGTTCTAGAAGTTTGCTAGTGGAATCTTTTGGGTTTTCCACATAGAGTATCATGTCATCTGTGAAGAGTGAAAGTTTGACCTCCTCCTGGCCGATCTGGATGCCTTTTATTTCTTCGTGTTGTCTGATTGCTGAGGCTAAGACTTCCAATACTATGTTGAATAACAGTGGCGAGAGTGGACATCCCTGTCTTGTCCCTGACCTTAGGGGGAAAGCTCTCAGTTTTTCCCCATTGAGGATGATATTAAGTGTTGGGTCTTTCGTATTTGGCTTTTATGATCTTGAGGTATGATCCTTCTATCCCTACTTTCTTGAGGGTTTTTATCAAGAAAGGATGCTGTATTTTGTCAAATGCTTTTTCTGCATCTATGGAGAGGATCATATGGCTCTTGTCCTTTCTTTTATTGATGTGATGAATCACATTGATTGTTTTGTGGGTATTGAACCAGCCCTGAATCCCAGGTATAAATCCCATTTGGTGGTGGTAAATAATTTTTTTAATGTATTATTGGATCTGGTTGGCTAATATCTTGTTGAGGATTTTTGTATCCATGTTCACCAGAGAAATTGGTCCATAGTTCTCCTTTTTAGTGGGGTCTCTGTCTGGTTTTGGAATCAAGGTTTCGTGGGGTCTCTGTCTGGTTTTGGAATCTGGCCCTGGACTCATTCATGTTTTGGGGGAAATTTTTGATTACTAATCCGATTTCTTTACTGGTTATGGGTCTGTTCAAATTTTCTATTTCTTCCTGTTTCAGTTTTGGTAGTGTATAGGTTTCCAGAAATTTGTCCATTTCTTCCAGATTACCCATTTTATTGGCATATAATTGCTCGTAATATTCTCTTATTATTGTTTTTATTTCTGCTGTGTTGGTTGTTATCTCTCCTCTTCTTGATTTTATTTATTTGGGTCCTTTCCTTTTTCTTTTTTATCAAACTGGCTCGTGGTTTATCAATTTTGTTAATTCTTTCAAAGAAGCAGCTTCTGGTTTCATTGATCTGTTCTACTGTTTTTTGGTTTCAATAGCATTAATTTCTGCTCTAATCTTTATTATTTCCTATCTCCTGCTGGTTTGGGGTTTTATTTGTTGTTCTTTTTCCAGCTCTTTAAGGCATAAGGTCAGGTTGTGTATCTGAGGTCTTTCTTCAGAAGGAAAGTGATTTTAGATGAAAGGTCAGAGGTGCAGGAGAAATGAAGATCAAAATGTGGTATATATCAATTAGTATTGACTGTATAAAGCAAGAATAATGGTATTTTATAGGGTCCAATATAAATGTAGGACAGTAGTAAATCAGTTGAAAGGGGATTAGGTACTGTTACTAGTCTAAACTCCTTGTAGGTTGGGAAGAGGGTAAAATGTACGACGTTGAGGGTCCCCAGTACTGCCCCACCCTCCCAGGTTCGGTGATTGACTTGGAGAATTCACGTGACTCAGCGTATAGTTGTACTCACGGCTATGATTTGACGGCAAAATCCACAAAGGGAAAAGCCACGTAAGGTGATGTCCAGAAGGCACCAGGCATAAGCTTCCAAGAGTCCTTTCCCAGTGGGGTCACACAAGATGTGCTTGTTTCCTCCAGGAACGACTTGTGACTGCACATATGAAATGTTGTCCACCAAGAAATCTCATTAGAGAATCTGGGCCCAATACTTTTATTGGTGACGAGTCACATAGGATCCACTGCCTAGCACATACCAAAGTTTCAGACTCTCAGAAGGAAAGCAGCTGTTCAGCATAAAGCACATTATTTTTACAGTTTTAGTACAGTGAGCCACTCTTACCACTTTTGGCATTGCTGGGAATCCTTCCAAAACCCAAGTTCCTAGAAAGTAGCCAAGGGCCAGCCTTGCAAGCAGACCTTCCTGAGGAGAACAGTCCTCGTCCTGTTCTACTAACTCTCCTTTTACGCGTGTACTGGTAGACACCAGACTGAGAAGTAGAGGATGCATGTTGTAACCTTCGGTGTAATCACTAAAAGAATAATTTTTAAAAGCATGCACAAAATGAAATTGGAGTCTTCCCTTACACCCTGTACAAAAACGAACTCAAAATGGATCAAAGACCTAAGCATACAAGCTAAAACTATACAACTCTTAGAAGAAAACCGAGGAAAAGCTTCAGGACACTGGATTTGGCAATGATTTCTTGGATATGAAAAGACAGATAAATTAGACTTCATCAAAATTAAAAATGTGCATCAAAGGATACTCTCAACAGAGGCAGTCCACAAAATGAGAGAAAGCATTTGTAAATCATTTATCTGATAAGGTCGGTATCCAAAATATGTAAAGAACATCTACAACTCAACAACAGTAAAAAAATAAATAAATAAATACAATTTTTAAATGGGCAAAGGATTTGAATAGACATTTCTCCAAAGAAGATATGTAAATGGCCAATAAGCACATGAAAATATGCTCATTATCACTAATCATTAGGAAAATGCAATAAAAACCACAGTGACATAGCACTTCACTTCCATTTGGATGGTTATTATCAAAAACAGAAAATGACAAGTGTTGGCGGGGTAAAATTGGAAACTCTGTGCATTGCTGGTGGGAATAGTGCAGCCACTATGGAAAATGGGTACTGCAGTATTTCAAAAACATTAAACATAGAATTACCACGTGATCTAGAAGTTCTCCTTCTGGGTAACTGGAAGAACCGAAAGCAGGGACACAAATGTTAAGTTGTGCACCACGTTCAAAGTAGCATTATTCATAAGAGCTACAAGATGGGAGCCACCCAAACACTCATCAGTGGATGAACAGATACAAAATGTGATCTATACACACAATGGAATCTTACTCAGCCTGGAAAAGGAATGAAACTCTAACCCGTGGTGCAGCATGGGTGAACCTCGAAGACTGTGATAAGTGAGATGAGCCAGTCACAAGAGGACAAGTCCCGTAGGATTCCACTTATACGAGGTACCTAGAGAGTCAAATTCATAGTGATGGTTGTCAGGCTGGGGGAGGGAAGGAGGGGTGTAGCTGTTTAATGGGTAAGAGTCTGTGTGGGAAGATGAAAAAGTGCTGGAGATGGATGATGGCAGCGGCCGCAGAGCAGTGTGAATATCCTGAGTACCTAGAACTGTACACTTAAACATGGCAGCTCTTGTGTTCTGTGTTAACCACAATGCTAACATAGGGGGTATGGATTGATAAAAGTTTTTTTAGCCTACAAAAGTAGGTAAGAGTAAAAGGACATAGAGAATAGGCAGGAGAAATAGGACGTATTTAGTAAGATGATGAAAACTCAGTTATGTCAGTAATTAAACATGAACGTGAATGAACAAAATACTCCTTTGAAAGACTCAGATTGTCAGAGTGGCTGGGCCACTCAAGTCGGTTGGGCGTCTGACTCCGGCTCAGGTCATGATCTTGGGTTCGTGAGTTCGAGCCCCGCATTGGGCTCTGTGCTGACAACTCAGAGCCTGGAGCCTGCTTCAGATTCTGTGTCTCCCTCTCTCTCTGCCCCTCCCCTACTCTCTCTCTCGCTCTCTCTCTCTCTCTCTCTCTCTCTCTCTAAGATAAATAAACATTAAAAAAAACCCACCTATACAGTATCTCTAGAAACACATCTTAAAAATATTAGGATATCAGAAGATAAAAGGATGGAGAAAAGAACCACACTATAGTAACGTTAGACAAAATAGACTCTGGATCATATGGTAATTTCAGTAAAATTGCTGAAGAATAAATATTTGATTAACCAGGAATAAATAACAGTTTGAAATTTCTATGCATCTAGTAAAACACCTTAAAATATAAAGCAGATATTTCTAGAACTATCAGGAGAAATTGGCAAGCTTTACAATTATAATGGGAGATTTAAAAATACCTCTCAGAAGAAACAAAAAAGTCAGTAATAGTATAGAAGGTTTGAATAATCCAAGTAACCAAGTCAACCTATTGGACATTATGTAGAACGTAATGCACATGATAATTGCAAAGTCAAGTCTCTTCAGGGCTTCGAAACATTTACATGGTTTGGCCATGGGCTAGACCATAAAGTAAGTGCCAGTAAATACCAGGGACTGAAAAAGAGTGTGCTCTCTGGCTACAATTCAGATAACCAGAAATCAGCAATGGAAAGATACATAGGAAATTCCTGTGTTTGGAAATAAACGTCTAAATAAACAGTGAGTGAAAGAAGAAATCATATAATGAAAACTAGAAGGTAGGTTTCAGTTAAGGAATGATAATGAAAACCCTCCACATCAAAACTTGAGGGATGCTGTTTAGAGCTTTGTAAACTTAAATGGATAGCCTTAAGTTCCTATGTCATAAAAATGAAACAAAATTAATGAGCAGTTAATTAATGCAAGTTAGAAGAAAAAAAAAGTAATCCAAAAGAAGTACAAGAAGTGTGGAAACTACTGAAATAACAAATATACAATAAGAAGGATCAACAAAGCCAAAAGATTCTTGAAGAAATAGAATAAAGTTGATAAACCCCTGATGAAACTGACAAAGCGAAAAAAGTGAAAAGACATAAGATAAAGAACAGTTTTCAGAAAGGAAATATCACTACAAATCTTACAGTCATTGAAAAGGTGAGAGGACATTGCTAATGACTTCAATACAAATTTTTGATTAAATGAGCAACTTCCTAGGACAATTCAACTTAACAAAAACAGACTCTAGAAGATACAGAAAGTGTCAGTCGTTTTTGTATTTATTAAAGAAATTGAATCATAAACTCTTCCCACAAAATAAAATCTAGGCTCAGATGGCTATATTAATGAATTCCTCCAACACTTAAAAGAAATTAGGAGGAATACCAGTTTTAAGTTTTCCAGAGAAGTGAGTATAGTCATGAGACCGAAACCAGACCAATGACGTTACAAGAATGGAAAATTACAGACCAATCTCATGAACATGGATGCAAAAATTATTTTAGAGATATTAGCAGACTGAGTCTGACAATTTGTAGAAAGAATAATAGCTTATGGCCAACGTGACCTTATTAACCAGGAATGAAAGTTTCATTTAACATTTGAAAATCAGTATAATTTACTATATGAATAGGACAGTGGAGAAAAATTACCTTATTCTTTCAGCAGATGCAGAAGCAGTTGATAAAATTCACCACTCATGTGATAAAATTCTGAACAAATGAGAAGTAGAATGTCAGATCTTTTCTTCTTCTTGAGAACTCTCATGATCTTGAGATTTTATTGTACTTGGAAACTAACAACTTGCCACAATTTCATTAATGCTGGCAAAAGACATGAGCCTCCTGGGACAGAGACAAAAGAGGTTTTTCCCACAGCAATAGCAGTAGCCAAGAATGTTATTTTCTTGCCTAGTTCTTTGAGCCTCAGTTCTCATAAAGCAACCCAAGGCCCGGTGATGCCTCACATAGTGAGTTACATTACAGGAAGAACCCCGAGCTTAGGGAACCCAGATATTTTATTATGGGCTACAGGCAAACCTGCCAGACCTTTGTCATGGAGGGAGACGTCTTTGTTATGCTGGACATGTTCGTCTTAAAAGTAATAATTTTCATATAGGTGTTCATTACTAAACCGGCTTGTGGATCTACCTTTATGACACTAGCTGAGATGCTTCATAGCGAATAGGTTTAACATCTCACTTAAGTGATCTGTTCAAGACATGGCCACATCTTTACCACGAGGACAATCTGGTTTTCTCTGTTAAGTGGCCCATTTCTGCTTTGATGTAGTAGTAGAGTTTAGTGATGATAGAATTTAATGGTAAATGAGTGGTTTTGATATTCTTTTTTATGATAAATGAATTTAGTGACGGTAACTGGTTTAGTAGTAGAGTGTACTGATAAGTAGCTACAGTAGTGCCCCCTTATCTGCAGGAAGTACCTTCCAGGATCCTAGTGGATGCCTGAAACCACACACAGTACCAAACCCTACACGTGTACTGTGTTTTTTCCTATTCATACGGACCTATGATAAAGTTTACTCTGCATTAGGCACAGAAAGAGATTAACAACAATCTAATAAAACAATTATAACAGTATGGTGTAATGAAGGTTATATGAATGTGGTCCTCCTCTCAAATTATCTTACCCTGTACCTAGTCTTCTTGTGATGACGAGACGGTAAAATGCCCATGTGATGAGATGGAGGGAGGTGAGTGACCTAGGCACTGGGACGTAGCATGAGGCTGCCACTGACCTGGCAGTGCTTCAGGAGCATCCTCTGGTCCTGGCCCGTTGTTGACCACACTTGACCACTGGTAATGAAACCTCAGGAAGTGAGACTGCAGATTGGGGGGGGGGGGGGGGATACTGTCTGTACTGCTCTGGAATATCGGATTTGGCGTAATCCATGTTTTATTGTTTATTTCTCCCTTCTTTTCTTGCCCTATATAGAATTTCCTTGGAAAGCAGGAGTTCCCTCCTACAGAGAATGTTCTACAACACTTAGGAAAAACACTGTGGTAGTGGCAAGACTGTGGGATTAAATAGGCTCAGTAAGTGGATTTCGCTGTGTAATAATATCCTACTTTACAGCCTTCCCTTAAAATCTAGCAGCTGTTGTTGCTACAATATTAAGGTCTTCTCTGTATTAAAAAGAAAATTTTTAATGTTCGTAAACTTTATATTTCAACTTGTTACTTAGAGACTTCAAGCTACACATTTTGGATTAGAAAAAATGGTCATGTCTATTTTAAAAACCTTTGTTAAATCATTTTTTTTAAAACAGTGACCAAGAGAAGATTTATTGTTTTCAGAGTCCGTTAAACGATGTCTGTACATGAAAAATATACTTCACCTGAAATTCTTAGTTCTAGTTTTTAGTTTAAGACTCATATTGGACCACAGGATAACAGTTAAATAAACTGAATTTGAATTTGTAGATATATAGAATGTGTCTCTTTTTCAGCTTCCAAGGTAATTAAATTAATGGCATGATCCATTTAATGTGTTTTTGACTTTAGTGTGAAACATTTAGATGTATTTTCCCCATTTTCACGAGGAGGAGTGAGCGCACATGCACTTGGCAAAGCACTGAAGTAGTGGCCGCAGTGCTCATCTTTGTTTTGCCCCAGGTTCTGGTACACGTGGTTAAAGTGTGAATTGCGGCAGTGTTCAAAGCCTAATGTTATGCCTTGTCTGATAACTTGGACATCTCTTTGGTTGATTACTTTTTAAAGTTGCAGTTTTACCAGTATTAAAACGAACATTTAAATATGCACTCTCTTCTTCAAATGTGTAAAATGTTTAGAGTGTTCAATAGTTGGTATCCTTGATTAAAAGTCGCTCATTTAACATTTATACTTGACATATTTGTAGTTAATAAAGGCAGAACCTACAGTACCACTGTAAATTTAATACTTTCTGCAGGTTTGATGGCATTTTCCACGTGCGAATTAGCTTACCAGTGTAGTGTCTGTGTGGAATACACATGGATGGGAAGGCTGACCATCAAGCTACTGGATTTCAAAATTCTTGTCTTTTAAGGGATTTGGGGTTTATTCCGTATAGTAATTTGTCTCCAGGTATCACCAGATCATCCCAAATGTCTAGCAGGAATTAGGTTTCAGAATGTAAAAAAAAAAAAAAAAACTTAAAAGGTTTCTTAAATGAAACTTGAATCATTGCTTTTGGCCATACATCAAATTAGTAGAACCTGAGAATTGTGGAGATTTCTTCCCATATGTTAAGTCACATGGTCATTTACATTAAAAGGCTGCATTCAAGAATAAAAAAAAAATAAAATAAAAGGCTGCATTCAGAGTTAACAGCGCATAAAGTTGAAACATGGACCAGATACTCTTTTCAACGTGCTGGTGACAATAAGAAGCTTACCTCAGGTCATTTGTTTCCAAAATGATTTGACGAAGCAGAGTCCCCTTCTAGAATACAGAGCAAATTACGACATTTGGTTTGGGAAAATATAGAAAGGGTCGCTTGATGTTACAAGTGTCAGGTGTTTTAAATAAAGATGTTCTGTTCAGAAACTACAGGTAAAGCTCAGATGACATTCATAGATCAAAAAGGCTTTCAGCCACGATCACACGATCACTGCTGCCAATAAGCGTGTTGACTCACATGGTCATTTGTACTAAAAGGGCTGCTTCAGATCTTGTGGGCGTCCTCTGCTCACAGTCACCTTTCATTCCCACTGTATTGTTGGAACAACAAAGAGCACTTGAGCCGTGTCAACTAGAATATGCAAATAATTACGCTTGGAGATCACCAGAGATCTGGCATGTTGTAAGACTGTCACCAAAACGTGGGACCAGAAATTCCCGGTCGGCTCTGCCTGACACCAGTGTTAATTCTCGTCCACGGAGATAATACGTGTAACTGAGAAACTGAGTAGAATCAAGAGTTTCTTTTTAAAGGAATAGTTCTCCAGCCTGCGTTCTGTGTATATGAACTTACAGCTTTTTCACTGTTATCATCGTTACTTATTACAAAGTATTTACCTGGCCCATAGAATGTTTAAAGAGTGTTAGCTCCTGTGGTCAGCAGTGTAATGACCCTCCACACTGTCCCGTCCTCACCCCCAAACATGTGAATGTGTCACTTGGCAAAGGGGATTCAGGTCGCAGAAGTGAGATTGCCACACAGCTGACCTTGAGACTGGAAGATGATGCTGGATTATCTGGGTGGGCAAGAGAGAAAACCAGAGAAAGAGCCATTTCTAGAAGCATCCCTACCTGCTGTTGCTGGCTTTGAAGATGGAAGAAGGGGACTGGAGCCGAAGAAGGGGTGTGGCCTCTAGACGTTAGAAAAGGTGAGGAAACCGATTGTCCCCTAGAGCTTCCAGAAGGAATGTAGGCCTGCCGACATCTTGATTTCAGCCTCGTGAGACCTGTGTCCGACCTCTGATCTCCAGAAGATAATAAATTTGTATTGTTTAAATCACCAAGTGTGTGGGAATGTCTTACATTAGCAAGAGGAAGCTAATGCCACTGCAATTGTTATCTCTAGGAAACCTTCAGGAGCAATATAAGATTGTTTACCGGATCTGCGTATTTGCCTGAATTTTGACTGTTGGGGGGAAATAAACGTTATGTCTGACCTGTGAGTGCTATATAAATCCTCAGCTGCTGTTATTTATATAGAACTTACATCTTAATAGCAGCATGATAGGGTTGACAGTTAGAGTCTCCTGACCGATCAGAGAATATCCTTACTATATATTGGTTGCTATAAAGGCCTTTGCCTTTATTGCCAGGAAGCTGAAAGCCTCGTAGTGTACTGCTTAAGAATGCAGGCTCTGAAGCCAGGTTTTCTGGGTTCAAATTTCCTGGTCCAGTTTTGCTAGCTGTTTAGCCTTGGACAAGCGAGGTGATCTCCCTGTGCCCCGGTCGTCTAGTGTGTAAAAATGTCAGTGTCTGCCCTCCTGGGGATGGCGGCAAGTAAAACACAATACTCGTTAACAGCGAACGAGTCAGGTGCAGTTTGCCACTGATGGTAGGGCTATCATCTAGCGGTCTGCAGTGACGCATCTTTGGGGTAGTAACTGCACTCTTGTATCTCCTGCTGTTTTATTTTCAGTTTACTTTCTTGATTTATTTTCTTCCTTTTCAGCGAATGGCTATAACTAGCCTCAGTATTTCTTAGAACGAAGCAGACCACAAGTTAGTATGTTAGTGAGAGGGTACTTGACTACAAACGATAAAAACACAACTCTAACAAGTAAAGCACAGAAAAAGGAAAATCGACAACTCCAGAACTGAATTCAGGTCTGACTAGCTCAGGAGGCTCCTGCTTTCCTCTCTCTCTGTGTCTGTGTCTCTCACTCAGTCACACGTACACACACTCACACGTACACACGCTCACACACACAGACACCCACGTACACACACTCCTGAAGTAATTAGCGGTGGTTACAGTGTTCACCAAGAACATCCGGGACATACGCACACAGGCCATGTAAGCAGCGTGCAGATTGAGGATTTGGTCTACAGCTGTTTAACTTTTTATTTAGCGTCAGTCTTAGACTTACAGAAAAGTTGCAGAGATGGTAAGTCACGTGTGCCCTTCACTGAGCTTCCACTAGTGATAATTTGCATAACCCTACTAAACTTGTCAAAACCGGGACGCTAACATTGGCACGATACTACTGCCATGAGTCTTACTCCCGTGTCACCAGTTTTTGCCCCTAATGTTCTTTTTCTGTTTCAGGACCCAGTCCGGTGTTTTTAGCCCCCTTTAGTCTATCGCTTCTCAGCCTTTAGGCCAAGATCAAGTGTAGTATCCCCTGTAGTCTGTGACGGTTCCTAAGTACTTTCTTGTCTTTCATGACCTTGATGCTTTTGATGAGTATCGATTGGCTAGCGAATGCCTTCTCAATTACAGTTTATCAGCTGTTTTCTCCTAATGAGATTGCGGTTATGCAGTTTTTGAAAAGAGCTTCCACAGAAGCGTTGAGTCCTCAGAACGCCCCGTCTGGGGTACGTGGTTTACCTCCTGTAAGTCACACCCTCTCGTGGTTCCAGTGGGCTCTGCTGGGTTTTTCCACTGCGAAGTTACTGTTTTGCCTTCGCGGTCGGGGGAAATCTGTGGAGGTATGAAAACACCTGTTTCTCCTAAAACTTTTGCTCACGGGTTTCAGCGTCCATCAGCGGATCTCGCCTGAAACGGTTTTTCTTGTGGTGTTTGTCTGATGGCGATTTTGTAGGTCTTTTATTCCTTCCACACTTGTCACTTAGAATTTGCCTGCAAGGAAAAGCTGTCCTTCTCCCCTATTTATCTATCCACTTGTTTGTATCAGTGTGGACTCGGTGACGTTTATTTTGTTCTGTGAGTTATACAGTACCATCGTTCCTAATTTTTTTTTACTCAAATTATTCCATAAGGAAGTAGGAGCCATGAGCCCTCAGTGATTAGGAACTTCGGCAGGTCGGGCCCTGTGTCTTTTTTTAAAAACTGACATCCTTTTTCAAGCACTTATTTTCTGGCACCACGGGCTATTTTAGGCTCATCTTGTACATGCCCTGGCCCAGCCCTGGAATCAGCCACTTCAACAAACTCCATTTTCCTTTATTGGAGAATACTATATAGAAATCAGCATCTGGTCGGCCGACGTGCTCACTGCTGTCGGAGATGGTCTTGGGCCCTCTCAGCAGACAGAGCCAGGGAATAGGGAGTGTGTGTGTACCTATGGGTCCAGGGACACAGAGACACAGGCACACCTCTGTTTATTCGGTCCTAGTGGGCACCTGAAGTCGTTACAGCATTTCCAAACCGGGTCCCGTGAGAAGTACAGCATTTGCATACGGTTCTTTTTGTAGCCTTTCAGTGTGCCATCAAAAATATTATTTTCTAAGTTAAGTGTGTTTTTTATTCCTGATCCCCTCCCGTGTGGTAATGTGACACATTTGTCACAAGAGTCTCGCAGAGGGTAGAGGGTCCTCGGTTCACATGTGTCAAATCTTACCTCCCGGTTTTATGCCGCAGCTCTGGATAGATTGCCTCTTACTAATTTCTGTAGTATTGGGATATGTTTAAAAGTTTTCTTTCTTGAATGTTTTATATCTTGGACGTTAAGATTTAATCTTAGGACCTCACCAGCCCCCCTCTTCTGCCCCCAGTTCCTTGTCAGGCCACGTCTGCTCTCACCCAGGTGGGGTGGCTGCGGGTCGGATGGGGTGCGAGAGAGGTCACGCGCTGGCATCTGCCAACTTGTCTCTGATTTCTTTTGCAGTTCTAAAACTCTCCTAGTGACGCTGACGACGCAGTTTTGCGCAGAATTGACTTTTCACTTTTTTGTTCGCTTGCTTTTGGAGAGAGCTGTTGGGCAAATCCAAATACGCAAGCAGTTCTCAGCTGCCTACAAGTCCCAACTGTTTGGTTTTACCAGCGAGACTCCGTGGGGGATTTGAAAAACTGGAGCTGGACGAAGCTGAGGCTGAGTGTCCCCGAGATGCTGCTGTTTTTGTTTAATGGTTAACAGTTGTACGCTGCAAGCCAGCCACAGAACTGCGTTGTCATGGTGTAGAAACGTCTCCGGGGCCACTAACTCATCACCGATCACGACTAAAACTTAACCTCTCGATTGCTAGCCTAGTGGCGAGGACACCGGCAAAGTCTCCCCCTTAGTACCAGCAAGTTATTGAAAAACTCTATAGAACTTGTCATTGCTGTTTCCTTCCAGTACTTAACGCTGTCCCTCCGCACACAATGTGTTTTGTGTCCAGTTGCTTTTAAAACTTTATTACTGGTCTTAAGCAATATGATTGTGATGTGCCTTGGTGTATTTTTGTTCATGATTCTTGTGCTTGGGATTTGTCAACGTTCTTGAATTTGTAGGTTTCTCAAACAGTTTTTACACACTCCTGACGGGACTCGCGATAGCACGTGCATTCAGCCACGTGCAGTTGTCCTCTGGTTCTCTGGTGCTTTGTTCTTTTCTTTTTTTCTTAAGTCTTTGTTCTGGGATGTAGTGGTTACTTGGAAATCATTTGTTTTTGTCAGTTCTTGCTTTTAAGCTTTGTTGGGCAGCCCCAAGGCAGCCTATATAATTTCTTCTGACTCTAAAGGCAATACCCTTCTCATTACTCTGTCTGATGTTCTGCTTATCTCGAGGTTTTTCCACTATAATTGGTGGAAAACTGGAGCTATTGCAGGCCCTGTGTGAGCTCTTGGGGATTCTTCCAACCTGTCCTTTTCTGTGCCTCGGGCAGGGTGCTTCCATACACGTGCTGACCAGCATTATTAGGCTGAGACTCCAGAAACCCTGTGCAGACCTCGCCTGTGCCGCTGTCCTCCCTGGTCCTCTGGAGCCCTGCCTCTCTGGCTGCCTGGGCTCCCGTGGCCCCCCAGCTTGCTCCTCGACTCCGAGACCCCAGCCAGGCTCTGTGTGGGTTCCCCACCCGCCCTGTGGTCTGGAAGCTGCTGGCAGTGAGCAGTCCCGACTTTCCTCACCTGTTCTGCTGCTGCCCAGGATCCCAGACCTGCACTGCCCGTGGTCCAGTGCGACAACGGTCAGTCATGTCATCGCTTTTGTCCAGTCTGCAGTTTAAGGGGGGAGGGTAACTCCAGTCCCTGTTACTTCATCATGGCTGGAAGCAGAAGTCTTAGGTAATTTTGAATTTTTAGTAATGTCGACCAGTTCTTGTTGACCCATCTAGGTTGTGTCTTTAACCCTGGCTGTGCACACGGCAAAGCACCTGCCCATGCCTCACCTCTTCCTCTGTTGAACGTAATGTCCATCTGGCTGGAGGTGCCTGGGGAGAAGAATGATTTCCCGTGCTCCTTACTGCCACGTAGATGTCCAAATGCATCAGACAGGATCTAGCCAGGGCAAAGTTGCCAACGCTCGTTGTGTGTCATAGCCATGGGGCAAGTGCTGACAGAGCTCACTTTCCTACCCTTGCAGAAGAGGAAGCCTGTAGTCATTACTAGATGTCTCTTCCCCAGACCCGAGGTGCAGACATGGAGACCACTGGGAGGGAAAGTGCTGGAGGGTTTGTAACACGCACGCAGGCATTCCCAAGGGAATTGTGAACTTCCAAAGTCCATGAACTTGAGAGAGAAACTTTGTCTTCTTAGGTACATGCACCTGTTAGGGGGTGTGTGTAAGAGCACGGAGAGGAGAAATGGCACACGGCTCCCGGTCGGCCTGGCGATGATACAGGCATCCCCAGTGCCTTGGGTGACAGGGCCCAATGAGAAGTTGCAGGGGGGTCCATGAGCCGAGAGTGGGAAGGGTGGCCGTGTCGTCATCTGATAGAGCCATGCACGCCCTTCGCCCTCCTGGTGACTGCTGTCCCCTAGCACAGGTGCATGGAGCCCGGCTGGGGCCCCACTTCTCGCCCCTCACCACCCCCTTCCTTCTGGTGGCCCTTGCCCCTCCTCTCCTCCCAGCCAGCCCTCAAGACACACTGCAGCCGAGCCAGATGGGACGCACTCCACGTGTACAATACAGTTCCTGGCATTTGCGGGATAGACTGGAGAGCAGGGCCTGCACTGTTCATCTAGCACAGTCTTGCACACAGTAGGGACTCCAAGGCCTAGCAAATGAATAAAGTGGGGAGGCCAGGCCACCCAATAGAGTGTATCTTCCTCAGGTTCAGGAAGAGGGGCTAATCAAGGCAAGAGAGCTTGTGCCCTCCCCCGCCATCTGACACAGACCCCTCACTCTCAGGACCCTTGGGGTGCCCCAGGTGTAGGCATGCCGGCCTTGAGGCTCCCCCCTCCCCCCCCCCCTCCAGCTTGGGTTCAGAAGAAGAATGGATGGGCCAGCACAGGGTCCGTCGGCTGCCTCCTGTTCTCTGGGCAGACAGCAGGTGGCTCTGTTCCCCTTCATGTAGCCGGGGGAACAGATTCCCTCCAGACCTGCGCTAGGCGCCGCGCTCCGCGTACCGCGGTGTACGAACCAGCCACTACGGAGATGTGCCCACTGCACTCGAGGGGGTGATTCTTTCCCTCCCACGCGCAGTGAGCACAAACCTGCTGGGTTCCTCGGGGCTGTCCTTGAATAGGCTGTCACAAGACGGAACCACTGAGCGGGGAAAATAACCACCAGCACGGCTTTTTCATGTGCCGTACTCACACCTCTGCGCCGGGAAAATCTCCTTCCCCACGGCGCTCCCGCCCCGCCGTGTACCCCAAGGAGCCCTTCTCTCACCCTCTATAACGAATATGCCCAAGCTTCTTGTCCTCTCCCCGTGTGAGTTCCCCGGGCCGGCAGACGACAAGTCTAATGCCGTCATCTCTCCACTCAAGTTCAGAGTCTGATGAGGCTCCCCAGCCTCGCGTCTGCCTCCCCCCATCCATCCCCAGCAGCAGGTCCGTCGGGGCCGCCTTTCGATCCTCCCGAGAGCCCTGTTCCCTCCGACCCCAGGACCTTTGCGCGTACCTGACGTGTCCCTCCTCCCCTGTGCCCACGCCATTGCTCAAACTGCAGGTCTCAGCATGTATTCCAGTTCCTCACCGTGTGTCCTTTGGGGATTAGTAAGCCCTGGGACTGGCTGTATCCCCCGAGAATCCGAAGTGCCCACACCTTGGGGGAGAGCGAGATGCAGAAAGGAGGTCTTGACCTTTCGCAAAGGAGACCCCCGGGGCAAGAGTGCCCGGAACCTAGGGAGGGGAAGAGGATGGTGCCCGGGTTGAGCCTGAGGTGCCCCGTCTAGAAGACCCTCTCTGGCGTGGAAACGTGTTGGGCGAACACTGCAGGAGAGCCCGCGTGCGCGTCCCAGCGGAGGGTCCCGGGGACCCCGAGCTCGCAGCGCGCGGGGCGGGCTGCTCGCCGCGGCGTCGACCTCCTCCGCGCGCCCGGCCGGCAGGTGCGGGCCGGCCCCGCTGCGCCCCCGCGACCTGCCCGCCCCCGCCCCCAACCCCCTCCGGAGCCGCGGTGGGCGGGGCCAGGAGCGCGCCGCCGCTCCCGGCTCCCGCCCCCGGCGCCTCAGTCCTCCCGGGCGGCTCGGCTCGGCGGCGCGCCATGGCCCGGAGCCTCGGCGGCCTCTGGCTGCTCCTGGGTGAGTAGGGCCGGGGTCCCTCGGGGAAGGTCGGGGGGAGAGGGGCGGCCTGGGGGCCCCGGGAGCTCGCAGGGGCGCGGGCACCTTTCCCGCGCGCGCCCGCGAACTCGCTTCCCCGCACCTGTGCTTGCCGGCCCCGCGCGGGCTTCCGCGTGTTAGCAGGCACCTTGCAGCCTAGGCGCCGGCGCCGGGAACCGGGTCCGCGGCCCATTTATCTAGAAACTAGTTAAAACCGAGAATCTCTGACTGTCTCTCTCATGCAGCACTTGCTGATTTGCAAGTAAACCTCCCTAGGATGTCCTTTGCAAAAATGAGACCAGCCTTCTTCCTCGGGAACGTTTCCAAACCTTCTTGTTGTTGTTTGCTTGTGAACTTGGCACTTCTGTGTGCTAGAAATTCAAAGAGGGACTCTCGGTGAGGAGGCAGAGCATACTCAGCTTTCTGTTTGGGGAGAGATTATAAAACAAACCCAGGGACTAGAGGAACCTGCGCCACAGACTTAGCATAATTTACCTTGAAGTTGTCCTCATGACTTCCCTGTCAATGCTAAGAAACCTTGCTAAACTGCTTTAGCCACTGGACTCACTTCATGTAGTTAGTTACTTTCTAAGAAAATCTAAATACAGGGCACTTAAGCGGAAGAATCCAGCGGCCCGGAGATGCACGGCCGGCAGCTACTGCCCTGGTACTTGTGGTCTTTCCCCAGAACAGGGGATGTTGGTGGGGAGCACCTGAGTGCGAGTCCTGATGAGGGATGACCGCTGCCCTGATTATGTGGGGGGGGGGGGGGGGGGGCAGCAGCTGGGGGCAGTGCGGCTTGTCAGCGGAGGTGGCCCAGGCCACCTGGAGGAGAGGGGCTTAGGGACGCGCAGGAGCCTGGTGGTTGCAGGCTGGCGGAGGAATCTCTCGCATTTATTAAAACCCTTAGCATCTGCTTCCCTGCAATGCAATCTGAAAACTGATCTTGCCTCTTAAAGTGTCTTGGCCGAGGTTCTGTGTAAAGCAAAATCTTACAGTATTATTCTACCCTTTTGTGTTGGGATCCATTTGGCTTGACATGGAACTTACTGTTTCAGTTTCCTAAGAAATGAACGTGTCCCTGCTAACAAGGCAGGAAGCCGGGTCGTGTCTCTTTTCTTTTAAGGCAACTGACTAAATGTCCTCACTGCTGTCCAGAAGCTGCACCCCCTAAAGCCTGTGTAAATAAACACTATTGTCATGATCACATGTAAAGTCTTTCCTTGTTTACCAAGAAAGTAATACATGTTCTGGAAGTTCAAAGTCCTGTAATCTTAACATTATTCTGAGTGGTCTGGCTAATGTTTGTATCTTTATTTTCCAAATAAACGCCGCTTTACGAGGTTATCAGTAAATTAATGTCACCGGAGCCGAGCAGTAATTAGCAGAATTACGGAGCCCACAGTGTTTTCTTCCCAAATTATAGCAGTAGCCAGATCTCCCTTGGTGATGCAGATTTTGCTACCCAAAATAGCAATGTGGAATTTCTTTCTTTCTTTTTTTTTTTTAAGTATGCTAGTCCATAGGCTCAAGAACTTAACCGTAACAGTTTTATAACCAAGCTGTTGTAAGCCTGGACTTGGTGTATACGCTCGTGTTTACAGAAGACTGGTATGACCGCATGCATTTTGTAAATTTTAAGTATAGCCACTGAAAAGTTTTTCATCAATCGGAAGAGAAGGACGTTTCCAGAGGAGCCAGGAGCCAGGGTTATTCTGGGATGGCTGTGTTTGTTGGAAACCCCTGTATCTGTGAGCCCGCCCTCACCCGGTGTGCTGGCTGATGCCGTCTTCAGTGACATGCTTGTCTGTCACCTGACCTGGGAAGCAGGTGCCCTCCCTGGTGTGCAGGGAGGCGGGGGTGGGGGGGCGCTTTGAGGGTTTTCTTGCAAGGCTGCCGTATTTATTGAAATATATGACTCGATGTAAATACACGTATAAATGTTTGGGACCGACTGGGATGTCGCAGGAAATACAATAAATGTGTCTACTTTAGATTGTGGTGCTGGTTTCAGTCTGGAGACAGTTCTAACCCTGGAATCCAAAGCTGAAGGATTCTTGTTTGCTAATCAACTCGGCGTGTTTGTTTACTCTCCCTGGGTATTTAACCGCAGGGAGAGAAATTTCTGGATTTTTGTCTCCCTCCCGTAGGCACGTTACGGTCAGGCCCAGGCCAGAGCTGTTGAGAGAGCTTGTACCCACACTGCAAGTCGTAGTGAGCCTCCTGCCAAGGGAATGTTTTCGGTGGAGTCCTTCCTTATGGCAAATAGCTGGTTCTGTTCCTCCAGATTCCAACCCCCCCACACCCCCCCCACCCCCCCCCCCCCCCGCCACCGCCCGGAATGAGCCGATTCTACAGCTTCTCCTCAGTTAAAATGTGGGTCTGGCAGAGCATGTGATGTGGTTGCCGCTTGTGGTGTGAATGCCAGCGCTGAGCCCCCAAGAGTGGAGCCCCCAGGTTTGGCTGCCAGCGTCCCCAGGCCTGGGGTGGGCAGAGCCCTTCCTTCCCGAGGCCAGGCCCACCCGGCATGGGGGGGCTCTCCCCTCTCTGGGCCCCGACTCAGGCCTGTCCGCCAGGGTTGCCTCAGGGAGGGCAGGGGACCCTGGCTGCTGGAGCCATGGGAAAAGTGGGCTCCCTCCCCTCGGTTGGATCTCCGAGCCCGGCTGTCACATCCCATCCTGTGAGCTGCGGGTGGGGGGACCATGACAACACAGACGGACAGGTGCCTGCTGCACGGCAGGCAGCAGTGAGCTCTGAGGGCTTGGAAACCCCGCCGGGAGCCTCTTCTCTCCCAGGCCTCAGGGAAGGCATCCTGAGGGTGTGTGGCAGGGAGGAGGAGAGCAGGAGTGGGAAGGGGAGAGGGGAGCCGGGTGGAGGAGGCCCCGTGCCCGCCTGCCTCTGCACGCCAGAGAGACAGGTGATGCTGAGAGAGGGAATGCCCGCCCCCCTCACACACAGAGCCCCCCCGGTGAGGTGGCCTGGTCACCAGACCTGCCTCCCTCCGTGACAGGATGACCCCCGCCGCTGAGTGACGTTCTGGAGAACTCACGGGCTCTCAGTGAGGACGGTTATGTCAGCACAGCAGCCCAGGAGGGCTCCCGACCTAAACAGGACCGTATTCATGTTAACATAATGAGGTGATTGTTGTCCGTGGAGAAGATTTTTTTCCCCCGAAGATTGTTTTATTTCAGTATTTTCCTTGCCACGGAAAGACCTCACTTCCATCATCATCTGAAGCATGTAAGCACCGCCCCCCTGGGAGCGCCCCCCACCCCCACCCGGAGACGCACCAACCAGGCCGTGGGGGGCAGAGGCCTCGCTTCCTTTGTTCCTCATCAAGCCTCGAGCTGCCTCCTTTATTTGGTCCTCTGATGCCGCCCTCCCTGCCATGGGCGGTCCCCACAGTGGATTCTGGGACCTCTCCCGCCTGGCCTTGCTTGCCCCCTGCCCCCCAGCTGCACGGCCCCCCTTCCAGATGTCTGCCTGCCTCTGGGAAGCCTTCCCCGGCTGCCCCTCCCGCCACCCCTGGGGTGGGCAACCATCTTCCCACCGGGTCACTCACAGGGGCTGGGGTGCAGGGGACCTGGCTAGCACCCACCGTGCTCTCCCGGGCTCTGCACCTCCTGTGCCCACAAGGCCCACCAGGAAGGAGTCTTCCTGAGCCACACGTGCCTGGGAGGGCAAAAGGCAGCAATTGGCCCAGGGAAAGAATTGCATACCGATGACCGCCATATTGTCACATACTCTGACCCGTGATCAACTAGAATTCAAGCAGTTCACGTATCACGAAGCAAAACCGCATGTCACAGAGGGAAGAGGTCCAGAAGGCATAATCACTTAAACAGAAACCTGGTGACACTGATACCCAAGGTTGGCTTTCTCTGTGTGTGTGTGTGTGTGTGTGTGTGTGTTTATTGCCTCTAGAAGATTCCATGGGTGGGATGGTCAGAGGAAAGATGGCTGCTGGCTGGGTAGGTGGACAGATAGGAGAGCGAAACCGTTTCTCCCGGAAACTCCTATGTGCCCTGTAGCTCAAGTAGGTCGTGTTGTGTCATGACAGGAAAGGGGTTCTAGTAGGTAGCCCACTGCTGGAGGCTGCCCTGTTCAGCTTTGGACAGCCCCTCACCCCCGCAAGAATGGCCCAGCACCAACGTCTATGGGGCCGAGGCTGAGAAGCCCTTCCGTGCAAACACATAAACAGTGCTCTTTGCGCGAAAGGAAATAAGCCACGGGGGTAGAGCTGGAGGTGGGGGCCCTTCTCCCGAGCCCTGAGCGGTTTTGGAAGAGCCCTCCAGATCCCCAGGGTGGTTATGCAGAGGCCTGAATCTTGGAACTTTCCGGAAGCCTTGACGGTTGAAGTGTGGCGAGAGGAGGGCTTTGAGCAAGGCGGGCGCTCGAGGCGGACCCGAGCCTGTGGGCCAGGGTGAGCCGTCCAGATTTCATCCCAGGGCAGTGGGGAAGCCTGAAGCGTGTTTAGTGGTTTGGGAGAGCCGTGGGCTGCTGTGCTTCGGCGGGTTGGAGGCAGGGACCGGCAAGGGCTGGAGCGATGGGGGTGCAGCCAGGGGTTTGAGGTGGCAGGAGTGAGGGACGCGCCGTGGGTTTGGGTGTGGGCCGCAAGGAAGCAGGGAGGCATCGGGAGCCGCCGGGCGCCTGGCAGAGGCGGCGGGTGGGGGTCCACCGCGGGGCTGGCGGGGAGGACGCATGGCCCCCACTTAAATTCAGACTGCAGATAAACGACCGACCGTTTTAGTATAAGCCTGTCTCGTGCCATACTTCTAAATACTCATGCTTAGCTGACATTCACATTTACTTGGACGTCCTGTATTTTTATTTGCTGAAGCTGGGAGCCCCAGTCACAGCAGCCACGTTGGGCTAGCTGTCCCCCTTGGACAGTAAGGGACAATGGCAGGTAGGCCGGTGTCTACACAAGCGCAGGGCCCAGAAGAGAGGTACGGCCGGGAGAGACATCTGGGGGTAACATCACAGTCGGGAAGGTGTGCGAAGCACAGACAGAAGGGATGAAGACGGGTGCTGGCCGGGGACTAGCAGTCAAGGCCACGGAGAGGAGACAGATGTGGCTGCAGGGTGCCACTGGGCACTTTGACAGGGGCAGCATCCGTGGGGCCCCTGAGAGAGGGGTCAGCCGGGGTCAGCCAGAGAGCCTGCCGACCTCAGGTTCCCTCTGGGGCGCCCTGGTTTTAAATATGCAGATCTCTGGTCCACCTGGGCCGTCTGCCCATTTTCTAGCTAAGTGGCTATTGGGGTTTGAATGGCAGTTGCTCTGATTTATTGACTGATCGGGGAGGATTCACATCAAGACCAGCCGCACTCAGTACCTCCCCCCTCCAGCAGGACCCCGTTTCCCCCGAGGGTTCTAGCGATTACTGCAAACGGGCTCCCCTCCCCTATTTATGTTCTAACTGGCCGCTGCTGTCCTCTAGGCTCCTCGTACGTTTGTGGTGTGGTTGGTTGGCCTCTCTCCCCGCCCTCGGTGTCTGGCAGGGCTGTCTTCTGGCTTTGTTTCCGTCCTTCTCCGCCTTGACTTTTTCAGACACGTCATGAGATCGTCTCGGGGACCCTTCACTTTGTTTTCTGCTCCCACTGGCTGGGACGGTGTCTCTTCCGCCAGCAGCGTCCCAAACCTTCGGTCTTTCTCCTTCGGGAGCAAGATGCTTTTTATGTCATGTTATCTCAGCTGGGTGAGCGGGGGAGGAAGGAAGGAGAACGAGCCTTCTTTCCATGTGTGAGCTCTGTTTTCTTGATGTGAAGGAAGAACCACTAACTGCAACCACACTAACAGCGGGAGGAGTTGGGAGCTCTCTGTGGCGGGGGGGGGGGGGGGGGGGGGCTGCTGGCGCCACGGAGAGGGGGGCACAGGTGGAGAGGAGGTCTGCCATGCGAGTCTCGAGCCTTTCTGGGACAAACGGGGTCTCCCCAGGTGCCCGCGCAGACCCAGGAGTCTGCCGACCGCTGCTTGTCTTGTGTTTTGCTCCGTCATCGCTAGGTCAGGTGGCTTCGGTGCGTGGCGTTAGTGGCACTGGGTTCTCTTCCCAAAAGAAGTGCGAGAACTTCCATCCCTTCCGTCTGTATCGGGGCAGTTTGCGAGGCGCGAATGAGAGACATCCCCCAAGAGCTGAGGACCCCCATTTCCACCCCAGAAAACCATCTGGGTGGAGCCCCTTCGGGGCTGAAGAGAGCAGACTCTCATGGGTACGGGTCCGCCTGGGTTTCCTATTTCTCACGGCAAGGACCCTGTGTCACATTTTCTGTGAACTTGTCCATTTTATCCAACGTGTAACGATACAGACAATTGTCTTATTTTTCTACTTGTGCCTGTGGACATTTGCCCTTTTTCGGCCCGATTCGCGAACTGAGGGTTTCGCGTTGTTCCTTGACGGACGTGGACACGCTGGATCTCTGTCATCTGTCCCCCAGCCCCACCCCCAGCAGACCAGTTCTTTCTCCTCAAATGCTGAACCCGTTTGCTTTTCTTCTTAGCAGTGAAACTTGTCCAGTCCATTCTCTGCTGGGCCTCTTGGCCGCCTTCCCCAAGTGTCTGTCTTGTGGCCGTTGTTAACATTTTCTAGATTTTCCGTGTGTGTGGCTTCAGTTTCTTCCTTAGCCTCTGAATTCTTTGGAAGCAAGTTTTTTAAAAATCTCAACTGCTCAGATTTTTTGGTTTCTGTTTCAGATTCTGCGTCTCCTTCTCTCCCTGACCCTCCACCATTCATGCTCTGTCTCTGTCTCAAAACTAAATAAACGTTAAAAATAAAAAAATACATAACATAAGATTTACCACCTTACCCGTGTAAAGGTTCTGTGGCACAAAGTACGTTCACGTTGTCGGGCAGCCATCCTCATCATCCATCTCCAGAACTTTCTCGTCTCCCCAGACTGTAACTCTGCCATTAAACGCTAACTCTTCATAAACACGAACACCCCCTGCCCCACCCCCGCCATCTACTTTCTGTCCCTAGGAATGTGTACTTCACAGGAGCGAACTCATACAGTACTGTCTTTTTGTGGCTGGCTTGTTTCACTGAGCCTGATATCTTTGGGATTCACCCACCAGCAGCATATGGCAGGATTTCCTTCCTTTTCCAGGCTGAATTAGGGCGCCTGGGTGGCTCAGTCAATTAAGTGTCCCACTTCGGCTCAGGTCATGATCTTGCGGCTCATGAGTTCGAGCCCCGCGTCGGGCTCTGGGCCGACAGCTCGGAGCCTGGAGCCTGCTTCCGATTCTGTGTCTCCCTCTCTCTCTCTGCCCCTCTCCCGCTTGTTCTCTCTCTCTCTCTCTTTCTCTCTCTCAAATATTTTTAAAAAAAAAAAAAGTATAGATAGGCTGCGTTTTTATCTGTTCATCTGTTGGACACCTGTGTGGCTCCCGGCGTCTGACTGTCACGAGTCGTGCCGCTGTGAACACGCGTGTGCACGTATCTGTTCGAGACCCTGCTTTCACATCTTTTGTGTGTCTGCCTGGAAGTGGGGTTGCTGCCTCAGATGGTAGTTCTGTGTTTACTCTACTTTCCCAGAACTGCCATGCTGGTTCCCACGGCAAGGGCACCATTTTGCATTCCGTCAGCAATGCTCAAGCGTTCCAGCTTGTCCACATGCTCACCAACACGTGTCGTTTTCTGGTTTTCTGAACGTAGCCATCCTGGCAGGTGCAAGGTGCCCGTCACTGCTTTCCAGGTGGAATTTAACTCTGTCAGCGATGATACTCTGGTTTATCAGTTTTTAGTCTGACGTTGTCTGACTCCACTGCCCGGTCTTTGGGTGTTATTCTGTGTCGGTTAGGTTTCGGGCCCGCTTTAGCATCCCATTTTCTCATGGATGGGGGGGACACGTGAACAGGTGCCCCCACGTCTAGCACAGAGCAGGCACTTCTGGCGGGGAGGGAAGGAGGGAGGCGGGGTCTCTGGGCCAGAGCAAGGGGATGGTGGGCTAGTCTGCCAGGAGGATCCTGGTCAGGTGACAAGCAGAGAACCTGCTTGATAAAGGCGTCATTGGAGAAACTGCTGTTTGAATGGCGAATGAAACGGGGCTGCGGCCTAGAGGACTTTTCCTTTCTCCCTTGACTGGCTTCTCAGAGAAGAGCCGGGGCTGGGGATTCCTCCTGCTGGGGATGGAGAGTCTTTTGGGGGGCAGACGGGACCCCTGGAGGGCAGTCAGTGTGTTCGGAGGGAAGCACAGCAGTGGCGACATGCCCAGAGACCACGTGGGGAATGCCGGAAAGGACCGCGGCAACCACACAGGGGCTGGCACTGGGGCCTCCTGCCCGCTGGGGACAGGGCTTGGTGACTGAAGGGCCTGGTCCGGGGGAGCCAGAGAAACCAGCCATGAGGGAGGCAGGAGCAGGTGCTCCGAGAGGCCGGGAGCTCCTCCCTCAGGGCCTGGGCACCTCAACCTCTAGAACACTTGTCTCCAGGCCTTCCTGGTCCCGCCCCGTCGGTGCCATCCTGAGACCACCTCCCCCAGGGAGCCCCCTGCACTGTGGTTTATTTGTAAATCGAACACCTGCGCCAGTGCCCTGCGTTGTCATTAAACACACACCAAATAGCCTTCTTTGACAGGTGAGCTCTGAAAATTGGTTTATAAAATCACAGAATTCCTTTTGCCCTCCTCTGGTGGTACCACAAGTCCCTTCAGGATGCCAGTGATGGCCGTGGGATTGAGTCTGGGTGCCGGCCCCTCCAGGACTCCGAGGGCCCCTCTGGGCCGTCTGTCCTCACCTTGACCTCTCCGCTAGTGCCCCTCTGTGGGAGCGGTCCTCCCAGTGAGGGGGGGGGGGGGAGGCCTGCACCTGCTTCCCTCGGCACTGCACGCCGCCAGGCATCGCTATCGGTGGCTGGGTGGCCATCCATCGCGAGCAAGACCCCTCTCGACCGCTCGTGGGGAGGATGGCCCCGAGGAAGCCGGCCTGCAGAGATGCCTCCCTTCAAAACTCCTGTGGACGTCGGTCATCCACAGGCTTTGGGGCCGCCTTAGGGGTCCCTGGCACTGAGCTGGCCAGCCTCACTGTCTCTCCCAGGTGTCCTGAGAGGAGCAAGTCAAGGATTGCCTCCTGGCTGCACCACTCCTGGGCTGTGTGACTCTGGGCAGGTCTCTTAACCTCTCTGAGCCCCCACTGTCTCCATCTGTTAAGAAAACCTGCCGTACTGGTTATTTGCAAGGATTAACTAGACCGATGCCTGTAGAGGGCTTAGGACAGGACTTGGCCACTTGAGGCGTGGTTGTCGCCACCCTGGGCGGGCGTCCCCAGCGCGCAGCCATCCCCAGCGTGAGCCGTGGGAGGAGAACCACTTCTGGAAGTGGCGCGTAACGGACCTAGAGCCGGGCCTTCTTTCTACCCATGATGCCCAGCTTGCTTCCAAAAAAAATACAGATGGTGGCTCTTGGCGGAGACACAGATATCCTCAGGCGCCCAAATGTGACATGGTATCGTGTCCCCCAGCACCAGCACCCTCTACAAGAGGTGAAAGAACAGTATTTAAAAGGAGAGACGAGAAGACCATCTCCTAAGACCCAAGGCACTCTGAGCTTTCTAGAAGCCAGAAGAGGCCTGAGAAGGGAAGTGGGCCGTCACCGGCGAGGAGTGCGAGGTGTCCCAGCGCATTCACACCTTCGCTTTCCGTGCCGTCGGCCCCCGAGCTCCCCAGAAGCCGCTGCAGGTGGACACCGTGTTCGGGGAGGTGCAGGCCCCGAGCTCCTGCATTCGGCTCAGGACCGGGTCCTCCCGGCAGCCGCCCCGGGGTCAGAGGAGGGCTGTGCACTGGGCAGCCAGGAAGGGATGGCTCGTGGGGCCTTGACGCCCGAGTAGGGAGTTTTTACTGGACACACGAGAGGTTTAATCTCTTTTTCGGTGGGTTGTCATCTTGGTTTTTGTTTTCATTTGTCAGAATAGGCTGACGGATGAGGGCAGCGTGTTCAAACCAAGTTCCGAGTACGTCATTCCCTGGGGCACTCGGTGACAGGCCAGGCATGTAGCGTCCTGGGGATTTGGCTCCCGAGGGGGTATCCTGGGGAAGTGGGTGGCTCTCCCTGCTGGCACCACTGTAGCGGGGGCCTGCGGAGTGAGGATCTTCCCGATGGTGATTAGAAGATCTGGAAAGAGCAAAGAGGTAACATTTTACCAATCGTATGTTTTTGTGGGATTTTTAAACTGTTTTTTAAGTTTATTTATTTTGAGAGAGAGAGAGAGAGAGAGAGCGAGCAGGGGAGGGACGGAGAGAGAATCCCAAGCAGGCTCTACGTCGTCAGCATGGAGCCTGACCTGGGGCTCGATCCGATCTCACAAACCGTGAGATCATGACCTGGGCCGAGATCAAGAGTGGGACACTTAACTGAGCCACCCGGGCACCCCTGCACTTAGTATTTTTAAACAGTTGCACTGAGGTGTAACTGACCTAGAGTAAACTGAATATGTTTGAAGTGCACAATTTGGAAGGTTCGGACATACCTTCGGACTCAAGACAGTGAGCCCCTGAAAGTGTCCTGGCCCCTCCCAGTCTCCCCCTCCTGCGCCTCCCATGTCCTTCCCCACCATCACCCCTACAGGCCACTGGGTTCAGGCCTCCAGTGTCCTGTGAGTTGCTAAGGGAGGCTCATGTCGAAAACCCCACCAAGGTGGGCTGTTCATTTTGAAGTGGGATCGCTTCCATGAAAACACGTCCTCTGGAAAGCATTAGCCCACCTGGTGCAGGAGGTTCCCATTTCACAGACAGAGAAACTGAGGCCCAAGAGGTGAAGAAGCCTGCCCGGGCCCCAAGCGAGGCCTCCTCTATCTGGGGTCTCTGGAGGCTCGCAGGCTGCACTCCCCCTTCCCCCACTCACGGGCACCTCTGGGGGGTCTGTACTTCAGCCTCCAGCCGGGTCACCCTGCAGGAAGGCCTCCCTGCAGCTGCCCCTCCCCCAGCCCACCCCCCCCACCCACCCTTCACCCCAGCCGCCCCCCGACTGCAGCTCTGGAGGACGGTGTGGGCTCTCGGGTTCTCCCTCTGCAAATAGGAAATCAGCCAGAGCAGGATGGGCCCTTCCTGCCAGATCCGCAGGCACAGACCAGGGACCCGCAAAACGGGACATATCGGGTTCACATGCTGGGCCCCTTGTGTCTCATTGGAAAACCTGATATTGAAGGTCTCTCAATGCACCTGTCCTGCAGCCCTGAAGCCCAGGGTCCCCCAGGGGAGCCCGGCCTCCCTGTCTTTCCGGCCCCCGGTCACCTTGCCTGAGGGTCCCGCTGCCCTTGTGTGGCCACCATTGCTGCTCAGGTCAGGGGCGTTTTCCGCTGTGGAGAGAGGGAGCTCGTTCTTGGAATTCTCCCTAAAAGGACACCTAATTCTTGACGAACGCACATGCCAGGGAAGGCTGCTGTCCTGACACGCCGAGGACGGAATGCTATCTGCTCACGGCCTCCGCACACGGCCTTTTAAAGACAGAGTTACGAGTGATTTCGTTCGCAACCACACAGGAACAGAACCCATCTGGCCCCAAACAGCGGGGTTTAAAACTTCTGGCAGTTTTAGTCAGTTAAAACGGTAAGGTACTCTCTCTCCAAGGAAAGAAACCCCATGAGGCTTGTTTAAGAAAAAGGGGTGCCTGGGTGGCTCAGTGGGTCAAGCGTCCTGACTCGGCTCAGGTTTGTGGGTTCGAGCCTCCTGTCGGGCTCTGCGCTGACAGCACGGAGCCTGCTTGGGATTCTCTCTCTCTCTCTCTCCCAAAATAAATAAATAAACATTAAAAGAAGAAGAAAGAAAACCACCTCAAACCAGGCACCTGGGCGGCTCAGTCAGTGCAGCCCCTCCGTCCTGTTAGTGTCTCTGTCCCCGATTCCTCAGGTGCTCCCCAGGAGCCCCCTGGGGTTTCTGTCACCCGTGGCCGAGCATCCTGACTGAGAAGCACGTTCATCTTTGCCCTGAATCTGACCCTTCCCGCACAGGAGGGGAGCCCACGATGGAAGCGCCCTAGCTTCCCTCTCACAACACCCGCTGACCCTCTGGTCAGCCAGTGTCACTGTCCCAACGACAGAGGACAGGATGTTAACGTGCACGCACGTCAGAGAGGGTGGGGAGAGGCGGGGCAGCAGATACTGTTCTGAGAAAACAGAGCTGCTCCAGCCCCCAAATGAGGCTGAGGAAGTGGCCAGGGGAAACGGCTGGGGACAGCTGGGACCTCTCGGAGGAGGAGGACACAGCCACGGACAGGCCACGCTTGGGAAAGGCGTCTGTTCCCAGTGGGGAGATAGGCAGGGTGCTGGGGGCAGCGAGGGCTGGGGACAGAGGGGGTGACTCTTGGAATGAGGCTGGATGGGCACCTTGGAATTCCTTCCAGAAGCTGGTGTCCTAGCACCCCTGAGCTACCTGTGAGCCCCCAGCACCTCTCTGTCCACGGCCAGCGGGCTTTCTCAGGGGTACCCTCGCCGTGCTCGCGTGGGATCCGTGGGGGCACCCGCCGGGGCTGTTGGGAAGTGGCAGGACAGAGGGGTGGGGGGCTCCTGAGGGCAGGACTCCTGAGGGCTCCCAGAGAGCCCCAGGGATGTGCTGTGGCCTCCTGGCCTCCACTGGCACGCGCCCCGGCGGGGGGGGCCCTCCTTCCCGGAGCATCGAGGGAGGCCTGGACTGGCCCGCACGTGGGTCCTGGCCTCGGGAGACCCTCCGAGGAGCTTTCCCCACGTGCCATCCTTTTACCCCCACCCTGCCCGCTGGCCTTACTCCCAGCTTCTCCGGCTAACACCCCGGGAGCCTTCCGGGGTGTCCTGCCCACCCTGATGAGACCCTGCCCACGGGACGCCCTCCAGGAAGCGGACACAGGGATGGCCGCGGCTCAGACTTCTGCTGCCTGGCCTCCCCTCTTACCTCTGCCTTCGTGGGGTTTGTTGTGTGTTTTGTTCGGGTTTAATTTTTCTTCGCTGCTCTGAATGTCGCTTTGTCAGCTTTGACCCACTCTATGATGTGTGCAGCCTGGGGCCTGTCACGTAATTAGTTCAGTGGCTGAGTTCTCTCTCCCACGCCCGTCTCACGTTCTGGGCGGAATCGGTGGGGGCTCGGGGGGTCTTCAGATAAACCCTCTGAAAGAGCGTGGAGCGCCCGTGGATGCCTCTGGGGGCGCCTTGCCGTATCTCTTCCTGGGACCCACAGGGTATCAGTCCCCTCTGACCACAGTCCTCCCCTGACCCTGAGTCTCTGACTCTGCAGGGGCACGTTGTGTGTGGGTGCACACTTGTGGCTGGACACCTGTCCCCTTCCCGAGAGCTCTTGTTGCCTTGAGGGGGACAGCTCTTGCCCACTTTGAGACATCCTAGCCTCTCTTCCAGGAGCACAGGCCCTGACCAGCCTCCCAGTACCTGGGACTCTGGGAGGGCCAGGGGGAGGTCCACCCGAGGGGGACTTCAGGGCATTGCTGTCAGTGCTCCCAGGTGGCCTCCAGGGCTGGCCTGCCCTCCAGCTCCTCAGTGTCAGTCTCCTCTTCACTCATGTTTAAGGCTGCAGTCAGCTCTGTTACCTTACCCAAGACTGTTCTTTACCGCTTCCTCTCCCAGTTTGACACCTTACTCTGTGAGCCAGCTGTCACCTCTGCCAGGGCTTCAGCTTCCATTCAACACTCCATTCTAGCACAGCTGTGGGCTGGGTCCTATCTATCCACCTACCCACCCATCCATCCATCCGTTCATCCATCCACCACCCACCCACCCATCCATCCATCTACCCACCCATCCACCCACCCATCTGTCCATCCACCCACCCCATCTATCTACCCACCCATCTGTCCATCCATTCATCCATCCATCACCCACCCATGCATCCATTCATCCATCCATCCATCCATCCATTCAACTGTCTATCCACCCACCACACCCACCCATCTACTCACCACCTGTCCATCCATCCACCCAACTAGCTTCCACCCATCTGTCCATCCAATCATCCATCTATGCACCCACCCACCCATGCATCCATTCATCTATCTACCCATCCACCCATCCATCCGTCCATGCACCCATCCATATCATCCATCCACCTATCCACCACCCCATCCAATCCATCCATCCATCCCACCCACCCACCCACCAGCCAGTCAGTCATTCATCTATCCACCCACTCATCCATCCACCCACCCACCTGTCCATCTACCCACTCCCATCCATCTACCCACCCATCTGTGCATCCAATCATCCACCCATCCACCCACTCCTCCATCCATCCACCCACCTATCCATTCGTCCATCCATCCATCCATCCATCCAACTGTATATCCACCCACCCATCCACTCACCACCTGTCCATCCACCCACCCATCTAGCTTCCCACCCATCTGTCCATCCAATCATCCATCTATGCACCCACCCACCCACCCATGCATCCATCCATCCATCCATCCATCCACCCACTCATCATCCATCCACCCTCCCAGCCATATGTCCATCCCATCCAACCAATCATCCACTCATCCATCCACCCACCTGTTCATCCACCCCACCCACCCATCCATCCATCTACCCACCCATCCATCCACCCACCCATCCATTCATCTGTTCATCCATCCACCACCCACCCACCCACCCATCCATCTACCCACCCATCCACCCACCCATCTGTCCATCCAATCATCCATCCTATCCACCCACCCATCCATTTGTCCTCATCCATCCATTCAACTGTCTGTCCACCCACCCACCCACCCATCCACTCACCACCTTTCCATCCATCCACCCATCTAGCTTCCCACCCATCTGTCCATCCAATCATCCATCTACGCACCTACCCACCCCACCCATGCATCCGTTCATCCATCCACCCACTCATCCATCCATCCACCCTCCCAGCCTTATGTCCATCCATCCAACCAATCATCCACTCATCCATCCACCCACCTGTTAATCCACCTACCCATCCATCCATCTACCCACCCATCCACCCACCCCCTCCCATCCACCCACCCATCCATTCATCTGTTCATCCATCCACCACCCACCCACCCACCCCATCCATCTACCCACCTATCCACCCACCCATCTGTCCATCCAATCATCCATCTATGCACCTTACCCACCCACCCACGCATGCATTCATCTATCCACCCACTTCAGTCCGTCCATCCACCCTCCCAGCCATATGTCCATCCATCCAACCAATCATCCACTCATCCATCCACCCACCTGTGCATCCACCCACCCATCCACCCATTCGTCTGTCTACCCAGCCATGTACCCACCAGGAACACCCATCCAGGAACTCTCCATTGAGCCCCCTGAAGCTGCAGTCTGAAATGCACTTCACAGCCTGCTGTCATGACCCCCATCTATGACCCCCAACACCTCTCTTCATCTTCTGCCCTCTCCCCCAGGTCTGCAGTGAAAGAGAGGTCAGGCCCTCCACTATATTGCCCAGCTTCCTGCCTAGTCCCCAACACCTTGGGACTGGGCATTAGCTGAGCTTCAGTCAAACCTACACCTCTTCTGGTGCTGGGTCCTTAAGGCTGGTTCTGAGCCCCAAAGCCTCGGTTTCCCGTCTAGTAAGTTGATGATCACAGTAGGACCTGCCTCCAAGATATCTGTGGGTGTGAAGAGCGTGGGCAGTGCTGTGCATTGTAGAGGCCAGAGGACCGTTTCCTTGCATTTTATTCTTGGAAGACGGAGGCAGAGGGGGCAGGTGTCTGAGGGGGCCGTGGGGCGAGCCCACTCAAGTTACACACCTCCTTCTAGGCCATGTTTCAGAGTCAGGGACCCCAGAACTCCATACCCAGTGTACCTGCCCTGAGGGCTGCCGGCCTCTCCTCGGGTGGGCTCTTCCTCCCACCTGCGGCCTTATGGGCTGCAAGGGGTCAGCTGAGTGTCCACACGTGTCCATGAGGCCCAGCAAGGAGTCCAAGAATTCCTAGTACAACCCTGGCTTCCCAGCTGCGGTCTCCATCCAGGGATTTGGCAAAGCCGTGATGGTAGGGGTGGGGCTGGGGTGCCCTGTGGGCAGAGGGCCAACATTGCCTGGGGGGCAGTAGGTGGGCTGGGCCTCAAAGAGGGAATGTGAAGGACCTCCCACCCTGGCCCTGCACTGCTCCCTAGGGAGGCGGAGAAAGCAGATGTCCAGCGTGGAGAGGAAGAGGAGGGAGGCCTAGGGGTGGGGACCCAGGGGACAGTCTTCCCCACCTGCCCAGCAGCCACCAGAGCCAGTTGTGGGCTTAGGGGGGACGAAGGAATTTTGATCTGGGCAGTGCATTCCCCTTAACTTTTTACTTTCGAGCTCATATTTATTAAGCGGGAGGGTAAAACACATTTCACGTCACAGTTTGTCAGCCTGGTTTGTAACTGTTAAGCATCCAGACATAGGGGATGGGAGCAGGGAGCTCCTTGCAGCCAGTAGGCTGTTCCTGGGGCCAAGGGCTGCAGCCTGGACCCCACATTCTGGCCCACGTAGGCCAGAGGCCTGGTGGCATTGAGGGGAGGAGCCTGTGTCTGGTCCTGGGGTCCTCAGTTTGCACATGTATGAAGTGGGGGTGTGGGGAAGTGCATCAGGGGTTGGTGCGAGGGATGGAGTGTGCATGAGCATCAGACCCAGGCCCGTGCTGCTTGTGACGGTCAGTCCTGGCCTTGTCCCCACGGAGCCACTGGGAGGCGCTGTCAGACCCACTGTCAGCAGGCAGGGACCTTGCTGGTTCTGCGGTGATGGGATGAGCCACAGCTCCCTCTCCAGGGATTATGTGGAAGTGGGTTCTGGGATGGGTGTGCAGGGGAAGACAGGGGAGGATGTGGGGGGGGGAGGCAGGGGAGGGTATGGGGGGGAGGCAGGGGAGGGTGTGCAGTGTGTGGGGGGAGGCAGGGGAGGTGTGCGGTGTGGAGGGAGGCAGGTGAGGGTGAGGGCGGAAGGCAGGGAACCTAGGACCTGGAACCTGGAACCTAGTTCCCTCAGTCCCCGTGGTCAGCTGAGGGGGAGGGGGAGGCAGGGAGGGGGAGGGGGAAGGGTTGGGAGGGTATGGGGGGAGGGGGAGGCAGGGGAGGGTGTGCAGGAAGGCAGGGGAGGGTGTGTGGTGGTGGGGGAGACAGGGGAAGGTGAGGGAGAAGGCAGGGAGGGTGTGCGGTGGGGGGGAGACGGGAGGGTGAGGGGGGAAGGCAGGGGAGGGTATGGGGGGGTAGGCAGGGGCGGGTGTGCAGGGAAGGCAGGGGAGGGTATGGGGGGTAGGCAGGGGAGGGTGTGCAGGGAAGGCAAGGGAGGGTATGGGGGGGTAGGGCAGGGGAGGGTGTGCAGGGAAGGCAGGGGAGGTGTAGGGGGGAGGCAGGGGAGAGTGGGCGGGGAAGGCAGGGGAGGGTATGGGGGGATAGGCAGGGGAGGGTGTGCAGTGGGGGGGAGGTGGGGGAGGGTGTGCAGGGAAGGCAGGGAGGGGTGGGTGGGTCCCCAGAGAGGCTGAAAGTCCCCCTGGGCCCTTCGTTGCAGTGCATCACCTCCTCATGGCCACGGCCTGCCAGGATGCCAACTCTGGCGCTCTCCTCCAGGAGCTCTGCCTCACCCAGTTCCAGGTGGACATGGAGGCCATCGGGAAGACGCTGTGGTGCGACTGGGGCGAGGACCGTCAAGTGAGTGTCGTGTGGCCCCTGGCGGGAGGGACGTGGCTGGGGTGGGAGCCACAGGGGTCTGGTGCAAGGAGCCCGCTCGCGGCCGTGGTGAGGGGTTCTTCGCCAAAGTCTGTGGTGGCGGAATGTGGCCGTGGGCCGAAGGAGGGCGCCAGCGATAAGCGAGTGGGGGCGGGAGGAGGCCATGTCCACAATGACCCGGGGCCAGGACGGATGGTGGGCCTTGTACAGGGGGAGCTCCGGGAGGGAGGGTTCCGTCTGGGCCATGTCTAGCTGAGATGCTCGTGGCCCATCCACGTGCGGGCGTGCGGGGGACAACAGAGAGCACCGTCTAGTGGCCAAGGGCTGAGTCTCGGTGACAGGAGCCCCAGCTTGCACGGATGGCTCCACTGGTTCCCTCGGTCCCCGTGGTCAGGCTGAGGCTGTTATTCCCACCCTGTTTGGGGCTCCGAGCTTCATCAACCCTTCATGACCTGTGAACCGCCACCAAAGACAGCTGGCACTGAACCCCTTCCCCTTTGTGACTTCAGTTTTTCTGCCAAAGGGCCCTTCTTTCCCCGCCTCGCTGGGTGTATCCAGGGCCCCAGGCATTCCTCAGTGGGGTCGGGGGCTCTCCCCACCCGGGGCCCAGGCTCTTGGTGTTCTGGACCTCCTGGTCCAGAACTTGAGCATGGTCCAGAACTTGAGCATGATGGAGGAGGCAGGTGCTAGCATCAGAACAGCCTGTGCTTTAGGCTAATTGGTCTTCTGCCTCAGCAGAGGGATTTGTGTTTAAATTAAAGATGGCACATTAATACAATCAGGAGGACACAGTGGGGTCCCCAAAGAAAAAGCAGTCTCCCCGCTTATCTTGAGTAAGTGACCACGGATTGGTGCGGATGGCCCCGCACACAGGTGGCCCAGCAGCCGAAGGGGTAACGCCAGTGGTGTTCCCAAAGAAGCAGGGGTGACGTGGTCTTAGAAATGGGAGCCACCACAGGCAGTCCCCAGTAGCGCTCTGGATACAGACGGGAGTAACGATCAGTCAGGCCAAAGAAAGTTTTCCCTCTTTCGAGCCACGGGGTAAAACAAAAAGGGAATAGAGGCAGTGCTGAGGGTGACGACGTTGCTGGGACATTTTGTTTTAAGTTTATTTATTTATTTATTTTGAGATAGAGAGCAAACAGGGAAGGGGCAGAGAGAGAGAGAGAGAGAGAGAGAGAGAGAGAGAGTCCCAAGCAGGCTCCCACACTGTCAGCACACAGCCCAACACAGGGCTCGAATTCACAAACTGTGAGATCATGACCTGAGCTGAGATCAAGAGTCGAGACACTTAACCGACGGAGCCATCCGGGCGCCCCAGGACATTCTTTTATTTAAAAAGAAAATCAAGATATTTGAGGGAGCTGGAAGCAGAAGTCCTCATGGGGAACGGTATGTCAGCACGTCAGCTGAGGCTGCCGGCCCGGGTCTGTGGTCGGCAAGATAAGAGCCTGGAGAGAGGTCCGAGTCCTAGTCCCCTGGAACCTAGTACACACGACGTCACATGGCAAAGGGGAAGTAGATCACAGATGCAACTAAGGTAGCTGAGCAGGTGACTTTGAGTGGGGAGATTATCCCGGATTATCCGGGTGGGTCCGAGGGGCCTTAAATGGTCCCAGCGAGGCCTTTGGAGCAACATCAGACTGGCTTTTGTGTCCCTCTGACGCACCCTCCTGCCCATCCTTCTTTGAGCATCTCCCTTTCTGGCACCCCAAGATTTTCCAGGATCATCGTGTACGTTTTCTGCCCCCTTCCCCACTCCCCAGAAGCAGCGGTTTCTGCAAGGAAGCCCTGGTTCCTTTTATTAAAGAATGTTGTTTAGAGACGCCTGGGGGGCTCAGTCGGTTGAGCGTCCAACTTCGGCTCCGGTCATGATCTCACGGTTTGTGAGTTCGAGCCCCGCGTCGGGCTCTGTGCCGACAGAGCCGGCTTCGGGTTCTGTCATTCTCTCTCTGCCCCTCCCCGATTTGTGCTCTGTCTTTCAAAAATAAATAAATGTGGAAAAAAAAAAAAAGAATGTCATTTAGGGGCTCCTGGGTGGCTCAGGCAGTTAACCATCAACTTCAGCTCAGGTCATGATCTCACAGTCAGTGGGTTTGAGCCCCGCATCGGGCTCTGGGCTGACAGCTCGGAGCCTGGAGCCTGCTTCGGATTCTGTGTCTCCCTCTCTCTCTGCCCCTCCCCCACTTGTGCTCTGTCTCTGTCTCCCAAAAATAATAAATAAAAACATTAAAAAAAGGTTTAAGGGGCGCCTGGGTGGCGCAGTCGGTTAAGCGTCCGACTTCAGCCAGGTCACGATCTCGCGGTCTGTGGGTTCGAGCCCCGCGTCGGGCTCTGGGCTGATGGCTCAGAGCCTGGAGCCTGTTTCCGATTCTGTGTCTCCCTCTCTCTCTGCCCCTCCCCCGTTCATGCTCTGTCTCTCTCTGTCCCAAAAATAAATAAACGTTGAAAAAAAATAAATAAATAAATAAATAAAAAAATAAAAAGGTTTAAAAAAAACCCAAACTATGGAACTTGTTAAAAAGAAAAAAGAATGTCGTTTAGAAGCCAAGATACACACACACACACACACACACACACACACACACACACACACTCTCTCTCTCTCTCTCTCTCTCTCTCTCTCTCTATCTCTCATATGTCAGGAATTCACGTGTAACCAGGGAGACCTTACTATCCCTGAGAGAAAACATGGGTGAGGTCTCCTGGAGCCTCCGTGGGGGGGGGGGGGGGGGGGGGGAGGCTGAATAACAACGATATTTGTATATTGTTACTGTAATAACAGTATTGATTTCAAGGAATCGGTTTATGGTTTATGCGACTGGGGAGGGGGAAGGGTCTGGCAAGTCCAAAATCTGCAGGACAGGCCAGCACAGCTGATGCTGTAGCCCGGGGGGCAGAGTTTCTTAACTTGCCCCAACGTAAGGCCTTTCAACTGACCGGATGAGGCCCCCCCACATTATCAGGGATGACCTCCTTTCCTTAAAGCCAACGCATGGGAAGCAGGTCTCCGAAATTCCCCAGCAATGCCCAGATTGGTGTGAGATTGAATAACCGGGAGGTGTTGCCCGGCCAGGCTGACACAAAACCGACCATCACCCTGTGCTTTGTGTCACAGCTGTTCTCAAAGGTGGGTTCAGAGAAGCGTCGTCTCCCCTCATCCAGACTCTGGCCCATTATGCCCACCCACCGCCACCCACTCCCCATGGGCGACCAGTCTCTCTCGTCTCTGCGTCTTCCTTGTATTTCTTTTGCACAGGTCAGCCGGTGTACGAATTTTTCTCTCGCATCCTTTTTTACTTGGAGTGTATTTTACTATAGATATTCTTTTTGCACTTTGGTTTTGTTTCCTTTTTTTTTTTTTTTTAACCTAACAGCGTATACTGGAAATTAATTCTTACCAGTGCATGGAGAACTCCCTCACTCATTTTTACAGCTGGATAATATTTTGAGAGAGAGGGCGTGCATGCACGAGTTGGGGAGGGGCAGACAGAGAGGGAGAGAGAGAATCCCAAGCAGACTCTGCACTGTCAGCACAGAGCCCGACGCGGGGCTCGAACTCATGAACCGTGAGATGGTGACCTGGGCTGAGAGCGAGAGTCAGACGCTCAACTGACGAAGCCGCCCAGGCGCCCCGCCTCGCCTCATCTTCCAAGCATTTTCCTGTGGACAGGCGTTTGGTGTCCCCCGTATTTTCCAATTTCAGATAGCGTGGAAGGGCACAGTCTCGAGCACCTGCACCTTCTTGCTTCTGGAGCTGTACCTCCAGGGTGGCCGCCTGGCATCAGAACCACGGGGTCTGAGGCGAGAGAACGTTTTGGGAGGCACTGCCTGTGTCCCCCCAGAGGGGCTGCGGCCTCGGCGTCCCCGCTGGCGGTGTGTGAGGGAGCTTCCCTGCCACCGGCCGGCGCCCTGCGTGGTCAGGCCTGCGTCCTCACCATCCGATCCGCGAGAGACGCTGTCGCCTTCCTCCAGCGACGAGTTCACCTTCTGGAGGTTTAAGGGCCGTTCATCGATCTTTTCTGTAAATGCTTGTTCGTGTCCTTTCCCAGTTTCTGGTCCTTTGTAAAGAATTATTTTATTTTATTAAATGGATTTACTTTTAAGTAAACTCTATGCCCAGCGTGGGGCTCGAACTCACGACCCCGAGACCAAGAGTCGCAGGTCCACCGACTGAGCCAGCCGGGCGCCCCTGAAGAGTTCTCTATGTTAGAAGAGACATTAGGACCGTTGTCTGCAACACACGTGAGATGTATTCCCCAGCCTGTTAGCTGTCTTCTGACTCTGTTTCCCGTGTTGCTGCTGCCCCGTCATCTTGTTTCCATCCAGCTGTGTGCGTCAGTGTTTTATCACCCCTGGGTCTGAGTCACGGCTGGAAAGCCTTTCCCCACACTGAGGTTCGAGAGGAATCCCCCATGTTTTCTCTTCGGTCGCTGAGCCATCTGGACTGTATTCTGCGACGAACCACAAGCAAATTCTGTCTTTCTCCACATGAGCTGCCCAGTTGTCCTGTTTATTCGTGAGCCCGTCTTTGCCCCCAGTGAGTGGAGATGCCACTTTGTTCTATGTAATGCCCCTCTATGCTTTGCACCTTCGTAAACATTCCGTGTCAAACCTTCTTCATGTTGCCTGCCTGTACGACATCAGTTTCTTCTCCAGAACCACCAGTGGGACTTCACTGCCTACCCACTGCTCACTTACCACGTTGTTACAACTAGTGTTTGTTAAGCACCTACTGTGTGCTGGGCACCGTGTTAATCGGTTAACACGTGTCGTCTCATGGAAGTAAGCGGCAGCCGCGGGAGGGCAGAACACTTGTAATCCCCACTCTGTCTGCCCAGGGTCACAGCTGGCAAGGTCTCTTGGGGTCCAGAGTCTCAGCTCTTGACTCTCCCCAGGGGCACGAGATGGCTCCCTCCTGGTTCTCAAGGGTGGTGTGGCGATGCTCTGTCTTCACAGAAGTGGGCGGGGGGAGCGGGTGAATGACAGCCTTTCGTGGCCATCTGAGCCCCTGCCAACATCCAGGGGGTCTGGTGAGGTCCGTCTGCAGTAGGATACCAAGTCTGGTTCTCGAGCCAAGGGCAGACTTTCCAGAGTCCCCTGGAGCCGCAGAGGTCTGGGGCAGGCAGGCTTGTCCAAATGATTGGGTGGAGATGAGAGGAAGGACCCAGAGAGAAGACCAGGCATGGCCGGGAGTGGGAGAGCTGCATGTACGGGCCGGAGAGCCATCAGCATGAAGGAACACAGTGGCCAGCAGACGAGCAGGACCCCGAGGTGGCGGGCCCACAGGCGGAGAGCCAGATAACAGGCTGGTCCCAGGGAATTCTCCCAGCCCAGGCTGGAGGGCTGCAGGCCAGGCAGGTGTGGGACAAAGGGGCAGGTGCTGGGAAAGACCCCGCCCTCAGCCAAGGGCAGCTGGCGATGTCGGTGGGATGAAAGCGGCAGAACCGGGCAGTCGCTGGGTCTGGGATCCAGGCCCAGCCTAAAGCTGGGGGTGGACACCCCTAGAGTCAGGAGGCCAGAGGTCCCCAGTGCCTGCTGCCTGAGGTCATGGCTGCCATAGCAACTGGGCTGGGCCCGCAGGTGACTGTGATCCGGCAGAGGGAAGTTCTGGATGCCACTCTGAAGTCAGGATTTAAAACAGCTGCGTGTCCGAGGACACGTGCCTTCCCACCAGGTGACAAATGCGAGAGAGGCAGGCTTCCCCAGCATGCACGGTCTAGAGAGACGTGGAGAAGGTCCCCTGCGGGCACACGGGGGGCCGGCTCATGCTGGCTGGCGCTCTGGCTCCCAGGCTCCCAGCTCCACCTCAACCCTGCTTCACTTAGGACCTTAGATGGAAACACTGGGTTATTTCCAAAGTACTTCTCAGCAGCACTGTGCCTCTTGGCTCAGAGATAGAAACTTCTTAAGAAAAAGCAAAGGGCTCACAAGAGCACTCAGGCCACACTCCAGTAAGAGGACAGTGACCTGCTGTGGAATTGTGGGTCTGCTTTGTTTCAGCATGGAGCTGACCCTGGGACCAGGGCTGTCCAGCATGGTTCTGCACGTAAATGGGTCCATGACCCCGGACGCCGACCCCCGCTCCTCCAGTGGGAGCTTGGCTTGGGGCTGCTCCTGAGTCCTTTGTTTGGAGATGCTCGGGATTTTTCAGGCTCCCCTGGTGTCTGACCTGTCACCGCACCAGGCCCACTCAGGGCAGACGGGCTCCGCGGGGCGGGCCCAGCCCGTGATTCCCAGGGGCCAGCTCATTAAACTGCAGGCCTGGTCTGCCAGTGGAAATGTAATTTAGAGCATTAACTGGGAAGATAATCTAATTTGGGGAGCTACAGAGAACATGGGAAAATGTGTCATCAGAAACTCTCATTTCCAGAGAGGTTCCTGTGGGTTTTGGGGAGGGAGAGAAAGAGCGGAACAGAGAAGGAGAAGAATCTCCAACATGAGGAACTCAAATAGAAACTGGTTGGTTTTAAAGTCCCCGCATGTGGGATTTCCGCCCCCCCACCCCCCCAAGACAAAAACTGCTGGTGGCTTTGGGAGGCCGGGAGCCCTGTCCGCTGCCCCCCTTGGGCTCTGAGGCATCACGGTGTTCACAGGAAAGATGTCAGAGAAATAGGTGTAGCACCTTCCATGATCTTTCATCAGAGAACCAACCTGACCCTCATACCCATCCAGGCGCCCCTCCTGTGCCTGCCCTGAAGCGTGTGGATTTATAAATGCCATCTGGGTCGCCTCAGCATACGCGGTCTCCCCGGCCCGCCTCCCTGGGGAATCCCTCCCCGCCGTGCTGACCCTGCGCTGGGCACAGAGGGCCCACTGGCCAGTTCCGAGGAGGGGTCCCCAGCCCTGCCAAGTGGGGAGTGGCCCGGTGTGTTGAGCAAAGGACACAGAATAAATGTGTCCCCGGCCAGTGCTGGGGATTCTGCCATGGGCACCCCGCCTAGGGACTCCAGTCCCCGGACAGGGCCCTTGACCCACCGCGGGGTCTCTCCCAGGGCGGCTGCCATTCCCTCTGTGCCTCTGAAACAAAGGGCCTTCTTTGCGGCTCCCTTAAAATCGCCGAGGCAGGAAATTCTTCAGGACTCAGCAGTGATATCAGGACAGCTGCTTTAGTTTTGAATTGCAACAGGAACTGAAAGGGAGGCATCTTTCTGAAATCACGGAGGTCTCTCTGGGGCAGTGGCTGGTGTCCTCCGAGGGATTCTGGTTGCGCTCGGCCCCTCTCACCGAGGCCTGGATGGGCCATGCCCCGGGCGCTCGGCAGGCCGTTCTCCAGAACCTACGTCCCACCCACTGGGAGTTCCCGGGGCTCCATCCAGTTCCCTTGGGGGTCTGTGGGGCTGCGCACCTGCCCTGGCCCCCAGAGGCCCTGGCACAGGTGCCCATCCCCCACCCCTCTGGCCGCCTGGGTGGGGGGAGTCCTTCAGGTGTCTCCAGAGCACACGCTCACAACCCCCAGCCCGGGCGCTGGAATCCTGACTTCTGGAGGCCTGCGTGGCCCGGCTCGCCCTGCAGAGGCTGGTTCTGCCGAGGCCCTGCCTCCTGCTGCCCGGCCGGGCCTCAGCCAGGCAAGAGGTGCAGACACAGCTTTCCAGGGCGCACTTGGGCGAGGGTGTGTGCCGTGGTCCGTCACAGCTGTCCGCACCTCTGAGCTGCTTGCCGGGTACCTTCCCCTCCAGTCTTCTTGGTGCCCAGCCGTGGAGGGTGGGACGTTCTCGTGTTGCTGGTGTCAGCAGCAGAAAGGAAGGACCAAGGACCCCCCGCCCAAGCTGGGCCCAGAGCTCCCAGCAGCCACCCCTGGAATTTGTTAGGCCAAGGCTGTGACAGGGAGGCATGACGGGACTCAGAGTTTGCCGGGTGGGCAGAGGAAGGGGGGGAACCCTTTTTGTCCACCCTGTTCAAAGATAGCTCCTCAGACTCCCACCTAGGTGGGCATCTTAGCAGAGCTGCTGGGGGTGGGGGGAATACCGTATGCAGCACCACGACCCCACAGCAGCAACAAGGGGGCCTTTCTGGGGGGGCGGAGGGAGGCAGAGGCCTGCCAGGCCCTTCTACCCTGTGTCAGGCGCTCAGCCGCGGCTGACCTGGGGGAGCAGACGGAGGGCTGGGCCAGTGGGACCAGTGCTGTGGGAGCAGGGTGTGCTGGAGAGGGAAGGATTTGTCTCGGGCTTTGTGCGCCCAGATCTGTGCCCATAGAGGAGCAACGTAAGGGGGTGGAAAGGTCTGGAAATCCACTGTCCTCCACCACAACCCCAGAGCCAGCCCTCGGCAGGCAGATGCGGGAGAGGAGTCATAAGGACACGAAGTGTCATACGGACACGCTCGGGGGAGATCCTCAGGTGGCTTGCAGCCCCACCCTGTCCCAGCTGCATCATCTCCCGGCAGCCAGAGGAATTGTCTTCACTTGGGGGGGGGGCGGGGAGCCCTCACGGACAGCAGCAGCATTTCGGTCTGGAGCTGCCTCAACCGTGTGCCTGCCTCGTGGAGGGTTCTCGTGATGGTGTCAGAGGGCCTGTGCCTGTCCACCTGTTGGCCTGGAGGTTTGGGGGAGTGGGAAGGAGGAATTCCACTTCCTGCTTGAGAAAGCTCCTGGAAAAATGTGTCTGCAGAGGCCACAAGCCAGGCAATCCCCCTTGCGGTGGGGGGAAGCCAGAAGCTTCCACTGGCCATGCCCAGGAGCCACGGCACGGTCCTCGGCTTCCCTTCATGTCCACTGCCCGAGTCCTTCTGGCCCCGGGAGAGGGCACAGATGCTTCCCCAGACACGTGTCTGGGATGAAGTCAGGCCTGTGTGTCAGTGTGAAAGGTCAGCGGCCGGGCGACACTAAGCAGATCCTGGCTGTGAGCGGAGCAGGCAGGTGGGATGTGTCCTGGTGACGGGGACTTGTGGCCATATCCCTTCCACCCCCGCCTCCGCCTTGGACACACTGCTGTGACTCCCCGCTTCCCCACGGCCAGGAAAACCCCAGACACGTCCAGGCTGTGCAGACAGGAGTCTGCTGTCCGGGGCCGGGGGGCCAGGCTCGCTCACACAGGGCTCCCCAGAGCCCGCTCACAGGCAGCCCCCCCAGGGCCATCTACACTGAGGGGCAGGGAGCGCGTGGTGAGAGTGATGAGAGGTAGGGGTGCAGCACAGTGGGTGTCACAGCAGATGTCCCCTCCTGCTGACCCTCAGCCCAGTGCTCACCCTGCCCCCAGGGTCTCCCAGGACCCAGCCATTCATCAGTCATTGTGTTGGTGGGCATCTTTGGAGCACACTTGGGGCCAGCAACGCTCAGACCACTGTGGGGGCCTCTGGGGAGCTGTGGCACCAGGCGGCAGCCCTCCTTCTCCGGGCAGATTTTGAGGACAACCTCCCCCAGGGCTCACAGGACTTCAGCCCTGGACGCTTATGCACAGGGTGCCCCGTGGCTCCCACTCTGGGAAAGGTGCCTCTTAGGTCTGAGTTCCCTCTTCTCCCAGCTAAAAAACGGAGGACTCACTTTCTTAAAAATACACCCCTTTTGGGGCACCTGGGTGGCAGTCAGTGGAGCCTCTGACTTTGGCTCAGGTCATGATCTCACAGTTCGAGATCAGTTCGTCATGATCTTCCAGGTCGAGATCTCACAGATCTCACAAACCCCGTATCGGGCTCACTGCTGTCAGTGCGAGCCTGCTTTAGATCTCTCTCTCTCTCTCTGCCCCTCCCCTACTCGCTCTCTCTCTCTCTCTCTCAAAAGTAAATATTTTTTTAATGGGTTTTTTTTTTTCATGAATTTTTGACAAAGAGAGAGACAGAGCATGAGCAGGGGAGGGGCAGAAAGAGAGAGGGAGACACAGAATCGGAAACAGGCTCCAGCCTCTGAACCGTCAGCACAGAGCCCGACACGGGGCTCAAACTCACAAACCGTGAGATCATGGCCTGAACCGAAGTCGGACGTTCAACTGACTGAGCCACCCAGGCACCCCAAAAACAAATGAACATTTAAAAAAAAGTGGGACGCCTGGGTGGCTCAGTCAGTTGAGCATCTGACTTCGGTTCAGGTCATGATCTCATGATTCGTGAGTTCAAGCCCTGCGTCGGGCTCTGTGCTGATGGCTCAGATCCTGGAGCCTGCTTCCGATTCTGTGTCTCCCTCTCTCTTTCTGCCCCACCCCCGCTCACACTCTGTCCCTCTCTCTCAAAAATAAATAAACATTTTTTAAAAATTCTTTAATAAAAAAGAAAGAAAGAAAGAAAGAAAGAAACACTCCTTTTGAGTAGCAAGAGAAGGTGAGTGTACCCCCACTGCCCGGGCCAGGTGGACGTGGCCTCGCTTAGTGGCCAGAAGGCCAAGTTGACACGCCCTGGTGTTCCCACCCCAAGTCTGTTGAGCCTTTACCAGGTCTTTGTGATCTTTAATGATGCGGCTGTGAGAGCTTTGGTACATACGGCCTTCTGTTTTGAACTAACTTAAGAATTCTTGCAAATGGACTTAACGTGCCATGGACGTTCTGTGGTTCTCATAGGTTTTGCCCCGTTGCCCTTTTAAGGAATTGTGCTCCTTTCTATTACCAACCGCATATGAAGGCGTTTCCTCACATTCTCATGAGCCCTGAGTTTGCACAGATTTTCTGTTGGCAGGTGTACGTGAGATTTCCTCTTGTCCCATTTGCCCGCCTTTGGCCGTTGGGAAGGCGAAGTGATTCTTCTAGAGTTGTTTTGCAATTTGTTTTTTCTCAGGTGCAGATCATCTGACCATAATCTTTGCTTCTTACCTTTTGAGTCATCGGGAGTCTTTTAAGTCTGATTTTTCGAACTCTCGAACATGGTAGAGGTCAGCTGTGTGTCATTTTTGTCCTAATCATCTTCAAGTTTCGCTCGTGTTTATTTTGGTGACGCTTGTCTCCTGTGTTTGATTTCGTTATGCAGTTCACGTGTGTGCCCTCGCTCGCTCCCCAGAGGTCTGGAATTCAGGCACAGTCCTGTCTGTTGCAGAAATTCAATTGTCGCAATTCCAAGGGAGTCACATGGCCACAGTATTATGTTCTGTTTCTGTTTAGTCGTTATGTGTTTTGAAATAACATTTATCTTCTTAAACACGCTAAGTAGTTACATTAAGACATGAATAAAATTTACTTCCTCCCTACCTCGATTAGGCTAACATAATTTGTTAAATAATGTTGCCTACCTCCATAGTTTGGTTATGCTTGATTTAATACTTAGTATGTTCTTGTGTGCATTAGAGTAATTTCAGTTAATTTTTTACAAAAAATTTTAATGCTTATTTAAAAATTTTTTTTTCAACGTTTATTTATTTTTGGGACAGAGAGAGACAGAGCATGAACAGGGGAGGGGCAGAGAGAGAGGGAGACACAGAATCGGACGCAGGCTCTAGGCTCTGAGCCATCAGCCCAGAGCCCAACGCGGGGCTCGAACTCACGGACCGCGAGACCGTGACCTGGCTGAAGTCGGACGCTTAACCGACTGCGCCACCCAGGCACCCCAAATGCTTATTTTTAAGAGAGAGAGAGGGGGACACAGAATCCGAAGCAGGCTCCAGGCTCCGAGCTGTCAGCACAGAGCCGGACGTGGGGCTCAAACTCACGAATGGTGAGATCATGACCTGAGCTGGTCGGACACTTAACCGACTGAGCCACCCAGGCGCCCCTCAGTTAATTTTTATGTATGTCTTGGGGCCATCCACCCCCCTTCGATCGCCATGGCCCTACAATATTTTCTACAATTTAGAAGATCTCATTCTCTCTTTGTGTGTTCATTCTCATTGTATTTCACCTTACCTTCTGCTTTCTTTGATGTGTTCTGTGCCTATTTTTCCAAGAGAACTAAAGAACCGTTTTGCCAGATTCCGTAAGAAGTCACATTGAGGTTCTAGGTGAGATGGCCAGGCACCAGCCAGACAGCTAGGGAGGTGCTATCTGTCTGCAGGAATCCTGCCCATGAGGAGCGTCTCGGGGGCCCTGTGTCCTGAAGAACACGGCAGCAGGCCTAGTCAGACTGTTCGCTACCTTCCGGTGCCGTCTTTTAAATTTTTTTTTTTAATGTTTATTTATTTTTGAGACAGAGAGAGACAGAGTGCAAGCGGGGGAGGGGCAGAGAGAGAGGGAGACACAGAATCCGAAGCAGGCTCCAGGCTCCGAGCTGTCAGCACAGGGCCCGATGTGGGGCTTGAATTCGCGAACCGCGAGATCGTGACCTGAGCCGAAGTCGGACACTTAACCGACAGAGACACCCAGGCGCCCCGGCTCACTTCTTTTTTAACGTTTATTTATTTATTTTGAGAGAGAGGGAGAGAGCTGGGGGAGGTGCAGGGAGAGAGAAGGAGAGAGAATCCCAAGCAGGCTCCACAGTGTCGGCACGGAGCCCGATGCAGGGCTCGAACTCACAGACGGTGAGATCACGACCTGAACTGAAATCAAGAGTCAGACACTTAACTGACTGAGCCACCCAGGGGCCCCGAGAAAGCCCACTTTTTTTCTGTCCATTATTATAGGTCTTTAGAAAACAGACTATGTCTTGCATTGAAATGTCTTTTAAAAATGTTTTGGCTTTCACTTTTATCATTTGCTTTCCCTTTTTACCTTTTCAGAAAAATATTTGCTTCTTTCGCGAGGTAGAATTTAGATGCTGACGACATCATTTTTTCTCACACCCCCCCTTTTTTTTTTTAACATAATAAAGGCATTTAAGACCATGTTGTTTCTCCCTCGGGACCTTCTTCACCACTTTCTGCAGGTTTTGAGATGTCTGTTTTCTCGTTGTATTTTCTTACCACACAGTTATTGCCTTTCTTGACTTTCTCCTTCAGACAGTTTTTTCTTTAGGCAGGTGTATTTTAATCCTCAAATGTTGCATTTCCATTTGGTTCTTAAGCTCTTCTTCTCTTGATAGAGTGATAGCACACAGAGTGAATAGTTTCTACTTTGTGTTTTTGTTGAGATTTTCTTTCAGATCTCTCACACTAAGACCTTCTGTAAACACACCACCAAAACTTGAAAATGAAAACGTTCTGTTCTTTCTATTTCATCCCCCCCGGAGCAGTGATTAACGCGGCACTGTTGTGCTATGCAGCTTCTTTACAGGTTTCTGAACTTTAAAAAAAATTTAATGTTTGTTTTTGAGAGACAGACAGAGCGTGAGTGGGGGAGGGGCAAAGAGAGAGAGGGAGACACAGAATCCGAAGCAGGCTCCAGGCTCCGAGCTGTCAGCACAGATCCCGACAGGGGGCTCGAGCTCGTGAACCTTGAGATCACCACCTGAGCTGAAGTCAGACACTCAACCAACTGAGCCACCCAGGTGTCCCTCTGAACTTTTTTTTATGTTTACTTATTTATTTGGGGGCGGGGGGGGGTGGAAGGGGCAGAGAGAGAGGGAGAGAGAGAATCCCAAGCAGGCTCCATGCTGACAGTGCAGAGCGCATCTCGGGGCTTGAACTCACGAGCCGCGAGATCATGACCTGAGCGGAGCTCAAGAGTGGGATGCTTAACCGACTGAGCCACCCAGGCGCCCCTGAGCTTCTTGCATATGATAATGCAGTAGTGGATTCTTCAATCCTAATCGTGTCGGCATTGTTTCCATTTCGCTTTTCTGGAAGGCTTTTATGCATGTCTTTTGCTCTGCTCTCATAGCATTTAGACTCCACGTCATCCTGCTGCTGGCATCGACCGTGAAACACCGTTACAGCTCTAGGCACGTGTGATAGTTTTTGCTCTACGTTATCCTTTGCCTCGAGTTAGCACAGAAGCACTGGTCTGTCAGCTCCTCGAACTTTGTCGTTCTGTGTGACTTACGTCTCTTGCCAACAGCTTACTGCTGGATGTTACATTTTATGTAACATAGAGTTATATATGTTATGTAAACTCTATAGAGTTTCATATAACAGAGCGACGAGCCTTGTACCAGAGAAAACAACATCGTATCTGTCCTTTGTGTTCGATCTTCAGGCACGCCGTTTTTTGTCTTGACTTTTTACATTTCCACCCTGATTTCTCTTTCCTTCGTATGGTTAGAACATAATGTCTTTTCTTTTCTCTTTCAAGTGAGGTTGACGACTGGAAAACTCTTTTTCACTCAACCAGCCATGAAATGAAACGCACATCCTCTGATTCCGTGTCACTTTTCTTACCGTGTCAGACCACGTGCTTTGGCCTCCCCTTGGTGAAGGGACCAGAATCCCTGGGTTTTGGGCCTCCTCAAATTTCGCTTTGTGTCTGTCTGTCTCTCTCTTCTTTGATTTGAACTAATGTTCTAAAACCTGGTTTTTCGGGGCACCTGGGTGGCTCAGTTGGTTAGGCGCCTGACTTCTGCTCAGGTCATGATCTCGCGGTTCATGAGTTCGAGCCCAGCATCAGGCTGTCTGCTGTCAGTGCAGAGCCCATTGGATCCTCTGTCCCCAGCTGTCTTCACCTCCCCTGCTTATGCCCTCTCTCTCCCCCTCTCTCTCTCTCCCTCTCTCTCTCTCTCTCCCCCTCCCTCTCTCTCTCCCTTAAAAATAAACATTTAAAAAAATAATAAAATAAAACCTGCTTTTTCCTTCCTATCCTCTATTTTGCTTTTATTTTTTACACTGCGTTGTTCTGACTTTTGTCAGTAATAACGCTGGTCTGAGAGGTCTTGGTTACTCACATCTGCAAATAGCCTGTTAATTCAAACACGTCTTACTATTTTTAACCCCTCGTTCCCTTTCGCTTGTGTCTTTTAAATTCAGGTGACTATGTGAAGCAAATCCTAGAAATAAAGCCTTATGAGTAATCCATTTCCGGGAGTGAAACATTTCTACAGAGCTTTCTTTCTACATGAGTGACAGCTTGGCGGGGGGATAGATCTGTGATGAGCAGCCTTGTTTTCTGAAGCTCACGTAGCTTTTGTTCCGTCGTCTCTGGGTTTTTATTATGTGGTCAGAGAAGGCAGAGGGATTTTTACTGATTTGTTAAGTGCGGCCTCTTCCTTCCAGAGTGCCTGCTTGCAGGTGGCTGGACCCAGGGACCGGGAGGGGGCAGGGAGGGCGTGGGGCGGGCAGGATGTGGACCCACGGCCCCTGGAGTTAGGGACTGCCCTCGGGGAGGCTCTGGGAAGCTTTCCAGACATACCCTCAGACCCTGGGCAGCCAAGACCCCCAGGGGCACAGGCTGACGGGCAGTTTCTTTGGGTGCAGGCCAGGGGAATGTCAAAGACCCCCTCCAGAAAGCCAGGTGGGGTGCAGGTCCTGTGACATTTACTTCTCTATGTCCCCGTCCTCCTGGGGTTCTGGGGCTGCTCCACGGTCCGAGCATGTCTCCCAGGGTGATTTTGAATCACAGAGAAGCACCTGTGTGGACGGCCCTGCCCTGCCCCCTACAGTGGGTGTGGCCCTGAGCTGCGACCTCCGACCTCCGTAGGATGGGGGCAGCAGGGGTGCGGATGGCGGAGCCTCCTAGACGAGGCAGCAAGTGGGTAGGGCGTGTGGGTGGGGGTGAGCCGGCTGCAGGGGCCCCTGTGGGGAGGGCAGAGCAGGGTCCCTGGGGAGTCCAGTGGCATCAGGGGGACAGAGTCTCTTGGGCAGGACAGGCAGAGAGCAGCGGGACCGGGGTGGGCTGCACAGAAGAGCCCTTCCCTCCAGTGGCCCGCGTGACTTCACAGGGATAATGGCCCCAGGGTGTTCGTGTCCAGATATAGCACCCCGGCTGTCCGCCTAATCCTGGGACTCGGACACGCACACACCCACCTCCCAGCAAGGGTGCGAGCGGCAGCCTCACCTTCCTAGACCTGGTGTCTGCACGGGAGTCCCCGGTCTCACCAGGGGCCACAGCTCAGTGACCAGCCACAGCTCCCTAGTTCTCAGACGCCTGTCGGATCTTACAACTACAGCTATCTCTCTGAGCTGCTGGCCCCAGGAGCACGGTTCCTGCCCCAGCCTGTTCTCCGAGGAGGCCTGTGCCCTCGCCCGCCCCGTGAGCCCTGTCCGTGGGGAGCCTGCCCTGGCACCCCCCGGGGCACTGTGTCTGGTGCCAGAGCCGTCTGCACGCAGAGCCAGGAATGGATTTAGAAACCTCTGCCTGCTCCTGGCTTGAGCAGAGGCACCGGGAGCTGCCGGGCACGGAGCCACAGAACAGGAGCAGAGGAGGGAGGCTGAGGAGGCAGGCCCCGGGTGGGGACGGGGTGGCCAGGACGCCTCCTCCCCAAAAGGGGCTTCTGGGTGCGAGCAGGGGAGACAGCTCCCTACGTGGAGGAGCCAGGCAGACGTGGGTCAGACCCCTGGGCCACCTCCCTCACTGCCACCTCGGGTCACCCACGCGGGTCACCTCGGCGGCGCCTGTCTTTAAGGAGAGGATAGGAATGCCGGCTTCTAAAGCTGCTTCTTGGAGCACCACGCCCATGGGATGTATGTCCTAGTCCCTCCTGTCCCGTGCGGAGCAGAGAGCCCAGCCATCAGCAGTCCCGTGTGGAGTGTTGCCCTCGGCTCTGGGGGACGTGTGGGCGTCCACCCACACCTAAGAGGGTCCCCGTTCTGCATGCCCACGGCTCCCTGGATGGCTCCCGTGTGGCCTCCTGAGTTGCACAGTGCCCATCGCCCAAGGAGACGAGACTGTCCCCGGGGCCCAGCAGCACGTGCTCCCGGCAGGAGCCCACGGCCCCTTGTGCACAGGCTGACCAGCCCAGCCACAGCAGGACGGCTGGAGAGGAAGCGCCCACCCCCCGTGCATCTCTGCAGCCCTGGGTCCCCAGCGCCCCTTCTCCCAACACGGTACCTGCAGCCCCCACGGGCCCACTCCTAGAGCCGCGGGCGCTTCTCTGCAGGCCGGTAAGTAGCTAGTGCTCAGTGTGCAGACCCAGCAGAGGGAATGTTGGAGCCATACTGCGGCCTGACTGGTGCCAAGCTCAGGAAACGGGGGCTCGGTCTAGAGCTGCCTGGTGTGGGGCGAAGCTCTGTCTGCCGACACTGGTGTCCCCTCAACCGACAGCAGTCGCCTTAACTGGTGACGTCCCCCCTCCGTGGGTCCAGGGGAGCGGGGGCCCTCGTGTGCGTTGCCTCCCTGGTCTCCAGCTCAGCCCTGGGGCCGTCTTCCCAGATGCAGATGGCACCGCTCAGGGACACCGCGTCTCCTGCCTGAGGACTCACCGCGGGCTGGCGGGTGGCATCCTTCACGGGGCACCTGGCGGGGGTGGAGCCTGAAGGGAGCCGAGCCCCACACCCGCCTGGAGGAAGGGGTGCCCCTCCCCATTCCACACATGGCCCCACGTGGCCCACACACGTTGCTTCCAGGTGGCCTCAACCAGCCTGGATACAAAGCTGCGGAATCTTCTCAGGGAGTCTCCCGCTGCTCCCCCAAAGTGAGCCTCTGGGTTCCAGGTCCAAGGGTGGGCTGTGGGGCTGGCACGGGGACACAGGGCTCTGCACATATGGACCATGGCCTGTGCTCATGAGACCTTGTGTTTGGGGACCTTGGGCCCAGCTGTAGACCCCGTGTCCAGGCAGGCATCCCCAGAGGTCCCCAGGGCTCCTCTGTCCCACTCAGGACCGCCCAGGGTGGCCCAGGCGGGAAGGGGCAGTGCCCTCCTCTCCCTCCTGGCCCAGATTTGAGGAACCGGGGCTCCGGGTGGGGCCCGGTAAGGGCTGCAGAGTTGCAGGCACATCAGCCTTGGGCACTGAGCCCTGCTGTACGCCCACACGGGGGGCAGGGTTCCACAGGGAACCGAGAGGAGCTGCCCTGCCCTCCTGAGGTCACAGGCCAGCGGGGACACACAGAGCGGGCAGCTGCAAGAGGCTAAAGAGGGAGGGGGCGTCACGGGGCCCAGAGGACTCAGCCGGGGCAGGGACCCCAAAAGTGCCAGGCCCGAGTCCTGGGTTTGAGGAAATACAAATCCATAGGCAGGTTGCCAGGGACCCCAGACAGAGGGGGTTTCCAGACGGCAGCCGTGGGCCTCCCCTGCCAGGCTGCTGTAGAAGCAGAGCCGAAAGAAGCCCGCTCCTCTCTAGAAGGGGAGCCATGAAATGCTCTCCCTCCAGGGGGGTCGTGGAGCAGGTCATTCCTAAGGGGGACTGGAGAAGCAGACAGAAACAAGGTGTGAGAGGGGACAGGTCCAGGCTCCCAAGGCTGAGGGTGCAGGACGCAGTTGGGGCGGGGGGGGGGGGGGTGACTTCCAGAGGAAACGCCCTCAGGGCCTTGTCTGCGCAGCAGCTTCCCAGGCCAACGCCCGAGAACTGATGTGAAATGCCCCCAGAAGCCTGTCTTTCGCTTCCCCATTGTGGGGTGTCTCGGGGGAGGGGAGAGCCAGGCTTCAGGCCAGGAGAAGAGAAGCCCAGAGCCCAGCGGGGTGGGAAGGCGGAGCGGTGACCAGAGGAAGCCACAGAGGGCTGTCCTGTGTCTTGTTTTCCACAGCCCAAGAGTGGTGGGGTCCTTCCAGGCCCCCCCCCACCCCGAGCCCCGTCTGCTGACGCACGCCCTGGATGGACCACGGGTATTTCTGGAAAACTGTTGCCTCGTAGCCAGCAGAGAAAACCCTGGCCGGTTTCCATGTGTCCCCCTCTTCCCTGGAACCCTCCCGAGGCTCTTTGTTCTCTGCTCAGTCCTGTTCTTTCTTTCCTGAGAAAATGGCATCTGTCCACCTGGCTCAGCCAGTGCCCGCTGGTCAGGGGGGTTCGGTTTAGCCAGGGAGCTGGCATCAGAGATGTGACGTGGGATTTCCCTCCACCGTTCAGCGGGCTTTCCTGGGCAGCCTGTCGAGGCGTTTGCGTGCTGTGTGGACCGGAGCATTGCTGCAAACGTCACAGCGTGGGCACGCGGCGTGCAGTGAGTCTCGGGCAGTGATGGCACTGCCGGTCCCCTGTGCCCCCTAGGGTAATGCATTTGCCAACATGGGCGGGGTCCCTGTTCTACTAAGGAGTTACACTGTCGTAGGAGCCTCGGAAAAATTCATCTCAAGGTGCGCATTTGCGTGCAACAGTAACCACTAACGTCAAAGCCTTCTGTGTCCGAGCACCCTGGCGGGTCAGCCCTGGGCCAGCAGGGAGGCACGACTTCTAGCGCTTAGCCTCGTTGGTCTGGCCTGGTTCGCTCGGATCTGTCTGAGCTAACTGGCCGAGGGAGGGCTCGATGGTCTAGCATCCACCTTCCCGCCTCCGGCTGCAAACCCCAGGCGTGCGGAGTGAGTTCCAGGGGCTCCGTTGACTCAGCAACCCCCCACCACCCCCACCCCCAGCCCAGCACACGTTCCCAGGCCGGTGCCTGTGAAATGTTTTAAATCGGTGACCAAGACGTCCTTCTGCGTCCCCGCAGCGGCAAGAAAAACAAAAGATGCCCCGTCCTATGCTTCCTCCAGGCCAGAAGGCCAGCCTCCCAGCTGGCTCGTATGTGGGTCTGCGAGAAAAGTACAGCACGAGGACTTGCTTAGCCACCGCCAAGGCCGCTGGCCCCTCCTGTCCGTGGTCGGAGGCCCCTTGTAGAGACGAGCTGGCCTGGCATCCTCACTCCACGCCTGGCGCAGCCTCGGGCAGGCCGGGTCACCGCGTGGCTTTCTGTCACCAGAGGAAGTGGCCCCAGCCCCTCCCTGCTTCGGAAGGGCTCCACATGACTTCGAAGTCTTGGGTGGCGGAAACCACAAGGGAGAAGACAGGCCTGACCAGTTAAGAATGAAGGAAGGGATTCCTGCCTGTGATGAAAACGCCCCTAGGGTTCCAATCATACGATGCGCGCCCTCGGTTTGGGGAGGTTTTTATCACCTTGAGAAAAGAACCTGTTTGTCAAGGTTTACAAGGTGGTTTCTTTTCCATCAGAAACGAATGTTGAGTCTTATCAAATGCCTTCTCAGCTTGTAATGGAACGGTCGCGTGTCCCTTTCCTTGGACACGTTGAAGTGTGATTTTATGCTAAGTTTGAAGCATTCCCGAAATGAACGTGGCCTTAAGGTGCTCTGTAGGACTGGCTTGAATCTGCAAACATCCTCCGTCGTACTTTTGTGTCATTGATAAGCGAACGTAGAGGACATCTGTGGCTCCAGGGCGCGTGGGCAGGCCGTCGTAAGAGGACTGGGATCAGGATTTGCTAACGCTGTAAAAGAACAGGGGAACTCGGCGTGCGCCTCTGTGATCGCGAGAATTTGAAAGAATTACCTGAGTCCAGCACCTTTTGTGGAAGTAATTCCCTGAAAACATTTTTCATTCTTCTCAGATTTTTTATCTTTTAAGTCCCTGCTTGGTCATTTGCAGTTTCCCAAGAAGCATGCCAACTCAAGGATTTCCCAAACTGTAACATACATTGTTTTGTATGTTACTCTCCTACACTTTGGGTAATCTCCTTCCGGTGGTTTTGTATGTTGATGTTTTCTCTCTTTTTTTTTTTTCAGACTATATTATCCAGAGATATGTCTGGTTTCATTGTTTTCTAAAGAATCAGCTATTGAACTTACGTATTCGTTTTACTTCTTTTTTTTATTTTTCTTTTATTTATTTTTTTCAACGTTTATTTATTTTTTTGGGGGGGGGGGGACAGAGAGAGACAGAGCATGAACGGGGGAGGGGCAGAGAGAGAGGGAGACACAGAATCGGAAACAGGCTCCAGGCTCCGAGCCGTCAGCCCAGAGCCCGACGCGGGGCTCGAACTCACGGACCGCGAGATCGTGACCTGGCTGAAGTCGGACGCTTAACCGACTGCGCCACCCAGGAGCCCCTGAGTTTTACTTCTTAAAATATCACCAAATATTACTTTTTAACAATTATGAGTGCATTTGAATTATTTGCCCTTTGGAAAGTTTTATTTTGTTGTTCTTTTAAAAAATGTCTTGGGGCGCCTGGGTGGCTCAGTCGGTTCAGCGTCCCACTTCGGCTCAGGTCACGATGTCACGGTTTGTGGGTTCGAGCTCCGCGTCAGGCTCTGTGCTGACAGCTCGGAGCCTGGAGCCTGCTTCCGATTCTGTGTCTCCCTCTGTCTCTCCCTCTCCCCTGTTTGTGCTCTCTCTCCCTTTCTCTCAAAAATAAATAAATGTTAAAAATAATAATAATAATAAAATGAAATTTAAAAATGCCTTCATTTGGAGACTTCACGTATTTTCATATCATTTTGTGTAGTAATAAGATAGTTTACAACAGTGGATTTTTCTCATAATTCATTTTGCCTCCATCCCCTTAATTTTTACATGTAGCACGCCATTGTTTTCTTAATAGTCTCTGATCAAATTAAGTTCTTGTTTGACTTCAATGTTATATGCATGCCCTTTCATTTCTAGAGACTTTGGGGTTTTTTTTAATTTATCCTTTTCTTACTAATTTCTAGTTTTTAATATTGTAGTCAAAGAATACTGACCTAGAGTTTCCACTTTGGGAATTTGTTGTTTTTCTTTGCTGCCTAAATAGAGTCCGTGGACTTGAAAAGCTTATTGACCGTAGACTAGAAACTTCACATGCAGTCCCTGAGTCAGGCTTCTTCACTTGGTACTGGTTTTAATTTGCTTAGCCCCGAAAGGGGTGTTAAGGTCCCTAGCGTAGGGGTGCCTGGGTGGCTCAGTCGATTGAGCAACTGACTTCAGCTCAGGTCATGATCTCATGGCCTGTGAGTTTGAGCCCCACGTTGGGCTCTGTGCTGACAGCCTGGAGCCTGGAGCCCGCTTTGGATTCTGTGTCTCCTTCTCTCTCTGCCCCTCCCCCACTCGTGCTCTGTCTCTCTGTCTCTCTCTCAAAAACTAGGGGCGCCTGGGTGGCTCAGTTGGTTAAGCATCCGACTTCAGCTCAGGTCATGATGCAACAGTTCGTGAGTTCGAGCCCCGTGTCGGGCTCTGTGCTGACAGCTCGGAGCCCGGACCCTGCTTTGGATTCTGTGTCTCCCTCTCTCTCTCCCTGCCCCTCCCATGCTCGTGCTCCGTCTCTGTCTCAGAAATAAATAAACATTAAAAAAATATTTAAAAAAAAAAGTCCCCAACGTGAAGGCGTGGCTGACTCCGGCTTGTGCCGCCAGCACCTGTAAGTGATCTGTACACCGCGGGGCTCTCATACCGCTGTCTCCGTGTGAATGGGCTGTGCCGTGGGCACCCCTCCTGCTGGCCTCCTGTCCCAGACCCTCTCTTCCTTCAGCTTTGGCTCCCCTTTGCCCCTGAGGTGACTCTGTCAACAGGGTAAGTGGGATTTGGTCTTCTTCTTATACTGTCCCCCTCCCCCCATGGTGCTTGCAGGCTAGTTGTTGAGACCAAGAGCGAGTGAATCATCATGTGAATTAAAGTACAAGGACAAAGTAAGACATCTATGAAGGAAACCCCACTTTACCAGGAAGCCGAATGAGGCTGAAGCATCAAAAAAAGGCCTTTTTGAGGAAGTGACATTCGAAGGAGGAGCAGAGTTGGCCTGGTGAAGATGGGGTTAAGAGCCTTCCGCGGAGAAGGAGCGGCATGTGCAAAGATCCTGAGGCAGAAGCACCAGCCAGTGTAGCTGGCCTGTGGCCGGTGAGAAGGAGAGGACATGGCCGGGGGTGAGGGCTACGTGAAGGCTTTTGAATTCAGCACGAGGAAGGTGCAAAGTTGCGGATAGTGGGCTGGACGTCAGGAGGAGGGCAGGGGTGAGACAGCCAATCATGGACTGAGCGCAGGGGTGCAGAGGAGAGGAGAAGAGGGAGGGATTGGATGGCCGCCCCTGACCAAGCTGGGTGGAGTAGCAGAGAAGGGGTGCAGAGAGGCCAAGGCCTCTGGCCCGAATTGTGAAGGAAGGTGGACGCTATTATCAGCAAGGTGGGTCACAATAACCCACCGAGACAAGTCACTGCTGCCTACTCCTGGACACAGTGACAGGGCCACAGGAGGGCAGGGACACCCCTGGAGGAGGTGGGGAGAAGTCCATGACAAGTCAGGGGCTGGACAAGGGCTCCCAGGGGCTGGAGCTGGGGGCACGGGCAACCTGGAAGCCAGGTGTGGTGACAGCTGGATGTGGATGGGACCCGGCTTCCGATGGGGGTGGGAGGGTCACAGCAAGGGGTCTGCGGAGTGTGGACGCCCCTCCCTCTGACCAGGGAGGTGGGGAGGACCGGGGAGCCTCTCCGGGCGGGCGGGCGAGGTCGCTCCAGGCGATGGAGGGGAAGCCTCAGGAGCCCGGATGGGGGGTCCTGGGGGATGTGACCGCACGGGAGGAGCTGACAGGCGGGAGAAGCGTCCCCAGGGGAAGAGACCACAGAGAGGAGGTCCCCAGGAGGGGCGCCATCTAGTGGCCTCGCCCTTCCTGCAGGGGGGCTGCTGGAACTGGAGGGGCCTGGAGGTGGCTGGTGGGGCGGGGTTAGGCACCCAGGGCTGCGAGCCTGAAGGGGGAGGTGCAGAGAACGGGGAGGCTTTTAGAAGCCGGTTCTTTCCTGGCAGTCCCGTTGTGGGCTGTTTTCCATAATTAGAAATTCGCCATGAACATCTTCTTACACTACTTTTGTCTACATTTTATGTTATTAATTTCAGATAATTCCCAGAAAAGAAATACTGGGCCAAAGGGCATCCACACTTGTGAGGTTATTGGCGCATATTGCTGAATCGCTTTTCGGGAAAATGTTTACCAGTTTGTCTTCTGTTAGCAATGACACAAGGACCTGCGTCATCTCACGGTACCTTCCCCAGCGCCAAGCGTTATTTTTAAATTTGGACATTCACTTCTTTGTTTTTCTTTCTTTCTTTTTTTTTTTATTTTTTTTTAATGTTTATTTATTTTTGAGGGAGAGAGAGCGTGAGCAGGGGAGGAGCAGAGAGAGAGGGAGAGACAGAATCCGAAGCAGGCTCCAGGCTCTGAGACGCGGGCTTGAATTCACAGACCACGAGATCATGACCCGAGCCGAATTGGATGCTAAACCGACTAAGGCACCCAGGCGCCCCTCTTTGTTTTTCTTAAGAGCGGGGTTAAACTTTTTTCTGGGCTGTGTATTAGTCATTTGTGTTTCCAGAAGGGCTGTTTAGCCAAATGCGTCATGGTTACGGCTCTGGGTCTCACACCCACCTGCCCGCCTCGCCAGCTATCCGAGAGCCTCCCCGCCGTGTCATCAAGCATTTTGACAGGCCTGTTGGGCCAGCGCGGGGCAGTCACATTCACCCCCAGCTGCTGCTCCCCACGGCAGGGGCATGGGGCTGCGGGAACCCACGGTGGGGGGGGAGGGGCGCGTGGTCCCGGGTGGATGGGTGAAGCTATTGATGCGGATAAAGTGAACCTAAGTCCAAAAGTGGTTCCTCCTCGGATTTTGGAGGCTTAGACTCAGGTGGCCTGGTCTGCTTTTGTTCAGGTTTGTAGAACGAGAAGTGACTACTTTGTAAGCCACACACCAGTTGTTCAGAAGGAAGGGATGAGGTAACATCCACTTATTGAGCACCTGCTGTATGTGGGGCCCTTGACCTCATTTCACTTGATCTGCCCGGTAACCCTGCCAAGTGGTGTCTTCATTTGCATATAAGGAGGCCAGGGCTCGCCCGGATAGGGGGAAGGCGATCCCAGGATTACTCGGGATAGGCGGCGGGGCTGGGATTTGAATCCAGGTCCTGGGGCGCCAGGGCCCCAGCTCAGATACTCCACATCAGGACCAGTCAGGGCTACCTGGGGGACACCAGCGACCACAGTGTCCCCAGAGCAGACACCTTGCCTGGGGCAGGAGTGGGCATCAGCCTTCTTGCCAGCGAGGAAACAATCATAAGTCTTGGTGCCGGGAGCCTTGACTTGGGACCCAGACATATTGGAAACTCCCACCATCGTGTTCAGGAACATTCCAAGCAAAGTTTGCTTAAAGGCCCAGAATAGAAAGTCCTTGCCACACACACACACACACACACACACACACACACACACACACACACAGGATAACTGTTTGGTTATGTGAGGACTGAAAATAGAGGGTTAAGGCGAGAATATTTTTCATGATTATTTTGGGCCCTTCAGTCAGTACTGTGTTCTTCTGAAGAGAAGAATGTCTACACTCTGAGGGGAGTTCTCTTATCACCCCCTTGCTGACAGGGCTCCAAATATTTATTGAAAGTTTCAGCTGTCACTTCTGTATAAATAAACAGGATGTGGACGGCTGACTGCATGTTGGAGATATTTTTAGACGGCGGTGGCTTTGCAAACTGGAAGATAACATTTCAAGGAGAAAGTGCCTGATCCCAGAATAGCCCACCCCGGGCGCTCAGCCTCCGCATGGCCTCTGCGTGGGGTCTGTAGGGTCTCATCTCCTGGGTCAGGGGCTCCTCCCTCTCCTGGCTGGCCGGCCCAGGGGTGGCAATACCTCTTCCTGGGGGTGTCCCCGCTCCACCCCCAGGCACAGAGGAGGGGGGGCAACGTTTAGGACGGCGTGTCTGTCCTGCCGAACCCCAGAAACTACTGGGGGGCTTGGTGGGTCTGAGGCAGGGGAGAAGACAGGTCGTCCAAACCAGTGCTTGTGACGCGTGTCCCCGTAGCTGATCGACACCCAGCTCAGAAGGCTGGACTTTGGGCTTTCACAACACCTGCCACATTCAGCACTTACCGTGGGCCGGGCACCTGATACGTGCTGATTCATTTCTTCTCACCGTGAGACCCAGCCTGTCATGACTTCCTGTGGCTCTCTCCACTTCTGTTTTGACTTGAAACACGAGTCCTTGTTCTCTTGGGAAGACCGCACACCCCGTCGGGCACGGGTCCCACACACGCCAACTGCTGCCGCCTCGGCCCGCTCTGTCCCTCCTGGGGCCCCACCCTCCCAGCCCCCCCACGCGGACCGAGGAGGGCCCGCGGTCCCAGTGCACTCGGGGCAGTGATTCAGCGATTTGGAGACCACATAACAGGCGCTGTGGTGGAGGGGCGCTTGGCTGCTGGACACACCCCAGCCTTTCCCAGCGTCGATTGGATTTCTAGCTCAAAAGTCAGAAAGTTCAGAAAAGGATCTTTAAACATCTTCATTTTGACGGTATCCGTTTACTTCATCTGTTATACTCCTCTGAATGAAAAACTAACATTTCTGGGGTGCCTGGGGGGCTCCGTCAGTTGAGCGTCCGACTTCGGCTCAGGTCATGATCTCGCGGTCCGTGAGTTCGAGCCCCGCATCAGGCTCTGTGCTGACAGCTCGGAGCCTGGAGCCTGCTTTGGATTCTGTGGCTTCCTCTCTCTGCCCCTTCCCTGCTCATTCTCTCCCTCTCTCTCTCTATCTCAAGTATAAATAAACATTAAAAAATTAAAAAAAAAAACCTAACATTTCTTAAAGCACAGGCCTTCTGGCAATGAATTCTCTCTCAGCTTCTTTTTGTTTCTGAGAAAGTCTTTATTGGCAACTTCATGTGTGAAAGCTACTTTTGCTGGGTACGGGACTCTGGACAGACGGGGCTGTGTTCCCCACCGTTAGCCACCCCATTGTCCCTGGCCTGCACAGTCTCTTGTAAAATGTCTTCTGAGACCCTGCCATTGCTTCGTTCTAAGTGTCTTTTTTCTCTGACAGACTCTAGGATTTTTTTTTCTTGGAAGTTTGTTTCTCTATCTTTGGTTTTCAGATGCTTGTTTGACCAATGGGTCTGTGTGGTTCTTTATTTGCTGTTTTGTTTTTTGCCCTGTTTGAGGTTCTCTGACCTTCTTGGATTTGCAGACCGTTATCTCCCTATTCTGGGAAACTTTTCAGCCATTATCTCTTCAAATACTTTTTCTGCCCCATTCCTTCTCCTCCTCCTGGAGACTCAGATTACAAGTTGGACTTGATATAACGTTGATAGTGTTTTTAACTCGCCACAGGGATGCTCTGTTTTTTCTTTCTGTGTTTCGGTTTGGGGAATTCCTACTGACCTGCCTTCACGCTCACTCACTCATTCCTCAGATGCCGGACCTGCTGATGAGCCCATCAAGGGAATTCTCTCTGATACCAGGTCCATTTTATTTCTAGAATTTCTCTCTAGCTTTCTTACAGCTTCACATCTCTGCTACAAGGCTCTGTGGGTGTAGATTATCTGATTTCTCACCTAGACCCCTTGTCGTGATCATCTCCTCGAAGTCCCTGCATAATAGTTTCAACATCTAGGTCATCAATGAGTCTGATTCTGTTCATTGTTTTGTCTCTCGGCAACGCGTTGCTTGGGTTTTGTTGCTCCTGAGTGAAAAGTTCGTAACTTCGTATCTGAATACGGAACATTCGTGGAGAGAACATCAGAGACGGAGGCGACTAGTGTTCATCTCTGGCAGTGGGTCACCCTCTCCCGCCAGGCTGTTGGTGTGGGGTTGGAGTCCATCCTGTCAGGAACTGAGCTGGGTCTGGGTTTTGTGGCCGCCGTGGTCACTTTCAGAGCAGGCTGGTGAATCTTCCTCGGGGCAGTGTCCCACCCTGCACGCCTGAGCCGGTCTCTCTCCACCTTGTCCAGGTAGCAGACAGTTGCTGCTTGCGGTTCTATGCTGGGGACAGAGCCTCAGCTCAGACAGGCCACATGCCTTCGGGCCACTCCCTGTGGTGGCCCAACTCTGCTCTGGGTCCGTGGGATCTTGGCTGGGAGATTCCTGCCCCTCTGTTTGGTATCATGCAGGATCCCAGGCCTGCTCTCCCGAGGGGGAAGAGTCTTTCCCCTTCCTCTGTCAGCCCTAGTGCGTCTCTCCTGTGCCCTGGCACCGACAGGCTGTGCCATCCCTCCCTCGGCCGCTGAGGGCGTAGCTCCCCAGGTGGGGAGGCTCTGGGAAAGTGGGAAGGGCTGTGGTCTGTTCGTCGCCATCAGCCACTCTTCCTGCAGGGGTCACACGCTGTCGATTCTTACATGAGAAGTATTCGAGAAACGTGCAGTGTTTGTGCCTGGCCCCAAGGGACAGCCAGTCCCCTGCCTGCCACTAATCTTTCTCACGAGCACCCGCTGGAGCCTCGTGGGAAAAAGTGGGGAGTCACAAAACCACCGGGGTGTCTGGGGCCCCAGGAATTCCAGACTGACCTTCTAGGCTTAGTTGGTCTTTGCAGTCTGTCAGTAGTGGGTTTCTTCTCATGTCTGTTGTTCCCGTGCTCTGCCCCAGGCGGGACGGTCCTTGAAACAAGTTACTTCGTTGGTTTGTGGTCTCTACTCTCTGATGGACTCCAGAAAACATAGGGTTTTGTGGTTTCTTTGGCTTTTGTTGTTGTTGTTGTTGTTTTGGGATTTTTTGTCTGTTTGTTTTACAACTTTCTACCTGCTAAGTAGAAGCAGAAGGGACTCATCTTCTGGAAACCACATCTTAATATCCCCCAATTTCAATCTTCATTTATTAAAAAGTAATTTACTTGGGGTGCCTGGGTGGCTCAGCTGGTTAAGCATCCGACTCTTGGTTTCAGCTCAGGTCATGATCTCACAGTTTGTGGGATTCAGCCCCACGTCGAGCTCTATGCTAACAGTGCAGAGCCTGCTTGGGATGCTCTCTCTTTCTCTCTCTGTCAAAAAAAGTAATAGATAAAAATTTTTAAACGGTTAAAATAGCAAAAAAAAAAAAACCCACAACACAACAAAAAACAAACAACAACAACAACAAAAAACCCAAACAAGCAAACATGATTTCTATTTTACCACAATAAAAAAAGGACCAAACAGCCGACTCACGCCTGCCACGTCCCAAGTACCCTTCTAGGCACTGGGACTGCAGAGGTGAACAAAACAGACCAGATCCCTGTCCTCGGCATTTCCACCCAATGAATAAAATTAAGATGTGGCTCTGCACCATGAAAGGTGATGAATGCTCCGGGAGGCTCCAGCGGGAGGGGGGAAGGGGGGTGCTGGGAGACCAGGCCCGGTGGGGAGCCCCGCCTTCCAGGCTGGGTGGCCTGCCTGGGGGAGGGGACAGCGAGGTGCTGGAGAGGCTGCGGATTGGTGCCCTGACGGCTTCTTGAGCCAGGCCGCCGTCGGAACGCGCCTGACTGGCCCCCCTCGTAGGCTGCCCCGGCAGGTGCGTCCCGGTCCCTGGAATCCCAGAAGCGAGGAGGGACGTCCCCGAGCCCCATCCCGCCTTCCAGGGCATGGGCGCCTGCAGGACCTCCGGGAGCCCCCACAGGACCTTCCAGGGCCTTCCTCTGCTGGAGCCGGCCGGGCGAGGACCCCCGGGGCTGATCGGCGCCGGGGGGGATGGGGCGAAGAGCCCCGGCCGGGTCCTGCCTCGGGCCTCTGCCCGCGCGGGGGCTAATGAGCCGCTTTTGCACCCGCAGGAGCTACAAAGTGCTCACTGACTGCACCAGGCACGTGGCGGACCAGCTGGGCTGCTTCTGGCCGAATGCGGCCGTGGACAAGTTCTTTGTGGCCGTCCACCGACACTACTTCAGGAACTGCCCCGTCTCCGGCCGGGCTGTGCGGGACCCGCCCCGAAGCATCCTCTGCCCCTTCATCGCGGTGCCCATCCTGGTGACCCTGCTTGTGACGGCGCTGGTGGTCTGGAGGAGCAAGCGCCCAGAGGGCGTCGTGTAGGCCTGCAGTCGCGGCGGCGGGGGGGGGGGGGGGGGGGGGGCGACAGGCGAGAGCTTCGGGCGCCCTGACGGCAGAGTAGGCCCCAGATCCCTTGTTTTGTCCCCCAGGAAGAGCTAACAGGATTTCGGAATGGCCGTGGCGCAGGCGTTAACCTGAAAGCCCCCTGGCTGGAGTTCGAAGCGACCCAGGTGGGGACCCCAGATGCTAGGAGGGAGGGGGAGCCTAATTGTCATGATTTCCGGGGAGGGTTCCGACCTCTGTCTCCTGACGTTCCATCCTCCCGCCGAACTGGGGATAAGTGGCTTGTGATTCAAAGGATGTCCTCAAGGGGGCGCCCGGGTGCTCAGTCCGACTTCAGGTCATGATCTAACGGTTCCTGAGTTCGAGCCCCGCGTCGGGCTCTGTGCTGACAGCTCGGAGCCTGGAGCCTGCTTCGGATTCTGTGTCTCCCGCTCTCTGACCCTGCCCCACTCCTGCTCTGGCTCTCTCTTGTCTCTCAAAAATAAATATTTTAAAAAATGAAAAAGGACGTCCTCGAATTTGGGGAGCGTCGTTATTTCAGGGTATGGACCACTGAGAGTAGAAAGGTGGGAGGAACACTAACCCCTTCGGATTCCCCTTCTTCGGTCACAGGGACCTTTGTGGGGATGATGGCGCCGAGGCGCTGTGTGCCCTGAAGATGCTCCCGTGGGCCTCTGAGGCCCCCGCCCCACCCCCACCCCCACCCCAACCGCTGGCTCAGAAGACGGCCGTTCGCAGACAGGAGGAGGCCGGGTGTGTTCAGTTTTTGCTGAGGCCCCTCCTCAGAGATGCCCCCTCAGGCCCAGGTACCCACTTGCATTCTGCGCCCCGGGGCTCTACCGGCCATTACACCCCAGTGCGCCCCTCCAGGCGGCTGCTGCTTTTCCGTTCACAGTTGCTTACAGCCACCTTCCCGAAGGTTCTGAATGCCCGCAGGGAGCTTCCACAGTGTTCCTCCCTGATGTCTTCTGAGTTCAGACCTCTGAGTTCAGACTGATGGGATGTCACGCCCATCACCTCCAGACTCTGCCTCCCCCTCTGCCCTGCTGGCCAGCCTGCCCTTACGCAGGGGCCCAACGCCATTACCTTCTGGAATATTCAGCATTAGCGTACCACAAGCACACGGGGTCACCCACCACCCCACTCAGCTGAGCAGACCCGACCCTCGACAGCCCCCTCGGGTAACTCAGACCCCCCCCAGCCTCTTCCTGGGCACCTGCTGGCCCTGCAAAGGTGCTCCCATCATGGGCAGGCCCCCGGCCTGCAGAGGCGTCACAGACGGGTTCCCTGCTGGGGCTTCTCTCGCTTCTGCGCTGAACCACAGGCGCCCTGGCTACGGCGTGGTCGTGCCTTACAGGAAAGAAGCCCAGGCGGTCCTAACGGCAGGGCGATCGCCTCAAGAACCAACAGGGACCTCGGGGTCCACACCCCAGGGCCTCGGGGAGGGGCTGGTCAGGCTGCAGTGTTCGCTCCTCGCGTCCTCCGCCTTCACGGGTCAGAGACTTGGGGCCATGCGAGCTGGAAGGAAACGGGCAATTGTCTCTATGCATCCCTGGGTTCTCCCCGAGGACGCTGTGGCACGAGTGGTTACGGTTCAGGACCCAGGAAAGGAAGCAGGTGCGGGAAGAGCTTGGGGCCGAGGGCCCAGGCCCCCGTGGGTCTCGGCTACGGGCGCCGTCTCAGGAGCGGAAGGTGGCCAGGAGTGGGAGTTGTGGGCTGGAGTCTGTCTTCATAAACATCGTCCCCTGAGAGCAAAGGTGACACGGGCCGCGGGGAAGAGGGCAGCCCCCAGCCTGACCTCGCTGGTCTTTCCTCACATATTGGTTATACGTGCACCTGCCGAAGGTGCCGGCTTGGCTGGCCCACGGGGCCTGCTCCCTCCAGTGCTGCTTCCGGGGTCATTTTCAATGAAGCCCTCTCGTCCGAGGTCATACCCCTGGCGGCAGGGACCCGGGCCCCCAGCTCCCAGGCAGCCCCATCACCCTCAAGCCCCTACGGGTGGTCGGGGCCCCATGGAGCCCCAGGGCTCCACCGGGGCTGAGTGAAGAATCCTTCCAGAATCAGCTTTAGGGCTGTGGCATCTTCAAGACAAGGCCCTCCCTTGTTCCCAAGCGCTTGGCCAGCCTAAGGCGTGCGTGGGGTATGGTGTGTGGCGTGGGCGGGTGTGGCTGTGCTGTGTGCGTGGGCTCACAAACATGGCTACTCTCAGACAGGAGTCACTCCAGTCTTGCGTCGCATCGCTGAAGAGTCGCACCTGGTGCTGTTGCACGCGGCCCGGTGTCGCGGTGGTGGGGGGTCGGGGGGTTGCATTTTCGTGGAGATGCTGCCTTGCGCCTTCTCCAGGCGGGTGCTCGCTTGTGCTCTACCAGTGGCCACAGGTTAGTAAGACTTTTCAGTTTGGATGGAGAAAAGTAACCTTTCATGGGACAGCAGGCCACTGGTTCACGTCTTAACGTGAGGCCCCTCGTGACCGTTGTCACATTCAAAGGAAGCAGACTGAGGGGCGCCCGGGTGGCTCAGTCGGTTAAGCGTCCAGCTCTTGATCTCGGCTCAGGTCCTGATCTCACGGTTTGTGAGTTCGAGGCCCACATCGGGCTCTGTGCTGCTGGTGTGGAGCCTGCTTGGGATTCTGTCTCTCCTCTCTGCCCCTCCCCTGCTGGTGCTCTCTCTCTCTCTCTCTCTCTCTCTCTCTCTCTCTCTCTCAAAGTAAGTAAATATTTTTTCTAATAAAAAACTTTAAAAAGGAAACAGACTAGAGAGAGTTGGTCTCTGAAAATCAGAGGATGGTGTTTTGTGGGAGACTGTTTTCAGAGCGCTTCAATCTAACAGGTCGACTCTGAAAGATTTCACCAAGTGTGCTCAAGTTCAGAATGTGGGATGTTCTGGAAAAACGACGGTGCGCCTATTTTAAAACTTCGAAAAGCGTGTTTCCTGTCATCATAGCTGTGAAGAGACAATTACCCTGAAACTCGACAGAAAAGGCCGAGCTCGGCCTCAAGGAGCGAACCACCTTCCTCCCTGTCCCCCCGACGCCCCACCGCTCCGTGCCTCAATGTCCTCATCCATGAAATGGGGATGATGGCAACATCTCCCGCCAGGGGTACTGGGGTAACTCAGGGAGGCGTCTTAGTCCAGGTTTTCCGAGTTGCCAGGACGGGAGTTCGGGTGCAGGCGGTCGTGGTGTCGCCAGGGAGGGAAGCCTGGTAAGGAAGGTCAAGGTGGTGCAAGGCCGTGGGGGTCCCTGTGCCAGCGTGGCTGACAGGAGTCCTATCACACCTTGCGCTAAGGCCGCGCTGGGTCTCAGAGCAGTAGGTGGGGCCTGGCAGTTGCTATTATGAAAACACTCTGCAGACAGTGCAACGCTGAACAGTGTTACTACTTTAAAATTACCCCACTTGGGGCGCCTGCGGGGCTCCGTCGGTTAAACGGCTGACTTCAGCTCAGGTCACGATCTCCCGGTTCATGGGTTCGAGCCCCTCATCAGGCTCCATGCTATCAGTGCAGAGCCTGCTTGGGATTCTCTCTCTTCCCCTTCCCTCACTCACTCTGTCTCTGTCTCAAATAAAATTTTTTTAAAAAATGAAATAAAATTAAATGACCCCAGCTAATGGAAGAGAACAGAACGGCAGTTTTTAAGTATTTGGGGAGGGGGGTTATGAAACGTGTATTAAAGTGCACAAAAATTGCATTTGGATTTAGAGACAAATTTTTTTTTCTAGTTTTTTGTTGTTGTTGTTTTATTGTTGCGAGAATGTTTAACGTAAGGTCTACCCTCTTAGCACATTTTTAAGAATACGATTCCGTACCGTGGGCTGTAGGCAGCAGGGTTCTGGAGCAGATCAGCTGCCTCACTGAGACCTTATGCCCATGGATTAGCGACCTCCCTCCCCCACACCCCGCTACCCAGAGCCTGGCAACCACCATTCCACCCTCTGCTTCTATGAATGTAACTATTCTAGAGAGCTCGTATAGGCGGATGCCCGCGGTATTTGTCTTTCTGTGACTGGCTTGTTTCATTTAGCATACTGTCTTCAGGGTTCATGCATGCTGCCTCATGGTGCAGAATGTCCTCCTTTTTTAAGAAGCAAATAATGGGGGCGCCTGGGTGGCTCAGTCGGTTAAGCGTCTGACTTCAGCTCAGGTCGTGATCTCGCAGTTTGTGAGTTTGAGCCCCACGCCAGGCTCTGGGCTGACAGCTCAGAGCCTGGATCCTGCTTCAGATTCTGTGTTTCCCTCTCTCTTTGGCCCTTCCCCTCTTGAGCTCTGTCTCTCTCTCTCTCTCTCAAAAATAAACAAACATTAAAAAAAATTCTTTTTTTAAATAAGGCGAATAATGTTCCGTCGTATGTGTATATCACACGTTATCTTTACATCCGCTGATGGATGTTTCTGTTGTTTGCGTATCTTCGCCATTGCGGATAATTTTTAAATGTTTAGGTTTGACTTTGGAGTGTGTGTTTGTAAGTACATTTGAGTATGTAGGTGCACCTGATCTGGAAGTTTCCTTCGGGCGAAATAGGTCTGCAGTGAAGGAACCGGAGAGCGTATTCAGGCGTCCAGCTTCGTGGCCGGGTCACCACGGTCAGCAGGGGAGGCCGGGCTCGGCTGGGACGGAGGCACAGCTCTACCCGGCCGGGGCACTTTCCGTCCGCCCAGTCTGTGTTCATGGCCAAGTGTTCGCACATCACAAGGCGGAGGCCAAAAAACCAAATGCCAGCAGCTGGGTGCTAACTTTGACTGACTAAAGGCAGAATTTTTCTATTGTTAGTATGATTGAAACTTTGTTATAACTAAATAAAACAAAAGACTTTCCTATTCGTTTCTTGGGGCAGAAGAACAGATTGCCACTAACCAGACGGCTTAAACCACAGAATTTATTCTCTCGGTGTTCTGACATGGAGGGGCTGGCAGGCCCGCGCTCTGTCTGAGGGCTCTGGGGGAGGTTCCTTCCTGCCCCTTCCAGCCTCTGCTCTTCCTGGGTGGTCCTTGGCCTTAGCTTGTGGCTGTACATGCCATCAGCGGCCTTTTCGCTGCGCGTCTCTGTTTTTCCTTACAAGGAGGCCGGTCATGTTAGATGGTGCCCACTTGAACCCAGTATGACCTGGTTTTAATTGAACTAATATCTGCAAAGAGCAGGAACTGGGGGGGGGGGGGGGGGACACCGTTCAGTCCAGTACACTCAGCAAACTCAGGAGCTGGGTGGCCCCTCGGTTCTCCCCTTTGCACAGGCCACCGCGGGGACAACTTTGGGAACTGTTCATAACCTGCCACGAAAGCTGTTTCCAGACCCCAGCCAGTCAGGTGAGAGGACCGGGCCAGCTGTCCCAGGAGCTCCTGAGAACACGCGTTGTTCCCAAAGCCAGGGTGCGGGCCGTTGTTCCCACAGGGGAGCCCCCCCCCCCCCCCCGCCGCCACCGCAGCCCTGTCCTGCCGCCCCCACCCACCCTGGTCCCCCGAGGCCAGGCTCTCAGCCTGTCCTGTCCCACATCCGGGCTGTGAGCGCCCCTCCAAGGGTTACCGATGAGGCAGTTGACATTTAAAGGAAAAGGAGTGTCTGAAATGCCTTGGGAGCTGTTCCTGGAACCGTCCAAAGAGGGGGGGTCGGGGGGGCGTCTGAGCAGGCGCCCTTGCAGAAGGTCGCCTGCCAAGGTCACGTCGATTGACGCCAGATGCTCCAGGGCTGGTTGGCTGAGGAGCAGTGGGGCTCCTGGGCTCCCCCCTCGCCCCACCTCCCACCCCCGTCTGCAGAAGTCCACGGTGGGGGGAGGCTGCAGACCCCCCCACCGAGGGCCCTGCTCAGGCCCAGGGATGCCAGCCACAGGCCAGGGCCCGCGCTCTCCCTCTGCCGGCCTGTGCTCCGCCCTTTGTCAGCTCCTTCCCAGGACCACCTGGAAGGTACAAAGGGGCAGGGGTAGACTGCAATCCAGTCACCAGTGACCGTCCTCCCTGTGTTGTCATCAGAGTGCCCAGCCCAGCAGGAGGGCCCGGGGGACCGGGAGGCCGGTCGGAGCGGCCACCCTTCTTCGCCCTTCTCCCACAGCCCAGGGCGGGGAAGCGCACAGGGAGAGCCTGCGCACGGCCACACGGCCGGAGAGGGGTCCAGTCAGATCCCAGCCAGCCTGCGCCTGCTCTCGGTGCATCCGGTGGCCTTCCTGTACCATGTGGCGTCCCAGCAATCGTGCTATGGCAGCTGGGTCCCGACTGCAGCGTTGTTACTGTTTCCGCGAGTCGTGTCATACGACCTTCCCCTGTTTGATAGGGGCCTGGGGAATGCGTTGACACGCTCACCCCACACGCTCACTTCTCACCCACACTCACATGCACACTTGCACACATACACGTGCACGTTCACACGCTCGCCCCATACTCCCCCCCACGCTCACTCACGCGCAATCGCACACTCACCCACACACCACCCACGCTCACCCATATTTTCACACTCACTCCCACCCACCCCGCTCCCACTAAGCTGGCTGGGGAAGGTGACAACAGCTTTACTTCGAGAAGTAAGATGGACTCATTTTTTTTGGGTCCTGAGCCGGAGAAGCGGTCCCTTCTCCAGAGCTTTGTCGTGGAGATCCTTTAGAAGAAAAAATTGGTTGGAAGTCAAACTCAAAAAAAAAAAAAAAATCACAAAAAACAAAACAAAAAATAAAGGGAGAGGACTCAGAAATGGACTTGGCCGAGTACAGATTGTGCCCCAGAGCTGCTAGCCCCGCAGGGTAAGAGTGCTCCCGGGACAGGGCTTCCCACAAGCCGCGAGGCAGCTCTGAGGTGCGACAGCGTCCGAACAGGCCAGCGTCCATGGACAGGACAGGACGGGGCGCCGGGAGGTGTCGGGGGGAGGGGGGGCTGGGAGGCCCGGGTCTGGGACGGGGTCCCTGCAGGCCGCACAGCAGCGCTGGAGGAGAGCCCAGCCGCCTGGAGACCCAATTCCCTCCGCTTCTTCCAAAGACAAAACCATACGATCGTCACGGAAGACCAGCCAGAAACACGTGCTGCAAGTCTTAAAATGTTTATTCCCAGCAATTTCCCTCCTAGGAACTTATCCCGAGGACGTAATCAGAGATGCACAAAAGGACTTCACCCGGCGTTATTTATACGCGCAAACGAGTGAAAACGTCCTCAGCGCCCACGTCAGAGGGCTGCGCCATGAAATTAAATCCAGATGATGGGAGAAGGCCTTCCTAAAATTAAATACTTGGGGAATTTTTCTCACGGTATAGAGTTCGTTGGAAAAGGCAGGTTACAAAATAGGAAAGCAATTGTCTCAATTTGGGGTGTAGCGTGTGCGTGTGCAGGGGTGTGGTGGGAGGTGTGTGTGAGCCCGTGGGGGTGCGGGATGGGTGCGTATGAGGGTGTGTGTGCATGCGTATGTGGGGGAGTGTGTGTGTGTGTGAGTGGGGGGTGAGCGTGGGATGTGGGGTCGAGTGGGTGTGAGTGTGAAGGTATGGGGTGTGTGTGTGTAGGTGAGTATGTGAGTGTGATTATGTATGAATAAGTGTGGAGGTGAGTGTGTGAGTGTGTGTGATTATGTGAGAATGAATATGAGCGAGTGTGGGGGTGTGGGGGGGGTGTAACCCTAAGCAGCTTCCTCGTCTCTGATCATTTCACCAACTTGGAAAAGATGGCCTCGGGTGGATCGTCGACAGGTGTTGCAGCTGTCTGGGGAGCAGGGGGGAGCCTGCACGTTGGGGGGGGGGGGAACAGGGGGGGAGCAGACCGTTGGGGAAACCAGGCAGCGGTCTGGGGGCTCTCTGAGAGAGGGAGCGCGAAGAGGCTTTAGGATGCTTTTCCTTCTTTCGAAAATACAGCCCTTTGGTTCCACGTAGAACAAATTCAGGAAAGACCTACAGTGCTTTTCAAGGCTATTTTGGGAGGTGAACTTGAACCTGGCTTTGGTTTCCTCTTCACGGGACCACGCTGAGATGGGCTCACCGTCCTTAGTCGGAGCACGTAAATCTAGTCAGAACCCCAGATCGAGGGCAGCGTGAGCAGGTAGCCCTATGGCCCTCCCTGTCACCCCTCCTGTCTACCCGTCCCCCACTCCAGCCACCTTCCCTGAGCTGGGGACAGCCATCCCCTGCTCCCTGGCTCAGTGGAGTCCCTTCCCCAACACACACACTCCCGGGGGGCCTGGGCAGTTTGCCCCAGGCCATTTTCTGGGGTGGGAGGTGGGCAGGGGGGGCAGGAGGCCAGTGGCGACGGCACATGGCTCATCACGACCGCCCCTGCGTGCCAGCGCCTGCCCAGACCGCCCCAGGTCACAGAAGGAGGTCTCAGTGCTCTCCCTGGCACCCTCTCCTTACAAGAAACAGTCCCACGTTAAAAGAAGAAACCAAGTCGTAGCATGGAGACCACAGCACCAAAGGGCCCGGGAGCGGATCAGATCCTAGCCCTGCCTGTTAAAATCGGCAAGGCAAGGGGCTCGAGCCCTCTGGGCCTCAGTTTCCTCCCCCGTAAAGCGATGACTATAGGTACTTCAGGGAGTCCTTGCAAAGAACGCCGTCAGCACTGTGCCCACCACACGATGCGCACGTCAATTTGGCCACGACGGTGCGTGTTCACGAAGGATCGGGAACCAACCACTGGCTGCGAGTAGCCATGAACGCACGTGCCTGGGTGCCTACTCCGTCTTGCGGCCTGGTCCCCACCTCCGTGGCACAGAGTGCAGGAGGGAAGTCCAAGAGACAAGAGTCATGATGATAACGATGGGAAACGTTCACCGGTGCCCCACGCGGGTGTTGCCTCCTATCCCGGGGCCCATCCCCGTCAGCGCAGAGCAGGCCTGGACCATCCACCTCGAGCTGCCATAAGGCCCACGGACCGGGCAGCTTAACAGCCGACGTGCATTCCCTCTCAGTCCTGGAGGCTGGAAGTCCCGGGCCAGGGTCCCATCAGGGCTGGTTTCTTCTGAGGCCTCTCTCCCCGGCTGGCAGACGCAGCCTTCTCCCTGTGTCCTCACGCGGCCTCCTCTCTGTGCGTGTCTGTGTCCTGATCTCTTCCCACAAGGGCACCGGTCGTACGGCGTTGGGGGCCCACCCCAGTGAGCTCATTTCGCCTTAATTACGCCTTCAAAGTGTCTGTCTCCAAATACAGTCACATTCTCAGCAACTGGGGGTCAGAACTTCCACCTGTGAATGGGAGGCGGGCAGGGCACAACCTGGCCCTCATGAGAGCCCACGTCCTCCAACCACGGAACTGCCACGCGGGTGGCAGTCGCCTTTTCCGGCTGGCCCACAGCAGCCAGATGAAGCTGCAGGGAAACGAGAGCCTTGTCATTCACCATGGGACTCAGTAGGACGAGGCAAGGTGGACATAACCCACTTTGAGATGCACGGCACACTCCCTCTGGGGAAAGCCAGGCTGCAGGCGCGGAGGGGGGGGGGTCTCGGTGGCCAATGCCCGGGGTTCCCAGAACCCGTGCATTCAAGGGCACTGGCAGCTGGCAACACAGACTGTTCTTTTTGTCTTGTTTTCAGAAAAATGGACAGTTCTCCTCTCCCCCGATGCCAGTGTTTCCCGCGTGGTGATTTTTCTTTTCTTCTTGTTTTGGTCCAGAAATAGAACAAAGAAATGAAGGGTCCCTTGCGTGAGGAAGGACGTGAGAGGATGTTAAAAGGACAGGCCTGCAGAACCAGCCTGCTGGGAGCAGGGGGAGTGGGGGGCGGGCAGCAGGCCAGGCTAGGAAGACAGCAACGAAGGAACAAAGTGTATCAAGCTGCCACCAAGGGATGCTCGTGCGATTTACCTCTGCTCTGCCAGCCTGTATCAGCACTGGGGATTATGTCCATTTTGCAGATGAGAGACTGAGGCACAGAGAGGCGACAGCTCATGTCCAGGTGTCCCCAAGTGTGGGTGCTGGAGCCAGGGTTTGAAGCCAGGGCCCTCTGACCCCCAGCCCCCCAGTCTCCCGCTCACCTGGGCTGCCTCCCCCCTCCCAGGAGAGTAGCAAAGTCAGGAACTGGGGGTTCGAGGAGGGTGAGGGCAGGGAGAGGCAGTCACCTCCAGCCGTGTGTGCGTTCAGGCAGGTCACAAGCAGGTGTTTACGACTCCAGCTGTCACAAGTCCGAGTAGGCTTTTCTCTGCACGACCTCTGTCCCTTGCAGCCCAAGCCCTCCCGGGCCACCTCTGCCCCTTGCGTGGTGCCCAACACAGCAGGCTCCCAACAGATCCCTTTGGAAAACCGCCAGATGGAGACCAGCTTGGTGAGCCCCTGTCCACTGCTCTGGTCACCCCCACAGCCAACCAGGTTCAAGGACAGCTCTAGGTCTTGCCTGGGAGAAGAGAGCAGGGCGGGGGTGGAGGGGTGGCGTCCCGATGCCTCCACTCCCCTTTCCCCAGAGCTGAAGGAAGGGGCGTGGTGTCTACAAGTCTCACTGGGGCCTCAGTCCTGCCTCCCGTGCCTTCAGGAAGGCTGGGCTCCCCAGCCAGGAAGAGCCATGCTTAAACTTTGGGAACGCAAGACGACAGGCCTGAGGCAGGAACGTCTGTGTGTCCCCAGGGGGAATGCTCGGTCCCCTGTCCAGTGCCTGAGGGCCACAGACAGAGCACCGAGCAAACCTGCGCCCTCCCACAGCCCCCACTGCCCAGCTGCCTCGCTCGGCTCCCAGAGCTAATAGGCCCACCAGCCCTCATCCTTGGCCACCAAGGCGGCCAACAGGGAACCAGCCTTTCCAGCACCCTTCTTTCTTCCCAATCCCCCAAGTTTCAATAAAAAAAAAAAAAAGATTTCTAGGGATGCCTAGATGGCTCACTCGGTTAAGTGTCTGACTTCAGCTCAGGTCACGATCTCATGATTTGTGAGTTCAAGTCCCGCGTCCGGCTCTGTGCTGACAGCTCAGAGCCTGGAGCCTGCTTCAGATTCTGTGTCTCCCTCTCTCTCTCTCTCTCTCTCTCTGCCCCTTCCCGGCTTGTGCTCTGTCTGTCTCTCAAAAATGAATTGAAAAAGGTTATAAAAAAAAATTTTTTTTTAAGATTTCTTGGAGCACCTGGGTGGCTCAGTCAGTTAAGCACCCGACTCTTGATTTCAGCTCACCTTATGATCTCAAGATTGGTGAGTTCAAGCCCCACGTGGGGCCTCTTGGGATTCTGTGTCTCCCTCTCTCTCTGCCCCTCCCCTGCTTGTGCTCTCTCTCTCTCTCTCAAAAATAAATAAACTTAAATCAAAATAAAACAATTTTTAACAAAGATTTCCAAAACTGATGCCAATATAGCAATGAATTCCTACTGAAGGGTTTGGAAGGGGGACTTTCTTCGTTCATAGTTTCCTTCCTCATAATTTTTAAAAGGTAACTGCTCTCTAGTTGTCAAGTCCTGGCCCCCGGGAAGGTCACCGCACACAGCTGGAAATGATTTTGTGGGTCAGGGAACAAATTGCACAGACGCCAACCCAAGCCACCGCCTGTGCCTTTCCTGCTCCTTCGCCGGCCCAGGGGACGGCGGGTTACCACCCGCTGAGTCCCGCGAGGCTCGCTGGAGGGCGGGGGGCCTTGGAAAGAAAGGGGGTGTGCTGCTGAGCCAGGGCCAGAACTGGCGCACAGACGTGACCCTGCACTGCAGCCCCTCTCCGGCGGCCGCTAGGGGCGCACAAGAGTCAGAGGCCGCTAGGGGGCGCCCAAGACGGAGGCCATCCCAACCCAGAGCCACACAGCGCCGGCCACCTGCCACCCGCCAGGCTCAAGGCCAACCTTCTGTCTCACTGAGTCCACTCCCTTTCGTTTTCGCGACAGGCATGGTGACACGTACAGCACAGAATGGCCAAAGGACTTGTAGTGCTTAAAAGAGAGCCCGCACATGGTAGTACTCGAAGGTTTTGTTTATTGAATTCATTCATTGTACTTAGTAACTCAGTGAGCTGGGACTTCAATCAGCCATTCCTCGTGGTAGGCATTTAACATGTTAGCATTTTCCCTGATTTTTCTTTCTTTCTTTCTTTCTTTCTTTCTTTCTTCCTTTTTCTTTCTTTCTGCTTTCAGATCACACCCAACGTAGAGGCTTGAACTTACACCCCTGAGATCAAGAGTCGCATGCTCCTCCCTTGATTTCTTATTGTCATGCCAAGTGCTACTTAAAAATAACTTCTTTCAGGGCACCCGGGTGGCTCAGTTGGTTAAGCATCCAACTTCGGCTCAGGTCATGATCTTGCAGTTCATGGGTTCGAGCCCCGCATCGGGCTCTGTGCCGACAGCTCGGAATCTGGAGCCTGCTTCGGATCCTGTGTCTCCCGCTCTCTCTGCCCCTCCCCTGCTCGTGCTCTGTCTCTCGAAAATAAATAAGCATTAAGAAATGTTTGTAGATACCTTCTTTTATATAGAAGTAACCTATACGTTGCGGAAAATACGGGTAAACAAAACAAAATAACTAAGAAGCCTTAATTCTTACCATTCCGGTAATTTTCAACACACATTTTGGCATATAGTCTTCCACACTGCGATTTATACTTAGGAACATAGATGGTAGATAAACCAAAGAAAAAAAAAGGCTCATTGTGTTTTGTAAATGACCTTTCCAATCTACAAAAAAGTCCAAACGGTTACTACACGCGCGCACAAATGACCGCACGGTCTCCACCAGCTCCTAAAGTCAGCGGTTTTGTCTGTCTTGCTTACTGCCACTTATCATTAACACTCTGATGTGCAAGGCCTTGTTTTCTTCCTTAAAACAAATGCTTAGTGGGGCGCCTGGGTGGCGCAGTCGGTTAAGCGTCCGACTTCAGCCAGGTCACGATCTCGCGCTCCGTGAGTTCGAGCCCCGCGTCAGGCTCTGGGCTGATGGCTCGGAGCCTGGAGGCTGCTTCCGATTCTGTGTCTCCCTCTCTCTCTGCCCCTCCCCCGTTCATGGTCTCTCTCTCTCTCTCTCTCTGTCCCAAAAATAAATAAAAGTTGAAAAAAAAAAAAATTTAAAAAAAAAAAAAAAAAAAAAAAAAAAAAAAACAAACAAATGCTTAGAAACAGAATTTTGGGGCGAAGGGATCCATACATGTTCTGTAAATATTGCCGGATCCATTAGGAACGTTTGCATCATGACCAGGCACCAGCACACATCCCTTCCTACTTTTTCACCCTCGTGTTTGGGTTACATACATCTGATTACAGAGAAGCCAACCTTTTCCCCCCGGATTCCGGCTTTAGGAGGTTTCTCTGCGGGCGCTTTGCCCATTTACAGATTATTACACTCTGTAATCGCACTCTGCTTGCATGTTTTCAGGAATGTGTGTTATGCACAAAATGCCTCTATTTTCTTTAGTGCTTTTTGAATGGATATTCATAAAGGAGTCTGTGGTTTTTCTCTGGGGAAAACTCTTACCAGATTTAGAGCTATCAGGTTACTGTTACCTTTGTAAAATGAACCGGAAAACTTCCATCTTGTTCTATGCCCTGGAGCGGTTTATAAGAGCATGAGACGTGCAGAGGAGGAAAATGGTGATATGCGAATACAGATAGGAAAGATACATGACAGATACAAGTGTACAAAAGACGTCCTTCCTCAAGGTGATCAGGGAAATGCAGATTAAAGCAATAACGAGATACCATTTTTAGGTACCTCATGTCGGCAAAATGTTAAGAGTTATAAAATCTAGTATGACAATATTAATGGAGATATGAATAATTATAGGCTTTGGGGAGAACCTATTAGATTTTTCGATTTACCATATACCTCAGCCATTCCGCTCTAAGATATATACGCTTTTCAGGAGAACTGAAAACATATGTCCATTAAACATCTGTGCATGAATTATTATGACAGCATTATTCATAATAGCCTAGAAGTGGAAACAACCGAATGTTCATCAGGTGATGAATGGATGAACAAATGTGGCGTATTCACCCATACCGTGAACGTCATTCATCCATAAAAAGGAATGGAGTACTGATACATGCTACAACATAGGTGAATCTTAAAGACATGCTAAGAGAAAGAAGTCAGACACAAAAGGCCACATATTAAGTGATTTCATTGACATGCAGTCTCCAGAAGAGGCCAATCCACAGAGACAGAAAGTGGATCAGTGGTTGCCAGGGGCTGGGGGAAGATGAGGTGGGGGAGTGACTGCTAGCAGGTGTGGCTTTCTTTTTGGGGTGATAATGTGAATGTTCTAGAGTTAGATAGTGGCGGTGGCTGCACCATATTGGGAATATACTAAAAGAAATTGAACTGGATACTTTAAAACGGTGAGTTTTATGTCCAGTGGATTATATCTCCCGTTTTCAAAATTGCAAAAACAAAAACAAAAACAGACAGCTGGTGGTAAAATCAAAGTCACTTTGCAGTAGGGAAATCTGGCAAACACCAGCTCTGCCGGGCGGTCACGGTTAACGTCAGCGGTAAGTCGTGTTGATCACGTATCGTCACCGTGACGGGCGGAGAATGACGCTTCACCTCTCTGGTCCTCCTCCCCCAAAACTACAGCCCCTGTCTAATGGTGAGAAAAACGTCGAGCAAATTCACATGGAGGGACAGCCTGCAAAGTCTATGACTGGTCCTCCTCAAAACCGTCTAGGTCATCAAAAACGAGAAAAGCCTTGGGGCACCTGGGTGGCTCAGTCGGTTAAGCGTCTGACTTCAGCTCAGGTCATGATCTCGCGGTCTGTGAGTTCGAGCCCCACGTCGGGCTCTGGGCTGATGGCTCAGAGCCTGGAGCCTGTTTCGGATTCTGTGTCTCCCTCTCTCTCTGTGCCTCTCCCGCTCGCACTGTTTCTCTCTCAAAAATAAATCAACACTGGGGCGCCTGGGTGGCTCAGTCGGTTAAGCGTCTGACTTCAGCCAGGTCACGATCTTGCGGTCCGGGAGTTCGAGCCCTGCGTCAGGCTCTGGGCTGATGGCTCAGAGCCTGGAGCCTGTTTCGGATTCTGTGTCTCCCTCTCTCTCTGCCCCTCCCCCGTTCATGCTCTGTCTCTCTCTGTCTCAAAAATAAATAAACGTTAAAAAAAAAAAAAAAAACGAAGAAAGCCTGAAACCCCGTCCTGCCGAGGAGAGCTGTCAGGAGACGCGACAACTCATGGGGTGTCCTGGATGGGATTCTGGATGCAGAAAGGACATTAGGGGCGAACTAAGGCAATATGAAGAGAGCAGAAACTTTAGTTAAGACTGACACGCGGTCCTATCGCTCATTGTAAGCACCCACACTGCGTGGTGTGTGGGTTGCAAAGGGCGTGGCTGACAGTGTGTGGTGGGTGGGAGCTCTCCACCCCTCTTTGCGGCCGGTCTGTAAATCTAAAACGAGTCTAAACTGAAAACGTTTCTTTTAAAAAGATGAAAACAGCGGCTGTCCGTCTCCCACCAGACTTGGAGAGTCAGTGTCCCCGGAGACTGTCAAATGAAAATACCCAACACGGCAATTCAAATCCGATGGCAGAGATGATTGTGGAGGCGGTTCAAAGCAGGGCGATTGAAACAGCCAAGGTTTGAGAAAGACGCTGTAGAAAACCGATCACGTAGTTTTGCAAAACTGGTCTTGTTTCTTGGGTGAGTCAACCGCGCGGCGCAGGACATCACATCGAGCTGGCTCGCCTCAGGGCTGCCGAAACCCCAGCGGGTGCTTGACGGAGTCTTTGGTCTAAGAGCAAAGGGGGTGACACCAACCCCAGGCAAATGACGGGTCCTGGTTCCTGGAACTCAGCCCGTGACAGCCTGGCAGCCTGGATCACTTGAAACCATCCTGGGCTCTCGGTAGGAGGGACACCAGGGCTCCAACCCCCCATGGCTAAAGGATGGCTCCAGGCTCTAAATACACAGCCAGACACGACCTGAAGGACAAAGACTGCACTGTGAATGCTATGAAGGCCTTCTCTGGCTCTCTGGGGAGGGAGGGAGCCCCCGTGGTTACAAGTGCACCCCACACTTGGGACGATGAAGGGACTGCACCTCTGTGCGCGTGTCGGTGGGGGGAGATGGGCAGGGATAGCGGTCCAGCCGATGCAAGAAGCCTCTTTCTCTCTCCCTCTCCCTCCTTCTCTCTCCCTCCCTCCCTGCGCCCTTCCGTCTCTCTCTGTCTGAGATGGAGAGAATGCGCTCTGCAGCAGCCTGTTTCTGTGCTTTGGGACATCCACTGGCACCACCTTTGGTTACAAAGCCTCAAAGCTGCTCCTGAAATTCTCCCTGGGGCAAACCGGGGACGTTAGCATCACAGGCAGGGGACTTACAGGTTCCGGGCATGGGGTCAGCTTGGGTCTGGCTCAGCCCGAGCTGCATCTAAGGTTTCTTGCTCTCCTCTCCCAGGTGAGGCTAGATGGCTTGGCTGAGTTGACCTTGACCTGTGGCTTGTTCCGGAGGATCATTTGAGTGTTGTTCCTGGGCAGGGCGAGGCAGGAAACACGTACCAGACAATCGTGTAGCCACCAAGAAGAACAGGCAGACCCATAAATACCCGTAGGGAATGATCTCCACAGCATTCTGCGGAGTGGAAAGAACGTAACAATAGGATCCCACGTGTCCACTGTTAATTTCTAGAAGGTCAAACCAGAAACTGAACAGGGGTTGCCTCGGGGGAAGGTTGCTGAGGCCTGGGTTAGGAAGGAAGTTTGTGTACTCTCTTAAGCTGTTTGGATTTTTACTCTGCTTGTGTACTGTATTTTTGTGTACTGATATGCCATGTATTACGTCATAATTTCTAATATCTAACCTAACCAAACTGGGTCAAAAAGTTCAAATGACAGTAAGAACCCTTCCCATACCAGTGAACTGTTCCATAGCATTCCAAACACATCTCCTCCTGCACAAGCCGGGCTCTAGCCCTGCGTCCTCCTCCTGCAGGCACCCGGGCCAGTCACTGGATCCCAAGGTGGCCTGTAGGGACTTTACCTACTGTAATTCTGTCTGTACCCCGAAGCCACCCCAAATAAACACATAGGTGAACACAAAATAGCATGTTCACCACCTGAAGACAAGTCCCTTTCGCCACCTGAAGACAATGTCTCCTTCCAGCTGAACTGTGCTCCCGAGACCCCCTGTCCTAGCCATCTACCGCTGTGTAACAAATGACCCAGCAGTTTAGAACAACACGCACGTCTTCTCTGCCCAGGAATCCAGGCATGGCCTTGCTGGGTCCTTGTGAGCAAGGCTGTGATCCAGAAGTCGGCTGGGCTGTGTTCTCATCCGGAGGCCCAGTTGGGGAAGGACCTGATTCCAAGCTCATTCGGGCTGCTGTCAGAATTCATCTTCTTTCAGCTGAGTGACTAAGGGCCGTGCATTTTGCTGACCGTCTCCTGGAAGCCCCCCTCAGGTCCTTGCTAGGCTTCTTACGAGGTGAACTCCCATGGCATGGCTGCTTGTTTTATCAAGCCAGCAAGGAGACTCTCTAGTGTGTTAATAGTATGTGCTAGTAAGATGGATCTCTCTCTCTCCCTCTCCCTCTCTCCCCCACCCCCGCTCTCTCTCATAATATGATGTAGTCATGGGAGTGACATCCCATTACCTTTGCCATATCCTATTGATTATCAGAAAGTCACAGGTCCCACCCACACTCAGGGGGAGGGGATTATGTATTATGAGGTTATGAACTTGGAATCGTATCTCAAGGGTCTGTTCATACACCCTAGGGCCTGTGTGCCATACCCCACTATGAGGAGATTTTGGAGCTGCCACTGGCAGAGCCCTTGGGGAAGAGTTGTAGGGTACCACATTGCCAGGATCAGGGGGGCCTTACAGGGTTTGTGTCCTGGCAGACTCTCAGATTCCCAGTGGCTGGCCCACAAAGACAAAGGCATCTGATATGGTAAAGCCAAAAGGCTTTACCTTTGGCTGCACCTTAGCCAAAGATTTTCCCGTGTATGATTATGTATGACATTAATGGTGGCCCTGAGTCATGCAGTGCACATCCGCACAACTGTCCACAGCAGCTCTGAATCACACCTGTGGATGAAAGGCTTCTTCTAAGTTGACTTTACACTACACCCTCCTTCCTGGCTATTCCTCGACTCTACTATTCCTCAGATACATCCAGGATGCTTGAAAGATTTTCTCTGGAGCTTTCTACCATTTTCACCCCAGGCCGTTCAAGATTCCCAGCTCCTGGGAGCTGTTCGTTTTCCCACCCTGCTGGGTGGGGCTCTGGAAACAGCATCCAAGTCAGCTGGGGCCTCACATGAGACCCTGGTCCCTCCAGAGTAGGGGCTGTCTCGGCTGTCACGCGGTGGGGATGGCCCACCCACTACATCTCAGTTACAGTGTCACAGGTACATGTTATGGACACGCCTCCAACCGTTAAATTATGGTGCCCAACGACAGAGGGAACGATGAACCACCGTGACTCGGAGCAGCTTAGACCCCTGTCAACCGAAGGTCAAGCTGGGCTGGCAAGGTCTGCCTGGCACGGAAGCCTGGCTCTCACCCGCGGGACACAGATACCCATGAGGTGTGAGCGAGAATCCCTCAGCTGGACCTTGAGTCGGCAGCGCCCTTAGATTTCACTACTTTCCGTGGCGTCTATGTCACCGCTCAACCTGTGTCTCTCCAACGCAGTGAAAGTCAGCCACGGGAACTTGTCCCTGTGCACAGCCCACCATGAATGAGTAGAAAGCCAGGGGCGCCTGGGTGGCACAGTCGGTTAAGCGTCCAACTTCAGCCAGGTCACGATCTCGCGGTCCGGGAGTTCGAGCCCCGCGTCAGGCTCTGGGCTGATGGCTCAGAGCCTGGAGCCTGTTTCGGATTCTGTGTCTCCCTCTCTCTCTGCCCCTCCCCCATTCATGCTCTGTCTCTCTCTGTCCCAAAAATAAATAAACGTTGGAAAAAAAAAAAAAAGAAAGCCAGACGGGGAAGGCCTTTAGCTTTCATGGATTAACGGCGCCAGCTTCGTTCCTCCCATGATGGCATTCTACTGCTTCTTGCTTCTCTTGGGCATATTTGATGCGAAATGAGAACGGGCTCAGGAAAAAAGCAAGCCAAACCTGGGCCTCAGTTTCCCAAGCGAAATTTCCATTTTAACTTTGCTTAAGGGACGCCTGGGTGGCTCAGTCAGTTAAGCATCCGACTTCCACTCAGGTCATGATCTCGCGGTTCGTGAGTTCGAGCCCCGCGTCGGGCTGTGTGCTGACAGCTGGGAGCCTGGAGTCTGCTTCGGATTCTGTCTCCCCCTCTCTCTGCCCCTCCCCTGCTCATGCTCTGTCTCGCTCTCTCTCAAAAATAAACATTAAAAAAATTAAAAATATATATATATACACAATGTAATACTATATTGTATTAATATAATGTCTTATATAAAACTAAATAGTTATATCATTATGTTATAATACGATAACATATAATATATAGTTATGTAATCGTATAATATAAAGATATATTTTTTATTTTTATTCTTTTTAAAAAATTTTGTTAATGTTTTTATTTATTTTTGAGACAGAGCGAGACAGAGCACGAGCAGGAGAGGGGCAGAGAGAGAGGGAGACACAGAATCAGAAGCAGGCTCCGGGCTCTGAGCTGTCAGCACAGAGCCCGACGCGGGGCTCGAACCCACGGACCGTGAGATCATGACCTGAGCCGAAGTCGGACACTTAACCGACTGAGCCACCCAGGTGCCCCTATTTTTATTATTTCTTAATGTTTATTTTTGAGAGAGAGAGAGCACATGCGCTGGAGCAGGGGAGGGGCAGAGGGAGAGGGGGACAGAGTTTCCAAAACAGTCTCTGTGCTGACAACAGAGAGCCCAATGTGGGGCTTGAACTCACAAACCGTGAGATCATGACGTGAGCCAAAGTCGGACGCTTAACCGACTGAGCCACCCAGATGCCCCTCTTTTGTTGTTGTGTTTATCTATTTTGAGAGAGAGAGACAGAGTGAGCAGGGCAGGGGCAGAGAGAAAAGGAGAGAGAGAATCCCAAGCAGAGCCCAACGTGGGGCTCACACTCATGAACCATGAGATCATGACCTGAGCCAAAATCAAGAGCCAGGCACTTAACCGATTGAGACACCCAGGCACCCCAAAAGATATATATCTTTAAAATACGATTGTTTTTGTAAACATTCCAAAGAATTGACAAAAAGATTCTGGGAATGAGTGCCTGTAGCCAGATTGCAAGAAGCCTGTTAATACCCACAAGCCCTTGCTCTCCTGGAGGGGCTGTCACGGGGGCCCCGGGAGGGAAAGCAGACTGACCACAAAGGCGTGAAACAGCCTCACCCAAGAAGGCGGGGGACAAGGTGCTGACCTGAGCAACGGTGGGCATGAGACTAGAGGCAAAGGGACCACACACGGGCACGTGGATTCTGGAAACCAGCACGTAAGTCAGGGGGCGACAGGGTCTCACCGTGGCAATGGGAGTTTACGCAGAAGCAAGAGAAGCTGGAATTCTCCCCATGGTGACCCAGTAAGCGGCATTATGAACCCACGCTTAGTTTCGTGAAAATACAGATGGGCTACAGAGGGGAATAGTCACAGATGCGTGTTACAGGTGAGATGTGACACGGGCTGGTGTAAGCACACGGATTCCTCGTTCTGTCAGCTGATGTAAAGGAGGAACCAAAGCGACGTCCCAGGCGCGACGGGCAGGCTTAGCACCCAGACATTGGTCTCCAATACCCCCTCCGATAAAAATTTTAAAAATGAAGCTTTTCGGTTACACTGGTGTTCACCGCCCCCCCCCCCCCCCGACTCTTGTCTATTGCCTCTAGAAGCAGCAACCAACACATTTGTTCGTATTTTCGACAATGGCCCTGTGCGCTGGATGAGCTCCAAGTCAGGCTAAATAAGACAGATCTTTGGAGCTGGCCTTTCGAGGGGTTACCAGACAAACCCAATAATGACAACTCTTCGTGAAGGAGGTCTGCTCTCCTCCCCGCCGGGAATGTGGGTCGTTATTTTGGTAGAAATCTACAAGCAAATGAGAAGAGCAAAGGCTGTTTTCTCACAGCTTGCTCTGGGAAGGGAGTCAGCCACCGTCCGTTGTGTTTTAGCAGAGACTCCCCAGCAGGCAGAGTGGGAGAAACGGAAGGTTCCGGGTGTGCCCTGATAGGAGCCCGTGGGCCCGGGGAAACTGGGGGGCAGCCAACTAGAAGCAGGGGTCCCATGTGACTGGTCCGTATGTTTGGCTCTCTCTGGTTGGTCTTAAAGTGGAAGTGGAGATAAAACTTAGGGAAGGTGTCAGCATCCAGTCGTGGCCACTCGAGGCCGACTGTCAGGGAAGTCATTGTCCACTTCCTGGATTGTTCCTAGTGATCACCGTCTGGGTCCCTGCAAGCCCGACTCACAGGAGGCTGGCTTTCTGGGTTGAGGATGGTCCGTAAGGGGTTAGGTCCTGGGCAGGCTGCTGCAGGTTGTGGGCCAGAGTTCCATTTTCATGTGTGGTCTGGCCACTGTCTGCGCTTCGGTCTCCCATTTCCAGGCCACGGCTGGGCTGGGCGCCGGGGATGGGGCCAGAGTAAGTTAAGACACTGCGGGGCGTGCTGTTCATACTAAGATAGAGCTGCTTTTTTTTTTTCTTTTTCTTTTTTTTTTTGATAAGCACTTCCTGAGTTCTTACAGATCGTTGGTTAGTTTCTAGAGTTCCAACAGGTTGACCCTTGACAGTTTGGGCCAGTTATTTGTTACTTTGTCCACGGGGCAGAATTTCCGAGTTCTTTACCGAAACTTCACTCATGCCTCTTGCCACGTGTGTTTTTAAATGGGACAGAAGTTGCTTTCCTATCGGCTGACTCCTGCTTTCCCGGCTAATCGTGTGATAGTGGGTAACGAGTTCCCTCTGAGCCAGGGATTTTCATGCACATATTCTCGTCCTCCGTGAGTCCCAGCTGGGGCTGCCCAGAGCCCATCAAACCGTAAACTGCCCGCCCCCAATGCCTCCAACAAGAGCAGAGCCAACCTCGTCTTTGCATCAGCAAACCTGCCCAGCCGAGCACCCACGTGTGGCACATGGCGTGTTCTTAATCGGCGGGGTAGACAGATACGCCCCCTCCTGGCTGACCCGTTCTTTCTCAGGACCCCGTGCCCACCGGTCACGCGGACGGTCACGGGAGTAGGGAAGTGTTTCCAGTCTTCACGCAAGCAGAGGGAGCCCCACGGCAAAGGGGTGATGGAGAGAGGCAGGGGGGCGGGAGACCACACGGGCACCCAGAAACTTCCATTCGTGAATGCCTTCTAGCACCCTGACACTTGCTGCCCGACCTGGCCCCAGTTAAGAGAGGCCAAATTTGGAGCATGTTTGGGAGGGTTTCTGTGTGTTGCTACCAAAGAAGTTTGACTAGAGCCACGTGGACTGAACCCAAGACACGGCGGCAGGAATGGGGTGTGGATTCTCGGCACGGTCCAGAGGGGAGTCGCGTGGGTGTCCATACGCTGTTGTGTGCCCTTGGAGTCACATGCCCAGACCCCCGAGCCCCCAGAAACTCCACCCTCCCTTCTCCCACCGCTAATGCTATGGAGTAATTGAGCATGTGCACAACCAGTGTTCTAGAACACCAGGCATCACGGCGGGGCCTAGAGGGAGGTTGGGGGGGAGGGTTCTGGTACGAGGCAAGCACTTGGAATGCTGCCGAGAGAGAGGCCTCCCCACCACCACCTCGATTAGGCCAAGTGATGGATAAAAAGAATCTTCTGGACTCTCAGACTCCTGCTTCTCCGAACCCCTTCCAGGAACCCAGGCTGTGCAGGAAAACAAAGGGGGCTCGCTCCCACCTGAGTCATCCCCACGCGAGGAGCCTTCCACTCGAACTCAGGCACGGGACCACAGTAGCGTCAAGGGAGAGGAAGCGATCTGCCCGGCCAGAAGTCGGGGCTTCATTACTGAGAAGGAAGAGAAGGCTGGGTGCTGGGGTAGCGACTAACCTCGCCCCTGTCCGGCTCTGCTCTGCACACCTCTGCTTATCTCTGTTCCTCAGATGCCCTCTGGGGAAGAGTGCCCCGAGGGCGAGTCTTCACCGGAAAGACCAAACCGGAGGGCTCAGTCCCTCTCCCTTCTAACTCAGAACTAAACCCGCCCCTTGCGCTCACTGCCCACGAGCCACACTGGACATAGGACCCCATCTCCCTGCAGGGGTGGGGACCTGTGGGGGCGGGAGGATTGTTAGCATCACCCCCTCTGCCCACGAGTGCAGTGCCTGTGTGTGTGTGTGTGTGTGTGCAGAAAAGACCTTCAGGATCTGTTGCTACCTGGGGAAAAGGGAAGGAAACCGGCCGCTGGGCTTCTGTAAAATGCGATCCTGCTCGTGTGAGAAATGTTCTGATGCAGATATGGATACAAGGCTGTATTCGTTTGCTGTGGCTGCTGTAGGAAAACCACCTTTATTCTCTTACCGTTCTGGCGGTGAGGAGTCTAACGTCAAGGTGTCTACAGTGCCGTGCTCTCTCTGGAGGCTTCAGGGGATAATCAGTTTCCTTGCCTTTTTCAGCTTCTGGAGGGAGCCTGTATCTCTGGGCTCGTGGCCCCCTCCGACACCCTCAAAGCTAGCAGCAAAGCATCTTCAAATCTCTGTCTCTCTGACCTCTGCGTCTGCCCTCACAGCTCACTCGCTCAGACTTTGACCCCCCTGCCTTCCTCTTATATTTACAATTAGGACCCACTTGGATAATGCAGGATCATCTCCCTATTTCAGAATCCCTCACTTAATCACATCTGCAAAGTCCCTTTTGCCATGTGAGGTAACATATTCACAGTTTCCGAGGATTAGGATGTGGACATCTTGGGGATGGGGGGTAGGTATAGCACAACAGCTATAGAAACTTTCGGAGAGGTTTGTCATGTAGTTGGGAGAGCCTTTTTTTTTTTTAATTTTTATTTATATTTATTCATTTTTGGGGGAGGCAGAGACAGAGTACAAGCAGGGGAGGAGCAGAGAGAGAGGAAGACACAGAATCTGAAGCAGGCTCCAGGCTCCGAGCTGTCAGCACAGAGACCGATGTGGGGCTCGAACTCACGAACAGTGAGATCACGACCTGAGCTGAAGTCGGACGCTCAACAGACTGAGCCACCCAGGCGCCCCAGTGCCCCAGGAGGACCTCTTTTAAAAGTATACTCAAGAGGAGCCTGGGTGGCTAAGTCCTTTCAGCATCTGAATTTGACTCAGGTCATGATCTTGTGGTTTGTGAGTTGGAGCCCTGAATCGGGCTCTGTGCTGACAGCTCTGAGCCTCCTTGGGATCCTCTGTCCCCCTCTCTCTGTGCCCCTCCCCCGCTTGTGCTCTCTCTCAAAAAAGTAAACATTTTTAAAAAATAAAAAATGTACTCAATTATGACCACAAAGTTAGGGATGAAAGTAAATATTATCTAGAATGCAAAAGTAAATTGCAAATACCACAAACATGAAAAACAAAACAGGAAAAGGGGCACCTGGGTGGCTCAGTCAGTTAAGCTTCTGACTCTTGGTTTTGGCTCAGGTCAGTATCTCATGGTTCATGGGTTCAAGCCCCTCGTCGGGCTCTGTGCTGACAGTGTGGAGTCTGCTTGGGATTCTCTCTCTCCCCACCCTCTCTGCCCATACCCCACTCGTGCTCTCTCTCTCTCTCTCTCAAAATAAAGAAACTTAAAAAAATTGTAATTTAAAACAGAACAGAAATAGATATAAATCATATATATACTTATAATTGTATTTTATATTATGTATTATATGTAAATATTATGCGATCATATTTTTCTGGGTTTTGTCATATTTGTAGTATTTATTATTTCTTTTCCCACTTAAAATATCCACTTTCACCTCTAACATTGTATTCTTCAAGTATACCTTGTATGCTAACTTTGTACAATTGAGTATAGAAGGTTTTTTTTTTTACATTTATTTATTATTGAGAGATAGAGACAGACTGTGAGTAGGGGAGGGGCAGAGAGAGAGGGAGACTCAGAATCCGAAGCAGGCTCCAGGCTCTGAGCTGTCAGCACAGAGCCCGACGCGGGGCTCGAACTCACGAACCACAGAGCCCAAAGTGGGGTTCAAACTCACGAACCGCTAGATCATGACCTGAGCCGAAGTCGGACGCTTAACCAACTGGGCCACCCAGGCGCCCCAAGTATAGGCTTTCTTAAAGAGAGCCCCCATCTTGTACATCAACACTTAGACCCTAAAAGCCTGGATCTGTCCAGGAAAACATTTTTTCTGAAGAGAATGTAATTTTTTTCTTAATTAAGTCAAGATCAGCTATGTCGTTCAAAGGAAATCCAATAAAAATTCAAAAGCACTAGAGAAACTGATTATAAATTCCTATGGAAAAGCAAAGATCTTAGAACCGCTAAGGTATTTCTGAGGAAAAGAGGTTGAAGGGATTTTCAACACCTGAGTTCAAGATCTATTAGCAAGGGGCAAAAATGAGAACAGTGCATGTTGGGGGTGTCTGGATGGCTCAGTCCATTGAGCATCAGCTCAGGTCATGATCTCACTGTTTGTGAGTTCAAGCTCTGCATTGGGCTCTGCGCTGACACTGGGGAGCCTGCTTGAGATTCTCTCTCTCCCTCTCTCTGTTCCTCCCCCACTTGTGTTCTCTCTCTCTCTCAAAATAAATAAACTTGAAAGAAAGAAAGAAAGAAAGAAAGAAAGAAGAAAGAGAGAAAGAGAAAGAGAAAGAAACTGTGTGTTGGTGGAAGGAGAGAGAAACAACTCAATGGAACGGAACAGACTCCAGAAACAGGCCCGAACACATATGGGAACTTGACATATGGTTGCCATGACATCACACTTCAGCGGGAAAGAGGTGACAGCTCCATCCAATGGCACGGAAGCAACTGGTTTTCTGTATAGAAGAACAAAATACAATTGGATTCCTGCTATCACCATTCCCCAAAGTAAACTGAATTGAAGGATTAAACATTCAAATATTAGGAACTGTAAAACTATTAGAAGAAAAATAGAATTTTGCTTATAATCTCAGGGAGGAGGAGTTCTTCGTGCAAAAGCTCATACAGGAAAAGACTGATGGGTCCGGCAGTGTCCACACTTAAATGGCGAAGAAACCATAACAAAGCACTAACAAGCCACTGACCAGGAGAAGACTGCACCGTGTGTGATATATCTGCTGTATGCGATGCAGGATTTGTTCCGGAATGTGGAAGAGCTTCTACAAATCAATAAGGAAAAGACAACTCGGTAGAAAAATTGGCAAAGGATGTGAAGACGCATTCCCAGAAGGAAAACTCTAGACGGCCAATGGACACGAGGGGTGAAGCGCAAACTCCCCATTCAGAGACAAGCAAATTAAAACTGAGGAGAGAGACCATCTCGTACCCACCACACGAGTCTGCCAATGCCAGGAGGAACAGGGAAATGCAAACCGTCATATACTGCTGGTGGGCATCTTAAGTAGTGCAACCACCTAGAAGACCCATTGGGCAATTGTAGCAAAGTCGAACATGCGCGTACTCCACCAGCGGGCAATTTCACTTCTGGGGACAGGACTCGACAAGATCCTTCCCTGTGCTGCGGGCTGCTGTTTCCAGATTGTTTACTGCAGCAGTGTTTGCAATAGCAAATCACTGGGAGCAACCTAAATGTTCAGCACTAGGAAACCGGATAAACAATTGTGAAATATTCTTAGGAAGCAATAACACATGTGCCTGTTAAAGTGAATGGTGTGGATCTCCATATAACAATACGAATAGGCTTCAACACCATAGGATGAAGTTTAAAAACCAGGTTGTGGGATGACAAGTACCTTTGTTCCCTGAATCAACGTACAGGTACCTAAGAGCGGAGTTGCTGGTTTGTGAGCATTGGTCCAAACTAGGAGATTCCACCTGTTCTCCAAAGCCAGTGCCAATTTCACCCCGTTAGTGCACGAGAGTCAAGGCTGCTGTGCATCCTGGGAGTGCTTCCTATTTCCCGGTCTTTTCATCAGTGATTCTGATGCATGTGGAGACGTCACGTGGTGGTTTCTACTTGCCTTTCCCTAATGACTAGAGAGCAGGTGCCACTCTCAGTGCCCTTTGCCATGTGGATGCCAGCTGGTTTTTCCTAGGGAATTCCTGCCTTTTCTTTCTTTCCTTCTTTTTCTCTTCCTGCCTTTTCTTGCTTTTGTTGCTTTCTTTCTGCCTTTTCTTTTTTTTCTTCCTGTCTTTTTTCTTTCTTCCTGCCCTTTCTCTTTCTTTCTTTCCCTTTCTTTTTTCTCTTCCTTCCTTCCTTTCCTTCTCCTTCTTTCTTTCGAAAGAGAGTGAGGGAGAGGCAGAGAGGGAGGGAGAGAGAGAGAGAATTCCAAACAGGCTCAGCACCGAGCGGGATGAAAGGCTCCAACCCACAAACTGTGAGATCATGACCTGAGCAAAACCGAGAGTGGGAAGTTTAACCCACTGAGCCCCCCAGTCGCCCTCTGCCTTTTCTTGTAAATGTACAGATTCCTTACAGGTTCTGGATATGAATTCTTTGGGGGCTATTCGTATTGCAGGTATCTTCTTCCACTCCGTGGCTTGTGTTTTTACTGTCTTAACGGTGTCATTTGATGAAGAGAAATTCTAAATGTTAATACACTTCAGTGCATCCGTGCTTTTTGTGTTAAGAAATCTTTACCTTCGCCAATGAAACTATTCTCCTAGCAGTTCTTCCAAAAGTGTACTGTTTTATCTTACACATTTGCCTTCCCGCCCTTCTGGAATCTTAGCTCCTTCGCAAAGTCTCAGTTGATGGTGGTGAGCCGTGGCGGGAGGGGGGCTGGCGTGGGGGTCCCGAAGCCCATCCCGGGGCAACGGCCCGGACCGTGTAGAAGGCCTCCCCAGGCCCGGTTTTCCCGGCCCCTCTCTTCCTCCGCGCCTCCGCCGTGCCCCCCGAGGGCGCTCCAGCCCCGCGGCCAGCTCTTCCGGCTTCCCGCAGGTCGCGGCCCCCGGCCTGGACGGGGGCCGGGGGAGCCGGGGCATGTGCCCCGCGGGCCCGCCCGACCCCGGAGCCGCAGCCCGCAGCCCGCCCGTCGGGGGCCGCCCCACCGGGCGCGGGCGGGACGCGCGGCGGGGCGGGAACTGCGGGGCCGGGGCCAATCCCCGCGTGGCCGCCGGCCTTACCCCCGACACCCTCCGCGTCCTCGCGCCCCGCGGCCGCTCGGGCGGAACGAGGAGCGCCCGTGCCGGGGGAGGCCCCCGAGGGGCCAGGTCGCGCCGCCAGGCCGGGTCTTAGCCGAGGGACCTGGGGGGGGGGGGCAGAAGGGGGAGGTGACGGGGACGGTGCCGAGAGGGGACGCCACCCGGCGCCCACCCGCCGCCCCTCGGCGCCCGCGTAGACGCGGCGGCCCAGGACCCCGGCACGCCCCCGCGGCGCCTCCACGTGGCCCCAGGGCGGCCGGGGTCCCGGAGGAGCTAAGGGTGGGCGGGGGCTTCCCCCTGGGGCGGAGGTCTGGAAAGGAGGTGGACCAAGCCCTGGCCGGCACGCTGCCCACCTCCTCCTCCGAGCCCCCACCTGCCCCTCCGAGCTCCCTACCTCATCCTACCCCGAACCCCCCACGTCCTCCTCCCCAACCACCCCCCTCCCCCCGTCTTCCTCTTCCTCCAAGCCCCCCTCCACCCACCCCCCCCCCCTGTCACAGAAGCTGCGAAGGGGGCTGGGGAGGAGGCTGACCTGACCTGGCGTTCCCTTGCTGTTCTCCCTCATCGGTGAACTAGGTCAGGACGGGGCCCCTGTGACTGGACATGTCAATTGGCAGGAGCTGGGGGGAGGCCGCTTCTCCCAGGACATCCTTGGTATCAGACCCTTAGCATCCCAGGTTATTTCCAGAAGTCTCTCTGAGATACCCATAAGAAACTGGAGGCTCTTCTCCAGCCAGCGACCCTACATTTTGGGGGGCCCAGGGGTCCCCAGCCTAGCAGTGTTGCAGCCCGCACCCGGCTTCTGTATCTGGAAGGTGAGGAAGAGAGCCCCCTCCCACCAGGTCCTTTGCAGAGTGCAGTTCCCGCCCCTCAGACAGCCCTCGAACTGCCCTATTTTGAACCGGGTCCTAGATTCCCTCCCTCCTCTGCCCCACCACACAAATCAAACTGGTGCGGGGTTGTATGAAGTAGAAAGAGCCCTGTTCCCGCCCCCACTGCATCCTGTTGCCCCAGAGCAGCTGTTAACAGTTGTCTGATAGGTTTGTGGGTTGAATCCCGTCCCTCTCCAAATTCCTATGTTGAAATCTTAATCTTAGCCCCTCCAACCTCACAATGTGACTTTAACTGGAGACAGGGTCTTTACAGAGATAAAATTTAATTGAGGTCATGGGGTGGCCTTAATCCACTCCGACTGACTCCTTGTAAGAAAGAGGAATTTTATTTATTGAGAGAGAGAGAGAGAGAGAGAGAATCTTAAGCAAGCTCCATGCTAAGGGAGAGAATCTTAAGCTCCACGCTTGGTGTGGAGTCGGACTCAGGGCTCAACCCCACGACCCTGGGATCGTGACTTAAGCCGACTGAGCCACCAGGAGCCCCAAGAAAGAGGAGATCTGAAGGCAGAGGCATACACACAGGGAGAAGACGGGGTCCACTCACTAAGGAGAGTGGCCGGGAACAGAGTCTCCCACGCAGCCTCAGAGAGAACTGACCAACTGCCTGCACCTTCATCTGGGGCTTCTCGTGTCCAGAACTGAGCAGCACATTTTTGTTTAAGCCACTCCACTTAGAGCAGCACTTCCCTCCAGCAGCCCTAGCAAACTAATAGATACAATATGCTTGTAAATATTTTCTAGTAGTTTGGAAACTTACCTCTGTCTAAACTCACTGTTTTTACAGAAATGCCATTATCTTATTCATGCCACCATGCCACTAACTTTTCCCTTTTATGATACATGATGTGCATCTGCTCCTTTTTTTAAAATTATTGTTTTTTTTTTTAATTTTATTTTTGAGAGAGACAGAGCGAAAGCTGGGGAGGGGCAGAGAGAGGGGGAGACACAGTCCGAAGCAGGCTCCAGGCTCCCAGCTGTCAGCACAGAGCCCGACGTGGGGCTCGAACTCGTGACTCACGAGATCGTGACCTGAGCCGGAGTCGGACGCTTAACCGCCTGAGCTACCAGGCGCCCCAGCATCTGCTCATTCTTGTAAGTAGCTGCTCAGAGGCACTCCCTGCACCCCCTGCCTTTCTTTCCCCAGGACTCTCTGGGTGGAGACTTAGGTGACTTCCAGGCTGCTGCTCTGAAAACAACATGGCAGTGATGGGGTGATATTTCCACCTATCGCCCACCGGCCACCCACGTGGAGGCTGGCTGTCCTCTAGAGGCCGGCTGGGCCTTCCTGGGGCTCAGGTCTCCCTCCTCCGAGCTAGAGGATTCGTGGCCGGTTCCATCAGGATGAGCTGCTAGCACAACAGCCACCTACACCTTTAACTCTGCCAAGTACATTTTGAGAAACCTAAGGTTTGTGGTTTTCTTTATCCAGATCATGCCCATTTGCCATTAAGGTCATTTAAATAGTTTACGTGTCTTTCTGCCCCACCCTCCACCCCCTCGTTGTAAAGAGGGTTGTTGGGGCACCTGGGTGGCTCAGGCGGTTGAGCATCTGACTTCAGCTCAGGTGATGATCTCATGATTCATAGGTTCCAGCCCCACGTCGGGCTCTGTGCTGACGGCTCGGCTCGGAGCCTGGAGCCTGCTTCGGATTCTGTGTCTCCCTCTCTCTCTCACTGTCTCAAAAAATAATAAACATTAAAAAAATAAAACTAAAATAAAACATAAAAAGGGTTGCTTGATAACGTCTAGTCGGTTGCTATTGGTATGGAAAACATACCTGTTGATTTTTTTTTAGCAGGGTCCCTGTGTTCATCTCCCTTATTATTTATTCCCTTTTAGTTTTCAGTGGCCAGCTTGGATGTTCCCAGGAGTTGATCGCATTGTCTCGTTATGCAATGGTCATGTTGCCTCCTCCTTTCTAATAACATTCTATTTCTGGTGTCTGCCTTATTCAGCCAGGCAGAACTTCCAGAATAATACCAGGTAAACTGGCGAGGGGGGGTATCTTTGAATCTTTCTTCATCCCACTCTCTGTGGCCCCTCCATCCTGTCCTCGTGGTAATCTGTGCAAGTGCTCCCAAGGGCTGTGCTCCCAGCCCCTCGGATGGAGTAGTGACTGCTTCCCCCACACCCTGCATTGGGGCCTGCCGTGAGGCAGACTGCATTTTCCTGTAGAAAACATCTATTCAGAATCCATGAGTGGACCTGAATGCACTGGATGGACAGCACCTGGGGGGACAATTGTACGGGCACAGGGATTTGACCTGAGGCTAGTCTGTTATCACCATCAGTTGCCATTTAGTTCAAAGTGACTGTCTTCTGGGAATTCCAAAAGGCTTTGGAAGCATGGTATGGATTGCTTGGGTTTTGGGGTTTTTTTTTTAAGCTTTTATTTATTTATTTCAAGGAAGAGAGAGACAGAGACAGAGAGAATCCCAAGCAGACTCTGCACTGTCAATGCAGCCTAACACAGGGCTCGATCTCACAAACCATGAAATCGTGACCTGAGCTAAAATCAAGAGTCAGATGCTCAACAGACTGAGCCACCCAGGCGCCCCAAATCAAGGCACACCAGATCGATCCCTGTCCAGGGAAAAACTTAACGTTTCTTCATATTTATTCCTGTAGCCAGTAGCAGCCTTAAACCACTTATTTGATAAGACCTGTACTCTAAGTGAAGGATCGATCGTGTTTAAAGGAGACCTTTGTATTGCTATGAAGACAATATATGCACAAAATAAATGAAAGCTTAAAAAACAGAAAATTCAAAGTCCTGCTACCCTGACACAAAAATTATATTCCTTTTTGTTCACTTACGTCTTGTCTCTGCCCGTCTATCTTTTTCAGAATTGCAGTCGTTGAGTTAATACAATTTGAGCATTGTTTGCTTCATTTAATAAATGCGTTCGTGGTTCTATGTAATCTGCAGAGTGATCAAGCTTCATCGCTGTGTTACGTTCCCATAAGTAACCGAATGGTACTTTACTTAACCATTTCCCTAATACTGAGCATGAGGTTGCTTCCAAGTTTTATTTACACACACAGTGAATATTTTTCTGCCAGGGCTCTTCCTGCTTTTGGATTACTTCCTCAGGCCAGTCCCTAGAGTGGAATCACTGCATCAAAAGGGGGTGAGGCTTGTAGGACGTCTATGGCCCTCCTAAGGGGCTGTGCTGGGTCCCCCGATGCCAGCAGAGCAAGGGTGGCCCAGGTCCACTCTGCATGGTGGCTCCTTCTCTTCATAAATAGGTGCCACAGCATCGCTGTCACCAGAGTTCCGGAGTAAGGTTTTAGTTGCGATGGTTCTTCCCTCCAGTCTCCAGCCAGAGGCAGCTGTAGCCGCAGCGGGTAGGGCTCCACACAGAGGTGGGACTGCCTTGGGTAACCCCGGTGTGGTCCTAGGGGTTATAGCCACAATGAAAATCATGGACACCATCCTGGACTGTTAGAAATGCTCAGAACATGGGAAGGCTGCTCCTGATCACGTGCCTGCCTTGTTCACTGAAGTGTTTCTATCAACTCCAATGAGTAAACGCTTTCAACCATGTTTAAGGGAAAACAGTGTTTTGTGGCATTTTGCCCATAGTGCTCACTCAAGTGGACAGCGGCAGCGATCTCAAGTAACAAAAACTGGGGCGCCTGGGTGACTCCATCGGCTGAGCGTCCGACTTTGGCTCAGGTCATGATCGTGCGGTCTGTGAGTTCAAGCTCCTCATCGGGCTCTGTGCTGACAGCTCGGAGCCTGGAGCCTGCTTCAGATTCTGTGTCTCCCTCTCTCTGCCCCTTCCCCTGCTCATGCTCTCTGTCAAAAATAAAATAAACACGGGGCGCCTGGGTGGCGCAGTCGGTTAAGCGTCCGACTTCAGCCAGGTCACGATCTCGCGGTCCTTGAGTTCGAGCCCTGCGTCGGGCTCTGGGCTGATGGCTCAGAGCCTGGAGCCTGTTTCCGATTCTGTGTCTCCCTCTCTCTCTGACCCTCCCCCGTTCATGCTCTGTCTCTCTCTGTCCCAAAAATAAATAAACGTTGAAAAAATAAATAAAATAAACATTAAAAAAATTTTTTTTCAATAAAATAAAATAAAGTAACAAAAACTTTAGGTACTATACAAAATATAGAATCTCAGGGCATCTGGGTGGCTCAGTGGGTTAAACGTCTGACTTCAGCTCACGTCATGATCTTATGGTTCGTGAGTTCGAGGCCCATATCAGGCTCTGTGCTGACAGTGCTCTCTCCCTCTCTCTCTCCGCCCTTCCCTGACTTGTGCTCTCTCTCAAAATAATTTTAAAAATATATAAAATTATATAAAATTTAAAACAATATACATTATACATATAGGTTATATATATATATATATATATATAAACCTAACAACGTAGCAAGACTTCACTGCAAGAGTGGGTTCAGTATTCTGATTCCTGTGAATGTGTATGATGAGCCCTGAGCCAATGGTACCCACCTTGACCACATCTGCAAAGTCCATTTCACCATGTAAAGTAACAAATTCACAGGTTCCAGAGATTAGGACAAGAACGTCTTTTTGGGGCTATGATTTAGGCCACCATACAGGGGCACGCACACACACACACACACACACACACACGCACGCGCGTGCACCTTCCTACTATTTACGTCCCCTACGAGAACTAAACTTTAAAAGGTAGCAGTTTTCAGCAGCAGCCTAGAAACAGCTGATAATATGAATCAACCTCCGTTAGTGACTAATACAAAAGACTGTGAAATGCAAAACAGGAGAGAGTGTGACAAAGGAAGGCGGCATTTCAATACGCTTCTGCAAGAAAGTAAAACCAAAGGGCTCTGGAGGAAGACAGCTTTGCTCTTTGCTCAGAGCTTTGCCGGCGTTGGGGCCGATCTGATGGGCAGACTGGAAGGGGGAAGAATCACGTTAAGTGCAGCCCGCGGGATGGGGCAGCGAGAACAGGGGATCGTTTACAAACGTCTCCATTCCAGTTACAATGCAAGAACCTTGTTAAAATGTGCACAGTGTTGCTTTAGCGTGAATGAAGAAAATCTCAGTCGTGTAATATTTAAAACAGCACTGTGTTTCAGTCCCTTTCCAGGACAGTTGTCACAGCCTGTTTTATTATCTTTCAAATAAAAGGAAACTGATGTTTTCCCTGGAAGCTAGTTATTTTTTTTAAATATATTTTTTTAACGTTTATTTATTTTTGAGACAGAGAGAGACAGAGCATGAACAGGGGAGGGTCAGAGAGAGAGGGAGACACAGAATCGGAAACAGGCTCCAGGCTCTGAGCTGTCAGCACAGAGCCCGACGCCGGGCTCGAACTCACGGGCCGCGAGATCGTGACCTGGCTGAAGTCGGACGCTTAACCGACTGTGCCACCCAGGCGCCCCACCTGGAAGCTAGTTATAAGAGCGGTCGAAAGTTAATTACACCAGATATATAATTAAAGTCATAGTACTTGGAATCTAATTGCTGCCTGGATAGCCCCTCACACCACCATCACCACCACCACCACCACCATCATCATCATCATCATCACGAGCTCCCATCTGACCCAACTGCACAGAGCCTGCCCCCTGCCTCCTGCCACAGTAGACACCAGAACTGGGTCACCAAGACTACCAATGGGTCTTACGTAAGACAACTCACCCAGGTCCCCATAACCACTTCTGGCCACTCTGCTCTCCTCTGTGCCTCATCCTCCCCTCCAGATTAGACCCAGGCACTTTCACCCTGAAAGGCCCAATGAAGCTTTTCCTAGAAACAAGGAACCTATCTCCAAGCACCCTGTCTCCACTTCAGGCAACAGAAAGCACCAGCAAGACCTTGGTTTTTGTGCATTTGTTTTCAGCCTCTCCAGTTGGATTCTCACACGAGGGCTATGGTCAGCATAGCTGTTCTCCCCTTCTCATCCTCCATGGTCTCTAAACTCCAGTGGGACAGACAGGTCTCCCCCATGCAGAGAAAACCTCAGGAACCACAGTTATAAACTTCCCTCCTCCCCTCTGTGCTAAATCCCAGTGGTAAATTCTCTACTGCCAGTTCCCTGGGGAGCTCGTGCTTTTGGAGGCCAGGGTCTGTCCTTTTCTGGCTCTCAGCCCATGGCAGATACTCATCATATAGTTCTTGTCTTGTTGGAATAGATTTCAGAAGACACATAGGGACACAGGATCTGTGTGTGTCAAGACGTGTTCTCTCCAGTACCCTGGGCCTTGCTCCCAGGGAAAACCCGGCCTGGCTGGAGGGCAGGATGTAGCCTGGAATAACGTGGAACAACACAGAATAGGTTGGGGCAGGTACGAGCTGAGGGCCAGGCTGGACCCTTCTACCCACATCTACTTAACATCTAGTGTCTCCAGGGCTATTTCCCAATCCATGCAAGGGACTGGGTTTGGAACATCGCTAAGGTCTTGCCCTGGGAAAGCTTGGAGCCCACAGGACACTGGGGCAGGAAGGCATGAGCATTAGACCCCGTGGGCCTGACTCCGATGCCAACTCACCCAGACTGCAGATTTTACCTCTCACCGAAACACCCTACCCTGATGGGGTGCCGCTGATGTGGGAAAGCTCTGCTCCATCCACAGTGAAAGCAAGAGGGCGGTGGGGAGTGGGTGGCTAAGGAAGGCGCGCTCCTCCAGGGGTTTACCGACAGAGGTCACTCTTCCTGCCTAGGGGGGCCTCACCCGAACAGCAGGCACCCAGGCTCTTGCAACAGGCATTGTTCATCAGCTGGCAGGCTGCACGAGGCTGAAGAGTGCCTGGATCCCAGGCTTGCCCAATACCTCGTCACTCAGGTTGGGGAGCCCTGGGCCAAGCCAAGACAGCCTCTGGGGGCAGTTGTGCAGCCTGTGTGTCCAGAGGCAGGCCTAGCTGCAAACAGAGGACCTCCCCTCTCCGTGCTCCAGCTGGAAGTCCTGGTTGAACTCCTTGAGGTAAGGGTAGAGGAGGTGGGAAGGACACCTGTGGAATCGTCTCGACTGGCTCTTCCTCTAGCACCCAAACCCCTCCGGGAGGCTCACAACTGAACCTCTACCCTTCCCTCCCATACGTGCACACAATGGGTGTTGTGATCCAAGCCCAGCCAGTCCTCCCAGAGGATGGGAGATTGGGAGGAAGAGGGGAGCTCCCTTGATGGCCTGGGTTGTAAAGATGTGTCTGAGGCCAGGCCCCAGCTCCAAGAAGGCCTCTGGGAGGACATGGCCAGGCTCCAGAAGCCAAGACTCAGATAACGAGAGGCCTGCCCACGACAGGCTCCTTAGGCTGCCCCTCAGATCTCCAGAGCTGACCTCCTTGGCTTCTGTGAGCACTCCAGCCTTCTCAATCTTCTGTGCGTAAGCTTCCATTTCTGAAGAAGACCCGGATGATGACAAATTGATTCTCCGGGAAGCAGGAGGGTTAACTTGACCCCTTCCCTGGCTGCTGGGACCACCAGCTGCTAAGGGGCATGGTGCGCTGGGTGAGGGCAAATCCCAGCTCTGCCATGTCAGGGATACCAGTTAGCTTTTGTGCCTCAGTTTCTGCATTTATGAAGTGGGGATATAGTAGCCCGCCCCCCGCCCACCCCGTTATCTGCAGGGGATGTGTTCCAAGACCCCCGATACCAGTTAGTACCAAACCTTAGACTGTGTTTTCCTATACATACATACCTATGATAAAGTTTAATTTATAAATTAGACACAGTAAGGGATTAACGACTAATTACAAAACTGAACAATTACAGCAAGATATTGTAATAAAAGTTATGTGAACGTGGTCCCTCACTCTCAGAGCCTTATTGTGCTGTACGCACCCTTCCTCTTCTCGCGAGATGAAGGGAAGTCAATGTCATAGCATTAGGCTAGTCTTTACTGGCCTTCTGACAATCCATCTGAAGGATCCTCGTCTGCTTCCTGGCTGCAGTTAACTGAGGGTAACTAAAACCTGGGAAAGCAAAACAGTGGATGGGGGAGGGGGGACTACCGTAAACAAAATACCTGATTCTTGAGGTGGTTGTGAGGGTTGCATGAGTTTACAACTTAGTAAGCCTGACATAAACATCAGGTGAAAAGACAAGGCAGCCTCACGAAATGGGAGCTAGAAACGGCGGCATTTATCCACAATGGTTAAGATTGGGGGTACGGGGCAGCCTGACTGTACAGAGTGGCCCCTTTGCAAGTGAGACCGGCCCTCAAGTCATTCCAGTGGTACCTTCACCGGCTGCCTTGTTTCAAGATCTTCTTTTCTCTTGCCAGGACTTCTGCAACCAGCTCATGCAATACTCCCAAGCAGATGGGTTCTGACCATCTGTTATGTGACAGGATGGGGGAGGGAGGAGAGGATGGGGAACACGGCACAGGAGGGACTGAGGAGCTGAACTTAGGGAAACAGGCAGTGGCAGAAGCCTCCGGGACCGGGAAGGAAGAAGCACAGGACTCCAGTGTAGTCACAGAGGGACACCTGTACCGCCCACACTTTGGGGCCTCTCTGAACAAGTGGTGTCTGAGCTTAGGAAGACAAGAGTCAGCCAGGCAAAGGAGGGAGTGTTCCAAAACAGAAGGAATAACCAAGAGTTGTGTTCCTCACTGGTCTTCCTGACTCCGGTCTCCTCCCTGCCTGGCTCCTCGCCCACCAGCTCACTGAGAGCCAGAAGCTTCTTTCAGAAAGAAAACTTAGTCACTCCCCATTCAACGGGGCTTCTGGAAACAAAATTCTAACTCCTTGGCTCTTTCTTCCCAGTCCACGTGGTGAACCTCATCTTTCAGATGGCCATTCCTCCAGGACCCTTGTCTGATTCCACCCCCACCCCCGAACCCAGCGCCTATTTCAATCACAGAGACAGACACGGACGTGAGAATGTGTACTCAACAAGCTAGAAATCTAGATAAAGTACTTTACTGATGTGTAGGAGACGAAAGGGGGAATAAAAGCCTTTCAGATAAGATCAGGAAAGCGCCGATGCACTCCTGCAGGCTTCGCCTTAGCACCCCGGGGGTTGGCGACTGCTGCACGTCCGACCACTTCCCTCCCACCCCCTCCCCCCCGCCTCAGGCTCTGGGGCGGCCGGTCCTTTGCACCCTGGGCACTGTGCCGAGGCGGTCAGCTGGTGCCCAGCCACTCCTCCAGCGCAGGCAGCGCCCAGCACCCCTGGGCCGCAGATCAAGGGGCGGCACACGACGAAATCAATGGAAGTAGGAACTGCAGCTCCGAGCCCCGGACACTCGGGTGCGCAGGCTCCCGGAACAGCCTGGGAAACCCCGCCCCTGGCCGCTACTCTCCAATCAGCAGAGGCGGCGAGTTCACGCCCGCCCCCGGACGCACTCTCGGCCAATGAGCGAGGCCCGGGCGGCTAGTCGCCGCTCCCAGCCCCGGCGGGCGCACGCCGCTGTTCGCGTGTCAGGCTCCAAATAAAGTTCGTCGGGGCTTTGAATTTTTTTTTTAAAGCGCCCGCTGCAGTCGCGGCCGCCGCGGGCGAGAGCGGCCGAGTCCCCGCCCCGCCACTTCCGGTCCCGCCGCCCCGAGCCGGTGCGGCTGAGAGGAGCCGCGTCTCGCCGCTGCCGCTGCTGCTGCCGCCGCCGCCGCCGGCCGGCCGGGCATGGTGTTGGGTGCCGGGCCCGCCTCGCCTGTCTCGGGGTGCCCAGGTGAGGAGCGCGCGGCCCCGCGGCGGGCGGGGGGCGGCCGCGGGCCTCCAGGCGACGCCGGTGCCGCGGGCGGGCTGGCGGGCGGGCGGGCGGCGCCGGGGCCGCCTCAGGCCGCGCGCTCCTCACGGCCGGGGGCCGGGGACGCGGGGCCGGGCGGCCTGGCCGGGAAAGGCCGGGGCGCCGGCCGCCGCCGGGCTCGAGGGGCAGCCCGCAGCGAGCGCCTGCTTGTGCCGGCGCTCGCACGACCTCGCTCGCGCCCGCCGTCGCCGGGGAGCTGCCGGCCGCATTGTCCAGAAGGCAACGGAGCCCAAGGTCACCAGCCCGCCGTGGCCGGGGGAAGCGGGACCCGGACGCAGGCCGCCCGGCTCCTCCCCGCCTCGGGAGTCAGGCCGGGCCTGGAGAGCGGCGGGGGTGAGGAGCGGGACTCCCGCCTCGCCCGCCTGCCTGCAGCTGCCCCGCGGTGAGGGCGGCCGCGGCTGGGTGGAGGGGTTCGTCCGCACCGAGGGGGGCGCCGAGGGGGAGGGCGTCTTGGAACCATCTGTACCACTGGGTCTCGGATGCCAGACCTGGTTCCGCTGGTGTGTAATCTTGGGTGTGGCCCTCCGCGCCCTGGGCTCAGTTTCCTCATCTGTCACAGGAGGGATCTGGGCCCTGCCCTCTCTGCATTCCCTCCAGCCCCGGAGCGGGGACTGGAGGGATCGGGAGTGGCCGGAGAAGGTTTCCTGGAGGAGATGTCGGAATCTGCTGTCCTGAGGAAGGAGTAGGATTAGGTGGGAAGGGACGGAGGGCACTCCAGACCTGGACAGCACCAGATTGAACAGAAGCTTCCAGAAACGGGCAAGGTGCTGTTGAGGAGCAGGGGTTGGAGGCCAGCTTGCCGGAGGATTTCTGGCTGGGTATGGGGATGAGGGTGAGTGGTGGGGGACAGCAGGGTGGGGGTGTGTGGCTGGAGGACCCCCACCCCGATTTACTAGTAGGCAGTGCAGGAGGGGGCGGGTTTGCAGATGAAAATAAAGGGTTGGGCTCCCAAGGTCTGTCAGCCAAGCAGGGGGACTCCCCTCCCAGGTGGGGTTTCAGGGCCGGCATTCTGAAGGAGGAGGGGAGTCCGTGGACTTTTTTGTGCCCTGACTTGGGCCACTGTGGTTAGAGAAGTTGGTTGTCCCCTAGTGACCTGCAGTTCTACCTTTTACTCTGAGATTGGGACTTTTCCACAGCAGGAAGGATTGTAAATGACTTCCTCACCCCGTGAGCTGACTGGCCCCTGGTGTCCCTGCACAGGTGGCATGGCCTGACCCTGCAGCCGTAGGCCGGAATGCCGAGTAAACGTTGATGATGAGACTAGTAAATAGCACGCCAGAATCTCTTTTGAACAGTCAGAGCAACTCCCACCCAGAGGAGAAACTTGAATGGGCCAGCTGGGACTTGTGGCATTTAGAGACTGTGGACGCCACTCGATACGGCTGATCTGTCCCCAAAAGTGCTGCCTTAACGGGGCGGAACTTGCGGCAAAGGGACCGTCCAGTTTTAAGCCGGGTCTTCCGTGGGTGAAGCATATTATAGAAGGCAAAGAGGATTCGGAAGCAACGGCAGGTGTTCAGCAAACTTCTTGACAGTTTGAATAATTCTTTTTGTTCCAGTCTCTTTGTGGAGAATTAACTTAACAGCTATGGAAACGTTCCAAATTAGGCCTTAGGTTTATCCCCGAAGTGGCCTGTGGTAATGATACAGATGGAGAGATAGGTGGTCATTATACACTTGGGTTTCTTAGAATGCTAGGAAAGTAAGTTTAGTCTTCCCTTCGAGGGACAACAAAACACGAGTGTCATTGTCTTTATCCCTTGCAGTCAGTGCCCAGTGTATTTATTAAGGGCCACAAATTTGTTGAAGAAGCCAGGAATCCGACTCCGGGTGGGGTTGAGTTCGGGGCATATTCTGCCCACTTGGGTGTGGGGTAGTAGGCTTATAAAAGAAGCCGAATCCTCAGGAGCAGTGACACGGAACAGTGTCTTGATGAGAGCCTTTCTTTGTCAACGACTCTTTTTTTTTTTTTTTAATTTTTTTTTTTCAACGTTTTTTTATTTTTGGGACAGAGAGAGACAGAGCATGAACGGGGGAGGGGCAGAGAGAGAGGGAGACACAGAATCGGAAACAGGCTCCAGGCTCTGAGCCATCAGCCCAGAGCCCGACGCGGGGCTCGAACTCACGGACCGCGAGATCGTGACCTGGCTGAAGTCGGACGCTTAACCGACTGCGCCACCCAGGCGCCCCTCTTTGTCAACGACTCTTGCCAGGACCCTCTGAGCGGCTCCTTCGGTGCAGGTCCCAGGGAGCTGGGTGTGGACCAGGCGTGTGCCCTGCCCTGGCACTTGCTCCTCCGGACTCTTTGTTATAACTTTCCTAGGACTAGAACTCTCTTCACGCACGCCGGGCTCTTGTTTTACTGTTGCCGTCTTTGTATTGGCACGGTCAGCTAGAGGGTACAAGCCGAGCAGACTTCGTGAAGGTGCATGTCTTGTCTACAGCAACCCTGACCATGTGGCCGGACTGATGTGCTCAAGGCTGGGTGTGTGGCGTGGGGCTTGGCTGGGGAGGCAAACACTGTTTTGTGATCCACATCTGCCGAAGGGATTCCCGACCAGATCATGCCAGGTGGGGACTGAGCAAGAGAGCCCAGCTGTAGGTGGTGCTGCAGGCGGGAGCCCCCACGGGTGTTTCTGACTCTGGCCCCCTGCCAGGCACCTCCTTGTGAGGTTCCTGAACGGATACCTCCCTGCCCTGGGTAAAGCCGAGAAGATGTGCATTTGGTGGTTATGGTCCGGGCTGCTGTGTCGGTTCACCTGCGGGGATGGCGTGGTCAGGTGGCAATGCAGAAACCAGTGTTGGTATCTTTTCGCGTTTGTGTCAGCTTTATTGAGGTGTGATTGAAGTACGTGCAACTGCACATGTTTAAAGTACGCAGTTAGATCAGTCTTGACGTACATGTACAGCCCCGAAGCCGTCACCACACTCAAGACCGAAATGTGCTCATCATCTCCAAGAGGGAAACTAACGTTTCTTCGGTGAGTGCTCCTGGCAGCTGAGTGGCCCCAGACTAGGCCGTTCCTGGGCCCCCATTGTCACAGGATCCACATCAGTAAAAAAGAGTGGGAATTGGGGGTTGGCGGGAGAAATCCTTTCCAGATTTGAAATGTTAGGAGCTTGTGAACCCTGTGTGTAATAGAACCATCTTTTGAAGCATTTAGACCAATGGTTCTTAAAGGGGCTAGGTGTGTGTTTATGGGTAGGTCACATACAATGCAGAAGATCTTATTCAGTATTTTTTTTTTTTTTTTTTTTATGGTACAAATAATGGAAAATAAAATCCACCAGTCTTTGGAGAAGGGGGAGGTACACAGAAGATGGTGTGAAAAGCTGTGTTAGGAATCTGGGTTAAAAATGGTTACAAATAGGGGCGCCTGAGTGGCTCAGTCGGTTAAGCGTCTGACTTTCGGCTCAGGTCATGATCTCACGGTTGGTGACTTCCATCCCTGCGCTGGGTTCTGGGCTGACAGCTGAGAGCCTGGAGCCCGCTTCGGATTCTGTATCTCCCTCTGTCTGTCCCTCCGCTGCTTGCACTCTGTCTCTCGTATTGTCTCAAAAATAATAAACATTAAAAAAAAATTTTTTTTTTAATGGTTACAAATACCAATGCGGGGGTGAGGGGGTTCTTATTTTGGCATTCAATAGCTTGGCCTCAAACTAAAAGTTTTGTGTTTGGGTCAAGTTTTTCATTTGGAAGTTTTAGGTAATTTTCTTTTGAAAACAATCAGAGTGGTATTGAAAGGAAATAATATTAAAGTAACAAAGGAAATTATGGAAATATTGGGCTGGTGACCAATTTTTGTGTTTGATCTTTATTGTCCTTCCCAGTGAGCTTTCAGTGGGGGTGCCTGAAACACAGATGAGCTGGAAGCAGCCAGTGAAGAGAATCCAGTTTGGTGCATTAATTATAACTTAATATCCATGTTGATACTGCCTAAAAAATGTAAATAAGACACATCATAAGTAAGTGCAGAGATGGTTCTTAAGGTTCCAGCCACGCCTTTGTTAGAGGAAAAAGGAAAACAAAGCGTTGCGTGGCTCCCTCATCAGGGCTGATGCTCCCCGCAAGTCTGCAGTGGGCCGGGCACTGTGGGGCCGCACCACAGGTGCACGGGCCGTGCAGCACGGAAGGGCACACTTAACCGGTGGGTGGTGGTGAACCCACGTGGAACCCGTTGGTGGAGGCTCTGCTCGACCACCAGCTCAGGGGGAGCCCTGTTACCAGTACGTCCCAGGGCCTGGTGTCCAGTGAATGTTAAATGCGTGGCTCTTCCTTTTTAAGTTCTTTTTTTTTTTTTTTTTAAGGTTATGTATTTTGAGAGAGAGAGCAGGGGAGGGGCAGAGAGAGAGGAAGAGAGAATCCCAAGCAGGCTCGGAGCTGTCGGCACAGAGCTTGATTTGGGGCTCGAACTCATAAACCATGAGATCATGACCTGAGCTGAAATCAAGAGTCGGACGCTCAGGGGTGCCTGGGTGGCGCAGTCGGTTAAGCGTCCGACTTCAGCCAGGTCACGATCTTGCGGTCCGTGAGTTCGAGCCCCGCGTCGGGCTCTGGGCTGATAGCTCAGAGCCTGGAGCCTGTTTCCGATTCTGTGTCTCCCTCTCTCTCTGCCCCTCCCCCGTTCATGCTCTGTCTCTCTCTGTCCCAAAAATAAATAAACGTTGAAAAAAAAAAAAAATTAAAAAAAAAAAAAAAAAAAAAAAAAAGAGTCGGACGCTCAACCAGCTGAGCCGCTTAGGTGCCCCGTGGCTCTCTCTTTAAAATTTTCTTTAATGCTTTAAGAAATCAGACTTATACAGGATAGCATAGAGATTTCCCAAATTGTGAAGGAATCCATTCTTAGGAACGCACCTCACATACTGAGTTTTTCTGTAACGAAGTTCTGGGAAACTGTTAGCCACCTTATTTTATTGTCTTCGGTTTCCAGTCTTTGTCTAGAGATGTGTCCTTAACCCTGCCCTCGGTCTGTCTTTCAGGGGAAAGGTGGCAGTAATGCTGACGCTTGCGAGCAAACTGAAGCGGGATGACGGTCTCAAAGGGTCCCGGACGTCAGCCACGGCCTCCGACTCCACTCGGAGGGTGTCTGTGAGAGACAGGCTGCTTGTTAAAGGTGATGTCATCCACGTGAGCTGTTTTCTATCCTGTAACAAAACGAAGTCTGACTGGAGGCTCTTCTGGGATGCAAAGTGGCCTGTTGCTGAATAGAAATACTTACTTGAAAGTGTTGAAGGATGTGCTTGCTTGTCACTTCCAAGGACTTTGTACTGTGCGCACACTGCAGGAACGCCGACGGCAAGAAAGCACGGCGTGTCGCACGCGCTCGGGTTGTGCTCTGCAGGGGCTGCCGGGATGCTAGTGGAAGGATGTCGGTGCCGGGGGCCAGCAGGCCCAGGACGGGTCCCGGTGCCGTCTGGCTGGCTGGCTGGTGTGCGTGGGGCCGGGGAGTCCCTTCCTTTCTTGTGCTCAATCACAAGAAGCTCCAGGGTCCTTCTCCCACACCTCAGCACCAGTTTCTGGTCTGTACAGGGAGGGAGTGGGATTCAGTAATCTCTCAGCGTCCTTCTGTACTTTATTCAAGCCACAGCCTGAGGAGAGCCTTGTACCAAGTAGTTCTCTTCACAGAGTTAATAACAGTGGCCTGGAACTCTCGTCTTTGGAGAAGGGTTTGTGTAACGTGTATGAGTGTGCGTGTCTGTGAATATGCCTGTGTTGGTACGGAACTTTTGCGTTCAGTCATTGAACAGGCTTACAGCTGTCAGGTGCAGAGACAGTTTCCGAGGGTCATGAGACTACAGAAGATGTGGATCCTGAGAAACTTAGCATAAGTCCATGGGGGAGGGGAAGAAAAAAAAAGAGGTTAGAGAGGGAGAGAGCCAAAGCATAAGAGACTCTTAAAAGCTGATAACAAACTGAGGGTTGATGGGGGGTGGGAGGGAGGGGAGGTTGGGTGATGGGCATTGAGGAGGGCACTTTGGGGACGAGCACTGGGTGTTGTATAGAAATAAACAGTTTGACAATAAATTACATATTAAAAAAAAAAAAAGAAATAGTTCCTGCCCTAAGAGCTTAGAATTTGCAGCACTTTTTACTTTATGGCATGTGTTTGCATTTAAGTGTGTAGAGCTAGGAAGCAAAGAAAGGCCACACAGTTAGGACTGCCTGTTTTCATGCTGCAGCAGGCAGACCCCGTGAGGTTACTGGCATTCATATGTCCTGAAACGGACCTAATGGCAGGAGAGCTGGGATGTGTGAACGCGCTGTTGTCCTTCTCAGAAGCAAATCAGCGCTGCCGTTGGGCGGGAGTGGGGGCCAGGAAGGCGTCAGGTTCGGGGAGTCTTCAGCGGTGCCCTCCTCCTCACTCTTCCTGCACCTTGCCTTAGCTCGGGTTTATCTGGCCAGATGGATGATGGGGTAACGATGGAGGAAAAAGCATTTTTTACGTTTTGATACTCTACCCATGCCGTCAGATCGAATTCAGAATTTGTGATGGCGCTGTGGGAGTCAGGTGGGACGTGGGACGCGGCTCCTCACCTGATGGGCCTGATAGGACTTGAATCTCTTTCCAAGATGCTGGCTCGAGGGTTCCATCTGCAGAGGAAGCCAGGAGCCACGCAAACCGAGGAAGGGGTTAGCGGTGTTGACGCTGTCCTCAAGTGGAGGGTATTTTAGCGCCTGGGAGTTACAGTGAGGAAGGTCCAGATGTTAGCTGAGGAGGAGCAGGTGGGAAGCCACGAGTAGACTGTCCCGGCTGCTTCACCGAATTCATAGCAGCTTTTGTACACTGGGCACGTGGGGCCAGGCCCTCCGTTGGACAGTTTATAAGGCAGTTGTCATTTACCTTTTGCTAAGCCTTGCCAGGTGGGTGGTTCATTTTGTCGCTGAGGAACTGAGACTCAGGTTAAAAAACTTGCCCAGATTACAACTGTATTATTGTAGCAGGAGAGCCAGACCCACGTTTTGGGGTGGGGCAGGCGCTGGGGGAGCAGATCCCCGCTGGGGGAGCAGAAGTGCAAGTCCATTGAAAAGAGCATTCGGGGGGGGGGGGGGGCGCGGTGCAAAGGCTCCTGCACACCTTGCACCTGCTCAGGGATTCACCTGCCAGCTCTCAAATGGCTCTAGGACCCAATGCAGCCCAGAGGGGCCCATTGAGGCCCACAAAGCTGGATTCTGCTCCACCTCCCAGGACAGATGTCTTTGACAGGGTTTATAGGGCCCTGCCAAGGTCCTTGACCTTGTGAGACTCATCAGAGAGAGGTGCAGAAAGAACCACCTCATGAGGCCACCTGTTTCCATCCTCCTACGACACTGGTGATGATCAGGTTTCTGGGGTAGTTGTGGGTAGCAGGGCTCAGTAACACCCCTCACGTGGCCTGCCCTCTGTCTGCCCTAGGTGGCTGTTGGCCCAAGCTGGGCTGGCTGAGGGGTGAGCAGTTTGGGCTTGTGGTGGAGGGTGGGTAGAGAGCAGGGGTGGGCCTGACCTGAGACTGGGGGCTGTGAAAAACCAGTGCGTACAAAAGGGTGCTCTGATGGTCCCTGATCGCCTGGTCTGCACCTAGGGCACTCCTTTACTTGGCCGGGTGGGGCAGAGGTTTTCATTCTGCAGGTTTCTGATGGTGGAAGTGGTGTGTGGAGTCCAGGAGTCCGTAGCATTTTGGGGCACTCGGGGTGTGATTAGGGGAGGCCAGGGAGGCCCCCTCTGGGAACTTTGAGAGAAGTCAGGCGTCCGAGTTCAGTAAGACTGTCGTCCTGGGCTGTGACTTGGACTCACGTGAGAATGTTACTCATGAGGATCGTTAGGTTACACGAAAGCGTATTGCAAGTCGGTGCCATGGGCTGGGTTCCTGGGAATGCGGAATTTGCCAGCAGGAGCGTTAGGAAGCAGTGTTGCTGGGACTGATACCTGTGGAGGGAAAGGAAGGATGCAGGCTTAGGCAGAGTAAGAAATGGAGCTTTGGGGAAGGCCCCAGACAGCCCCTGCTTCAGCAGGTGCAGCCTTCGGAGCTGTCCCCAGTCAGACGAGACGGTCAGGTCTTCCTGCTCTGTGTTGATCAGTTGTCCACCGGGGGCTGCCCCGAGAGGGTTGTGGCCTGGAGTCGGGGAGTCTGTGCAGCCCACCCAGTTCCCAGAAGGACTGAGAGCTGAAGGCCATGTGCAGACAGCCATGTGTGGTGGGGGGAGGCTGGATGGGGGTGAATCCTGTCGCCCAGAGGTTGGGATGTGGCTTGGTGCAGATGGCTATAGGGCGGAGCGGATGGGTGGGAGAGAGCAGAGGTTGGCAGGGCCAGTTGTGGCTGCACAGCTGAGGCTCCTGTTCCTGTTCTTGCCTCTGGGAGGCCGGAGTCCCTCTCCCTGGAAAAACCAAAGCCTGCCTGGGAGCAGCCGGCCAGGGGGGGCCTCTCCTGTGCTGGCACCTTGGTCATACCACCTTTTCATATCCGCATCTCATGGGTAACTGTCAGGGACATCCTCCAGGCCGGAACCGGGGTGATGCTTATAGCAGCAGCAGCAGCAGCCCCTGGAGGCTGCAGAACAATTGAATATTTCCAGGCTAAGACTGGGAGCTGCTGTCTGCCCTGAATCCTAGGACCTGGGGACACTGTGGAGAGCGTGTCAGATCTGTGCAGGTCTGGGCCGAACTGGGGAACCATGGCCAGTGTTTTTAGCCACAGGGCAGGTGGGGCTAAGTTCCTGGTGGACCTTTATGGGGCCACTGAGCTAGAGTCTTATCCGGCAGAAGCTTAGCCCCTTTTGTACAATGGGATCATATGTGTCTTTGTGTTCTTTCCTTTTTTCACTCAACAAACATTTTAGTCCAGCTGTCTGCCAGCCTGTTAGTGACCCCCGAAGACCCTAAGAGGCTCCAGGCATGCCAGCAGGAACCTTTCACCTCTGTGAGTCCTTGTTCAGTGTGGAGACTTGGACCGAGCCGAGTTCAGGGTCAGTCCTGGAATTAGGGGAACGAGACAGAATGAATGTGTGCACCTTTATCCGTATCAACCCCTGCACCCCAGGTGGTTTCTGCTTCTGGGGCTGTGCTGTGTGGCTGTCCACGCTCCAGGCCTGGAGCAGAGAGGCCTGGCCGCCCACCTGCATGTGTTCCCCAGGGTCTAGGGTGCAGATGTGTCCTTGGGGTGCCACGCGGGGCCTCAGGGGAACTGCTGTGAACACATGAGCAGTCTGGTCATGGGGTAGGATAGGAAGGCCCGTTCCAGTGCAGTTCCTGGAAGAGTGGGGGAAAGAGAACCATTCATTGTTCTCCAGAGCTGCTGTTGTCATGCCAGGCCCTGCCCAGGACTCTGGGGGTGGGCTCGGGGTTGGGCTTGCCATGTTGGCGAGTACTCAGCAGAATTACAGTATGTATGTATGTGTTATTTATTTATTTAACATTTATTTTTGAGTGAGAGAGAGAGAAGGGGGGAGGGACAGAGAGAGAGGGAGACACAGAATCCGAAGCAGACTCCAGGCTCCGAGCTGTCAGCACAGAGCCCGACGTGGGGCTCGAACTTACAGACCGTGGAGATCATGACCTGAGCTGAAGTCGGACGCTTAACCGACTGAGCTACCCAGGCGCCCCGCTACAGTATGTATTTTAAGAAGTAGAGCAGTGGCCTAGAAGGAGGAGTCCTGCTAACATGGAGCTAAGGCAGCTGGCCCCAAGAATACCATTGAAGCTGCCCAGCAAGGTTGGTGGCCCCACGTGGGTGGGCCCGGTAGCCCAGGGGGGCGGGGAGGGTTGTGGAAGGCGGATGAGGTTTCAAGTTGCCCTTGTCCACTCCTGTTGAGAGTGGGGGTGGTGGGAGGCCTTGGGCTCCATTCCCATCGATACCAGTCTCTGCTGCGGCAGCTGTGCTGGTTTTCAGGGTTGCGGCCTCGCTCCCTGAGTGTGAAAGGGACCGTGGGTGCTCTGGGCCCACACTCCGCAGTGTGCTGATGAAGGGCCCTAGACGGAGCGGAAGGGCTGAGGTGAGGGTCCGTGGGGTCCTCAGCCTGGGTGCGGGCGGTGCCGTCTCTGGGAGAGCTGATGCCCTTAGTTCGGGTGTCTCCCAGATAAGGGCACTGCGCGTGGATGCTGAGAGCACAGAAGGGGTGCTCAGTGCATGAAGACAGGCGGGAAGCTGAGAGAACGTTCTGGTCAAAAAAATCTCGGAGGTGGTGGTTCAGGCCGAAGGAGGTAATCAAGGCTTCTGGGAGGTAGCTGCATCGCTAACTGGGTGACTGGGTGGGGCGGCCCAGCTGCCCTGCCTGGTGGGGCTTGGAGCTGGCGTTTGCCAAGAACCACCTCCGTCTGTGACTGACCTTTTGTCTTAGCTCAAGCTGCCGTAAGCAAATACTATAGATTGGGTGGTTTCAGCAACACACATTTATTTCTCGTGGCTCAAAGGCTGGGAAGTCCAAAATCAAGGCATCAGCGGATTCGGTTCCAGTCAGGACCCCCTTCCTGGCCCGCAGGCACCTGGTGTCTCTTCTTCCAAGGGCACTGATGCCATTGTGAAGGCCCCACCCTCATGACCGCATCTAATTCTGATCGCCTCCTGAAGGGCCCACCTCCTGATGCCATCACATGTGGGGACAGGGTTAGGGCTTCAACATAGGAACTCAGGGGGAACACACTTCCACGGCACCTTGGGAATGCATTGGTCCCTAACGGCATGAGGAGAAGGGCTTCTCACTCTCGGGACATGCGCACCAGGAGCACCGCCAGCTTTCCGGCAAGTGTGCTTATCTGTTAAGCATTTCCTGAGCGACCTGTGTGTGTGCCAAGCCCCGGACCGAGTGCTAGGGTTGCAGGGCTGGGTCACACCGTACAGCCCCTGCCATGAAGAGTGTGCAGATTTGAGTGGCTGGCAGTGTGGAAACAATAAAGAGCGCTGTGCTGCGAGCAGGCTGTGGCAGAAAGGGGCGGATATGTGCCGTGTGAGGGCCACCGCGGTCATCGGGTGGATCTTGTAATCTGATATTTCAGTGCAGGCATGCTTCGAGTGGGCTCTGTGGTTTGCTTTTTAGTTAGAAAGGAGAAGAGTCTAAGTTTTCAGAGGAAGTTGTGCAGCCACGGAATTGTGCAAGATGAAAGGTAGGGCCAGTAAGGTGTAGAGGGGTTAGTATCTTGGAACAGGCGAGACTTCAGCAGGCTAAAAATAGCTGAGTGTCTTGCTATTTTACAGGTAGGGGTAGTGTCCTGCAGGCAGTGAGGTCATGCAGGGAAGGGCCACCGCTTTGCTAAGAGGCCTTTCGAACACGTAAAGCAATTCGCTCATTTCTTTGGCCGTAGACTTCTTGTACGTAGATTCTAAGGTGTGACTACTGATGTTAATAAATTCTTATTTGCCATCATTTGAAGTGTAGACGAACTGTGTCATTTGTGACAGCTCCATGGGAGTGTGTGGCTTATTTTATCTACTGCACTAGGCTGAGCTAAAATGCTGAGCATCTTGATTGAAATTGTCGTGCTCCCAAGATTGCACTCCCTGCCTGCGCTTGGACCAAAACCTCGCAGCGGCCCTGACCATGGTGGGGCTCTCCCAGCCCTTGTCCACTCTCCTTGACTGAGTGACACCGAACCTAGAAATGGAAGCATAACGCTCATCTTTGGAGCTGAAATTCTAGACTACAACACGAAGTTATCAAATCCATCTGTGTAAACATCTGCGTGCGAATATCTCAGCATGGCCAAGTAGCCTGTGGCGGTTTCCTGTACCTGGGGAGGGTAAAACATTCAGAGGCCTGGGCCCCACGTACACCTCCTGGTGTAGTGGGTCCGCATAGGGCTAGGAGTGGTAAAAGCTGAGCAGGTACTAGGTTATGGTGACGAATGCACAACTCCAGGTTTTAACTAAAAATTATTGAATCGTACAGTTAGAGTGGGTCTGTTTTCTGGTAAATTGTGCCTCACCAAAGCTGTTGTTTGATAAGTGGGCAGAACAGCAGAAAACTCCCCAAGTGATCTATATGCAGCCAGGCCAGAGGATTCCTGTTCTACAGTAGGGCTTCCTCTGGACACAGGCCTCTGGCCCCGACGCCCCATCGTGGTGGTGCAGGGGTCCGCTTCTGTTGTTCGGTCACCACCGTGCCCCTGGTCGGTGCCTTGCTGTCCTCCTGCGTCCTGACCTCGCTCTTCCCCAACCCTTGGCACCAGACGGCCGCCTTAGACATTTTGCTTCCGTTTTGTGGCCCCCTCCTCCTCAGATCCTCTGGGCACACTGGACTACCAGAGTTTCACAACTAGACGGGATAGGCTTGCCGGGGAAAGCCAGTTCCGGCCTCAGTCTCTCAAGACGAGGGCCCTCAAGGACGGTTTCTTGTAAGTTCTTAGCAACAAGCTAAATGGTAGTGTAATAAAATATGTAAATACAGTTTAAAAACATACATTTTATGTAGGTATTTTATTTTTTTAAATGTTTATTTTGAGAGAGAGAGCGTGCATGTGTGAGCAGGAGAGGGGCAGAGAGAGAGAGAGAGAGGGAGAATCCTAAGCAGGCTCTGTGCTCACTAATGTGAGCTCTATCTCATAAACAGTAAGATAATGACCTGAGCCGAAATCCAAGAGTCAGACGCTTAACACCCTTAATCGACTGAGCCACCCAGGCGCCCCCAGGTAACATTTATTTTGGAGTGATTAACATGAATGACTCATTTGTTAAGATGTACACTTTTTTGACAAAACGAATGCCCTGTGTGAGCCGCCAGAGCGGAGTGTGGCCCTGGGAGGGCCTCGGAGGGCCTGGTATCGGTGTCCTCGGAGCGGGTAGCACTTTGGCCTCGGCCCGCCTTTGCTGTTCGAGGTTTTCTTTAGCGAGTGCCCTGGCCCCAGGACGGTGAGAACGGGCCAGTCAGAAAGACGAAACCAAAGTTCACCGTGCTCATTAGAAGAAAATGATGGTGAATGTTCATAGGATTATCCTTACGTTTTATCAAGTGACTGGATTTTAGATGTAAAATGTGCCATGACGCCAGGTGGCCAGGAAAAGAGACTTCCCAGGCCTGCACCTCACCACAGAACTTGTTCCTTTTCCAATCACAGCAAGACGATAATGAACTGTCACTCCTCTCTCCGTGCCCGGCTCCGCTGAAGAGATCTGCTCCTTTTCTCAGGAGTGAGGACGCTCTCCCCGGCTAGGGCACTGGACAGAACACTGTAGAACCACGTGAGCACCTTTCCGCTCCCTCACTCCACCCGTCTCTGCCCCACTCCACTTTTCTGAATGCCCATTCCAGATACCTGGAGCCCAGAGTGGACACACTTAGCGGGCCGCCTGTCTGTACCCAGATGCTCAAGTAGCTGATACTAAAGGCCTGTGGGCCTCCAGCCCTCGGCCTCAGAGTGGAGCCGTCTGCCTGCCCGTCTTCCTGCTGACGCGCTCCGTGTTCAGCTTCCCAAGGTCATGGCGCCCCCTCCCTTCCCTGCCCACCGTTCCACACTTCACTTGAAGGAATCGCCCTACCCACTGCTTCTGTGTTTTGCCCCCCCCATTTACCTCTTAGCTTTTTGGAATCTGGTTTCCATCTTGCCACCTGCCTTCGTGCCGTTTCGAGGACCCTCGGCGGGGTCCGATCCGCATCCGGTGGCCTCGACCGGGGCCTCATTTCCCCGGGACCAGTCTGTCTCTTGAATCACTTACGTTCCCCACGTGTCTCCTCCTTTACCTCCTGTTTGTCCTGAGTGACTCTGTGCTCTCTGCCGAGCTTCATTCTTTTTGCCAGCCTCCCCTGTCCGTCTCATGAGGTCCAGGTGGCGTCACCACGGGGTCTCTTTGGCCCTGGCCGTGCGCCCGGATTGCAGCTTCTTCCTCCCAGGACTTCCCCAGCAGCTCAGCTCTCGGTGCCATCTCGGACCCCCCCCCCCGCCCCCCGCCGCCCCACACAGCGGGCAGACCCTGTGCCCTCAGGCTCTCTGACTGTCCCTGCCTTTGCTAGGCCCTGGCCGCCTCGTGTCATAGGTCACCAGACCTCCGCTTTGCCCTTTCTGAAGTTGTCCTCTCGAGGAAAGTTTGGAAACTTGGTAGAAATGACCCTCTGCTCCCTATTTCTGCAGATTCGAGTTGAGAACTCCAGGCCGTGCGCAGAGCCCTCCTGGTTTCTCATTGCTCTGCCGTTTTGTGCCCGTTGCTCTGGCTGCCCTGCGCACCTTCTCCTTCTGTGCTTGTCTGTGCTCCATGCTCTTGCCCGTCACTAACTTACCTTCTTGGCAAACCTTTTCGTTCCTCTTCTGCTGGACTTAATTCTACTTATTCTTGAAAGCCTGGCCCATAGACCTCCTTCCTCTAGTCTCCACAGCGGGTGGGGGCCTCTGTGCCCCAGGACCCCAGAGCACGTTGTTGTGTCTGAGGCACCGATGACTTGCCTGCCTGCTTATTTCCGGGTATCCCCAGAGCTCCGCTCTTAGCAGTCGGAGTGGGGTGTCTGCAGCTTTGTCCCGGCAGAGGGGCGCCGGGCTTTACTGCTGAGTGAAGGGGCCGGGGACTGCGGCACCGAGCCCCGCTCCTTGGGCAGTCGCGAGATGTTAACAGATAGCAGACCCTGGCAGGAGGCAGAGTTTTCTCTCACTGGAAAAGTTCCAGCACACACGGGGCAAGCCTGCATGGGAAGACAGGTCTGAAAGAACCAGAAGAGACACAGGTGCGTATATAAATCACGTTCCAAGGGCAGCAGTTCCTCTGTGTGGGGGAACAAGACTTTCAAAAAGACTCCAGTGACCGTTTACCTATGGGGGATTTCTATGTGAATTTTAAAGTATTTTCATTTATACCAAGTACGTTTTCAAGGGCCTGTGACCGTATCTGCCGGCATCCCGCAAGTCCCTTTGTGTATTTGAAAGCGATTCCACGGCTTGAAGTCTTAAACAGTAGACCAAGTGTAGATTTCAGTTACTTCGGTCTGTTTTGTTCCACGGCGTTCCAGAAGTTGCCAGGTTAGAGCAGGGATTTTCTGTGCAGAGTTGATGGATATTAACGACGGTCTCTTTGTTTCCACAGAGGTTGCAGAGCTTGAGGCTAATTTACCGTGTAAGTACAGCGTCCACATTCAGACCGGAAATGCTGCAGGGTAACTGCACGGAGAAGCTTTTTACGTTGCAATAATCATGCAGAGCCCAGAGCCTGGTTTTGTGTGTTAGGAGTAAGTTTTAATTTTGTGCAAACAGGTGCAAGTTTTTCAGGGCTCTGATAAGAGTGAGGTATTTACCGTCTTTCTGAGAGCAGCACGGCAGTGCTGTCTCTCTCCTTGTTATGGCAGAGGTGCTTTGGCTAGGTCTTGTGTCTCTTCCACAGCATTCTGTCCCGCATCGTCTTTTTGTCCTTTTTTTTGGGAGAGTGCACGTGCATGAGCTGGGGAGGGGCAGAGAGAGAGACACGGGGCTCGACCTCACGAACCATCAGATCATGACCTGAGCCGAAATCAAGAGTTGGATGTTCAACCGAATGAGCCACCCAGGCGCCCCTGTCCCACGTCCTCTTTGAGTGAAAAGATAGAAATCGATGACAGACAGTCCTATTTTTGTGAGTGATGGCACCACTTTTTTGGTCCACAAAGTGCTTACTTGTAATTTATCTCTATGCATGGGCTGGGGTGGCCATGTACCCCCATGTCGCCAGCTGTCCTCACCGTGCTCAGTCCTTCCTGCCCAGGCACAGAGACCCACGGTGTGGTCTTCACCTGTGAGCAGGCTCACTCCCCAGGCCGCTCATTTGTGTGATGTGTCAAAGGTGCGGTTTTTTCCTGTTACTAATCCCTTCCCAAACTTAGCATATTGTGTAAGACCACTAAAGCCTGAAAGCTTTGACCATTTTAGTATTTTTTTGAATTAGGACTTTTTATCATCATACTTGCTTAAAAACAGTTCTGGGGCGCCTGGGTGGCTCAGTTGGTTAAGTGTCTGACTTCATCTCAGGTCATGATCTCACGGTCCGTGGGTTCGAACCCCGTGTCGGGCTCTGTGCTGACAGCTCAGAGCCTGGAGCCTGTTTCAGATTCTGTGTCTCCCTCTCTCTCTGACCCTCCCCTGTTCATGCTCTGTCTCTGTCTCAAAAATAAATAAGTGTTTAAAAAAAAAAAAGAAAAAAAAACGGTTCTGAGGTTGAGGATGTTTGTCAGTGTAGGCGAAATATTTTGTACGTCGGTCTCCTGGTCTGGGCGAATGCTCGAGAGAACTTGGTATCTGGCCCACCTGACACAGGTCAGAGAGGGTCCGTTCCCTCCACCAACTAAAGTTAGAAGTACGGTGGTGGGTGTGCCTGAAGTGGTTGCAGAATCATTTGTAAGGGTAAGTACACACAGTTTCCTGAAAAATTCCTTTTAATGTATGGTATTTACATATGAGTGTGGTGGGTTGTGATACAAAATCGGCTTCTTAGTGGGGGTCTCAGTCAAAAATGTCTTAAAGATCCCTGAATTAGGGGCGCCTGGGTGGCTCAGTTGGTTAAGCACCCGACTTCGGCTCAGGTTGGATCAAGCCCCAAGTCGAGCTCTGTGCTGACAGCTGGGAGTGTGGAGCCTGCTTCGGATTCTGTGTCGCCTTCTCTCTCTGCCCTCCCCTGCTCACACCTTGTCTCTCTCTCTCTTTCAAAAATAAACAAACAGGGGCGCCTGGGTGGCGCAGTCGGTTAAGCGTCCGACTTCAGCCAGGTCACGATCTCGCGGTCCGTGAGTTCGAGCCCCGCGTCAGGCTCTGGGCTGATGGCTCAGAGCCTGGAGCCTGTTTCCGATTCTGTGTCTCCCTCTCTCTCTGCCCCTTCCCCGTTCATGCTCTGTCTCTCTCTGTCCCAAAAATAAATAAACGTTGAAAAAAAATTAAAAAAAAAAAAAACAAAAACAAAAATAAACAAACATTAAAAAAAAAAAAAAAGAATCCCTGAATTGCTTGACCTCAAAGTTTTCTTCTAGTCAGAACTGGAAGGAAGTGTCTTGGGGTTCTCTTAAAGGGTTTATGTATATACACATGCATATGTTTAATCAAAGACCATAAGAAGTTACCACTTACACATGGTTCATTTTGTCCTTAAGTAAGACTCTGACAGAGATTGTTGGGTTTTAGCCCGTAGAGAAGGATAGCTTCAGCTTTATCTAAAATTTTGGTTTAAAAACAAACTGGCTCAGTCGGTAGAGCATGTGACTCTTGAGGTCAGGGTCGTGAGTTCAAGCCCCACGTTGGGCCTGGAACTTACTTTAAAAAAATTATAAAAACTGTGTAATTGGCTCTCAAGCCAGAATTTTAATTACTACCTTAGGTCTGAAAAAGGTATCTTGCTAGCCTTGATGGCCCAGGTATCAGATAAAAAAAAGTATGTGCTATCTGCCTCTTTTCTCACTTTCTCCCTTCCCTCTGCCCCGTCAGAGTCAGGGAAGTCCAAGTTCGTTTGTACAAGTAAGCCATGCTTTCCAAAAGTCCAGATCTCATCACAGAGCAAACAAGGAGCCACCGGAGAATAAATCCTTAGTATCTCTCTAAAGTGTTAACGAAGGAAAAGAAAATAACTTGCCCTGTGAGAGTGCTGCTTGTACGCATCGCATCGAGAACTAGTTTGGAGCTCTGTGCAGGCAAGTTTATAGAGGTCTCTCTGTTGGCGAAACCACACGTTCCCTCTCAGATAGAAGCATGAACGTGCTAGCCTGTGCCTGCAGGCAGAGGAAAGGCTAGGGTCCCGGGTTTTCATACAGCCCTTGCATTGAACTAAAACGAAAACCTGACTTTTCACTTTTGTGGTGGTTGTTAGGCTTTTTTTGAGTTTTAAGATGTTTGGTTCTTTCGGTAGTTTTATTGTTTTTTAATCTACCTGGTAACTTATTTATTATTGGTGGGCCCATTTGTTCTAGAAGGATGGGTTTCTACATCTATACCTTTACCAAAATGAAGGAGAATGCCAAGTATTAAAAACAAATGAATGATGCCAACTTCAGCTGATCCGTGAACATTTTCTAAGCCCTTGTCGTACATTTTTGTTACATACATCTCACTGGAAAGATAGCATTTATCATCTCAAGTTAAGATTAGGAAGAATGGGGCGCCTGGGGTGGTTCAGTCGGTTGGGCGTCTGACATCAGCTCATAGTTTGTAGGTTCGAGCCCCACGTCAGGCTCTGTGCTGACAGCTCAGAGCCTGGAGTCTGCTTCGGATTCTGTGTCTCTCTCTCAGTCTGCCCCTCCCCCACTCATGCGCGCTCTCTCTCTCTCTCTCTCTCTCTCTCTCAAAAATGAATAAACATTAAAAATTTTTTAAAAAGAAAGATTAGGAAGAACGAAGCATATTCCAGTTATTCCATGTGCGGTTCGCACGTGTGGTTTGGGCACATGGCTCCCAGTTTCTTTGTTTATAAAATAAGGAATGTGACGGTGTAATCTCTAAGACCCCTTCTTGCTCTTGTAGACTAAGTTACCTTTCACTCTACAGTGATTTTCTCAGAGATTGGTAAAGGAAGAAACCCTGCTAACAGTTTTGTATGGCTGTTACGCATCACACCAGCCTGTTTCTGAAGTCATGAGGTGAGGTGTGGTGTGAGGAGAAGAGCCATGAACTAGTCTTTAATTTGGGAACCAAACCTTTTGTCGATAACCGGTGTGATTCTGGGCTGGTTGCCGAACCTCTCTGGACCTTTGTATCATCCCATGCTTGAGGATATTGGACGGGATGATCTCTAAGGGCCATTTCCAAGTCAAAATTGAAGTTGTCCTGTTTTCGGTGAAATTTCATACCATTATAAAACCAGGCAAAACGTTTGCAGTGAGACTTGTAAGAAATAAAGTCAGCTGGCGATCCAAGGAGTTCAGTGTAGTGTTTTCTGAGTTTATAGACAGTTTCTACATATTCCTTCCCAGTATAGTGGGTGTTTATTCCTTGTGTACTCACTGTTCTTCTATACCCTTTGTTTGAAGGAACAGATGTAGGATGTGGCCAACTTCTATCTGGACCACTAGCCGTTCCCTCTTCTCCTATGGGAACTCCTTGTCCCGGTTGACCAGACCCCTTCCGGTGTGGCACAGGGGGCATAGGGCACTGCCATCTGAGCAGAGCATCCCTTCATCCACAAAGCAAGCTGAGCTACTACTTGGGTTGTGAAACTTTTTTTTTTTTCAACGTTTATTTATTTTTGGGACAGAGACAGCATGAACGGGGGAGGGGCAGAGAGAGAGGGAGACACAGAATCGGAAACAGGCCCCAGGCTCTGAGCCATCAGCCCAGAGCCCGACGCGGGGCTCGAACTCACGGACCGCGAGATCGTGACCTGGCTGAAGTCGGACGCTTAACCGACTGCGCTACCCAGGCGCCCCAAAACTTTTTTTTTTTTTTTTTTTTAATGCCAGGTAAACTGGGTGCTAGCTAACCTCATGGACACTTTTTTTTTTTTTTTGTAAATGTTTATTTTTGAGAGAGGGAGAGACAGAATGAGGAGGGGAAGGACAGAGAGAGAGAGAGGGAGACACAGAATCTGAACCAGGTTCCAGGCTCCAAGTTGTCAGCACAGAGCCCGACGCGGGGCTTGAACTCACAAATTGTGAGATCATAACCTGAGCCAAAGTCGGAATCTTAGCGGGCTGAGCCAGCCACCCAGGTGCCCCTCAAGGACACCTTTTGAGCTTCCGTTTACTGTGATGGGTCTGAATAAGTGTGGTGGTGGTTGAACAGCCCAGAAGTTTGGCCTGCGTTTTTCTGGTTTTGCCATGTTTAGTTAGCCTTACCCACACGTATTAATCTCCTTGAAGTGCGGTGTTCTCTTTTCAAACTAAAGTAGCATTATTCTTAAATAAGTTAATGGAAAGATCTCAGTTTTCAGTGATCATTAAAAGATTGAAAGCAGCCATCTCAGTTTGGAATTAAAGAGGGCGGGACTGTGAGGAGGGACACCCATGGCAAAGCCACCGGCTTGCAGTGTTAGCAATAGTGGCACAGTTAGTGACACGCCAAGAGCGAGGAGGGGTCTACAGACGCCTCCAGCACCTTCGACGCCACGCGTGTTTCAAGGTCAGCCTCTGTGTAGGGCTGCCGCCGGCTGTCAGACCTTCCTGATGTGCTGTTTCTTTTGCAGGTACGTGTAAAGTGCATTTTCCTGATCCAAACAAGCTCCACTGCTTTCAGCTAACTGTAACCCCAGGTAATGTTCTTCCACACTTAAGTGTCACAGTGATTGGCAAACAGCAAAGTTTCAAGGCTGCCCAGATCTATGATATTTGGCTTGATTTGCCTCTGACTTTTTGAAAGTTAAGACAGTAATGACTTCATGCCGCACGAAGAGAAGATACGTGCCTTGTAGTCAAATAAAGCAGGATAAAGGGAGTCTGTGGCATTCAGTGGGAACTCCAGAAGTGAAGTACAGACTGACGGCCGGAGCGCAGGCCACAGAGGCAGTTGTGCGCTGTGCAGACTGTGAGCTTTGAAATCCTGATTGGCGCTCCTGTCTCGTGGCTGTGTGATCAGGGTTCGGGTTGCTTAATCACCTCTCTGCCCCAGCCTGCCCAGCTAGAAAGTGAGCATCAAGGAGGACCTCTCTCACGGGACAGTTACGAGGGTTAAATGGAAATAGACAGTGGGCGTGAAGCGTTCCAGCCCAGGGTCTGGCTCAGGGGAGGGAGCAGATTAGCGGCTGTCTGTGTTAGGGCCGATAAGAGTCTAAGCTCCAGGTGCTCTGGGATGGTAACGTACTCCTCCTCGGTCAGACTGTGCAGTAAGGCGGAGGACTCTTTGTTTCCTCATTGCCGTGCGGCTCTAAGCATCGCAGATTCCAACCCGGCACAGCCCACCAGTGCTGACGCCGGGCAGCGGGTGCCGTGCTGTGACCAGTCGGTGCTCCTGTGGGGTGGGTGGGGAAGGGAGCGTTGTGGAGGAAATGGAAGGCGTTCTTTTATTTAGGGGATGGAAAGGGAGTGAGAAACTGAGAATGATGCGTCACCAGCCAATTAGAAAGTCGAAGAAAATACAGAATTTCAGTGGGCGATAATGACCCTACAAATAAGACCTGGCACTTATCTCCCTGAAGGTAGGATGGATTATTTTCTGTTGAAGATGTTTTATAATAACGGGAAACCTCATTTTCAAAACGTGCTTGAAAACTTAAAAATTCGTTGAATCCCTTTGGTGGTTCTACAAACATCGCTGGACGTGGACGTAAACTCTATCTGATACCATTTCCTCTAAGACAGCACTAGGGGTGATAACCCGAGCACAGGCTTCTACATGCCTGACATTGAGAGATAACCGGAGCTCAGGACTTGAAACTAGGAAACGATGACAATTATAACCACTCTGGCTGCCTTCATAAAGCACATACTGCACATCGTGCTGTTTTTAGCAAGGGCTGTTGACTCAAGGTCACCATTCCGGAAGTCATTTACTATCATTGTTAAGTAATGCAGTGTTTTCAGAAATTCTTCTGGGGATGAAGATTGGTTCTGTGTACTGAGTGGTCTCAGACGTGTGTTTGTCATAAAAACGTTTTCTTGCCTCTGCCTTTGTCGGGCATTTTCAGCGGTTGGCAGGCATTCCGTTGCTCTGCGCACCACCGAGGCGTGGGCTCTGTGGTCCTCCCCGGCCGCTCAGAGACCTTTGTTGAGTTTGTCGGGCTTGTCATCATCTGACACGAGTGGGTTTGTGTCAAGTCCAGCCTCTGAATAAGAGTTTCTCTTTTTTTCTTTGTCTTTTTTTAACTGCATTTTTTTTTTAATGGAATCACATGGATGTTATGATTATCGAGATTGTGTACGTGACACCATCTTTGATGTTCTTACTGTTCTCAAAAGTGGAGCACAGTTAACAGTTGTTACGGTTCGGTCTTCACCTTTCCATCAGATTCAAGAGTAACTTGTGTTTTGATGCCTGTAACTACTTAGTACCTTAGCATTTATATTTTTTATTTTTTTAATTTTTTTTAACGTTTATTTATTTTTGAGACACAGAGAAACAGAGCATGAACGGGGGAGGGTCAGAGAGAGGGAGACACAGAATCTGAAACAGGCTCCAGGCTCTGAGCTGTCAGCACAGAGCCCGACGCGGGGCTCGAACCCACGGACCGCGAGATCATGACCTGAGCCGAAGTCGGCCGCTTAACCGACTGAGCCACCGAGGCGCCCCAGTACCTTAGCATTTATATTTGTAATAAGTGTACATCAGGGACACGATTATCGCACTGAGCTGTCTGCTCAGCATGCCCTTCAGATGCTGTCTGTGTGCCCTTATTTTGTGGTGTTAGTGAGTCCGAAAGCTGCCGTGGTTCCTGCCCTTTGTTATTAAGAAACATGGCAGAGATCTGTCAACCCTAAAAATTTGTCTAACATCATGGTTTTAAAACAATTTCTTGGAGTCATGCTCCTCTTAGTATTGGGAAGAAATTGTATAACTATGCCTGAGTGAGAAAGTTTTAACCGTGTTTGAAGCACATGGTCTTGAACTTGCCTCATTGGCAGCCAGTAGTCTGAAAACGCAATAAGGTAGAAAGTCTGGATATTTGGGTGGTCAGGGTGGGAGAACTGCATCTGCGTTTGAAGCCCAAAGCTCTTTTTTATCTGGCTCCTGGCAAGAAAGTTCTGTTCATACTAGGTAACGTGTTCGTAGTTTTGTTTTTCGAACATCCCTCGTGCTTGGGAGTAAATGTACTCTTCTGAGGAAAGACGGAAATGTATTTTGGTGATAGAGGAAAACTGAATTTAAGGGGGAGAAAGGTGTCCGTCAACTCACAAAATAAGAAAAAATACTAGTAAGTGAAATGAGACGAAACAAAGCAAACACTAAAGACCTGCCGAAATGCTCCCTGGAGTCTTCTGTGAAGTTGGAGGCACAGTTTGAAAAACTGGGTCAGGTCATAGTTGCCCCGCTGACTTGCATGGGTCCCCTCGGCCTGTCTGCTCCACTGTGACGTGGAGCTTTTAGGCAGAGGGGAACATGGACTTAAATAACAATTTTTTTAAGTTTAGTTTTTACTTTTTTTTTTTTTTTAAGTTTATTTATTTATTTTGAGAGAGAGAGCTCGGGAGGGACAGAGACAGAGAGAGAGAGAACCCAAAGCAGGCTTCATTGTCAGCACAGAACCCGATGTGGGGCTCGAACTCACGAACTATGGGATCATGACCTGAGCCAAAACCAAGAGTCGGACACTTAAACTAACTGACTGAGCCACCCAGGCGCCCCAGTTTTTCCTTTATAAAGAAATTTTACTGAGGTATAAAATTACGAACAATAAAATGTACTAATTTGGACTGTTCAGCTTTACTAAGTTTTTAAAAAATGTATATACCTGTATAACCACAAGCCCAGTAAAGATACTTCTAGTATTTCCAAAATTCTCTTCTGCCCCTGCAGTCAACTCCTTGCCCCTGGCTACCCATCCAAAGTTCCTTTCTGATTTCTGTTACCGTAAATGACTTTTGCCAGTTCTTGAATTTCATATAAATGGAATCTTACATGTGTACTCAACTTTTTAAGAATTTATTTTCTGAAGGAGTTGTGCTGCTATATACTGACCAGCAATGACTGAGAAGTTCCAGTTGTTCTACATACTTCTCAGTATTTGAGTATGAATAGTATCTCATTGTGGTTTTAATTTGCATTTCCCCAGTGCTGGGATTTTGATTGAGATGGATCAGTTTTGCACGCAATGGCATCATAGCAGTGTTGAGTCTTCCCGAGCTTGAGCAGAGTCCGTGTAAATCTGCTTTACTTTCTCTCAGCAGTATTTGGTAGTTTTCAGTGTATAGGCCTTGCAAATACTTTGTTAAATATAATACCAAGTATTTCATGTTTTTTAAGCTGTTATAAGTGGAATTTTTTAAACTTTTTTTTTAAATATAATACCAAGTATTTCATGTTTTTTAAGCTTTTGTAAATGGTATTTTTAAAATTTCCATTTTACTTGTTACTAATTATATGAAAATACGATTGATTTTTTAACATGTTGATCCTGTGTCCTATTATCTTGCTAAATTCACCTATTAAATTCCAGTAGCTTCTTAATATATTCTTAGGATTTTTACACCCATGATCATTGCATCTGTGAGAAGGACGTTTTTACTTCTCTTTTTACGAGTGTGTATGCCTTCAATTTCTTTTTCTTATTGCACTGGCTGTAACCTCCAGTACAGTGTTGAAAGAGGTAGTGAGAGCATATGTCTTTGCCCTGTTCCTGATCCTAAGGGAAAGTGCTCATTATTCATTGAATATGATTTTATCTGTCCTTTATCAGGTTGAAGAGTTCCCTTTTTTTCCTGTCTGCTGAGAGTTTTCATCATGTGTGTTGAATTCTTTCTAATGCTTTTTCTGCATCATTTGAAATGATCATATGATTTTTTCCTTTATTTTGTAAATTTAGTAAATTCCACTTACTGATTTTTGAATGTTAAACCAATGTTATATTCCTGTGGTAAATGCCACTTGGTCGTTGTATGTTATCTGTTTTTTGTTTGTTTTTTACATCGCTGGATGAAATTTGTTAATATTTTGATACAGAATTTTATGTCAATATTCATGAGGAATGTTGGTTTGCAGTTTTCTTTTGTGATTTTTTTTTTTTTTTTTTTTTTTGGTCTGGTTTTGGCATCAGCAATCCTAACCTAGTAGAATAACTGAAGAAGTGTTCCCTCTTGTTTTCTGAGAGCTTGCATAGGATTGGTATTATTTATTCCTTAAATATTTGACAGAATTCCACATTTAAGTAGTCTGGACTTAGAGTTTTCTTTCTGGAAAGTTTTTACTTATGAATTCAAAAATAGGCACAGGGTTATTCATCTACTGTGTTTCTTAAGTCAGCTTTAGTGATTTTTTTTCCTTCTAAGGAATTTGTCTCTTTCACCTAAAGAATTATTGATCTAAAAGTTGTTCAGAATATTCTCTTACTCTACTGTTGTATGTAAGATCTGTACTGATGTCCCCTTTTTCATTCCTGATATTGGTAATTTCGGTCTTCTTTTTTTTTTTTTTTTTTCTTCTTGATCATGTTAGCTTGAGGTTTATCCAGTTGATCTTTGCAAAGAACTCATTTTTGTTTTTCTCAGTTGTTTGTCCGTTTCACTGATTTCTGCTCTTAACTTTATTATTTCCTTCCTTTTATAATGAGTTTAATTTGCTTTTCTTTTTCTGCCTAAGGTGGAAACTTAGATCGTTGATTAAAAAAATTTTTTACGCAATATTGGTTGAGGTGTTGGTTACATTCTTAACCAAATATTTTTGAGTGTCAGCCATGTTGTTTTTAATCAGTATTGTATCTTTTTTTGATGAGTTGTATTTTATCCTGTGAGTGTATACCAGTTTATCTGTTCACCAGTTGATAAGCCTTTGTGTCGTTTCCACTTTGGACCTATTATGCGTGAAGCTGCTGTCAAACCTTCTCATGTAGGTCTTTGCCAGCATGTTTTTATTCCCCCTGGTGACGGAATTACTGGGTTATGTGCTCAGAGTAAATTTACTTTATTAGACACTGCTATCTTGTTTTCCAAAGTGTAAGTACTGTTTTTCAGTCCTGCTAGCAGTGAATGAGAATTCCGGTTCCCTCACAATCTTGCGGACATCTTGGCAGTCTTTTCAATTTCAGCCATTATCGTGGGTGTGTGTCTCCTTGTGACCTTTATTTGCATCTCTTCCTGTGTTTGTTTGCTGTTTGTGTATCTTCTTTGTTGAAGTGTCTATTCAAATATTTTTCCCATTTATAAATTGGGTTGCTTGTCCTATTATCGAGTTGTAAGGTTTATATAACTGGATATTAGTTCTTTATTAAATACGTGGGGGGTTTTAACATAATAACATTTTTTTTATTAGTGTTACATATATATAAATTCTGATTAGGGAATTCTATAGCTGCATTGTAAATCTTGTGTATTACTGTGTATGTTCACCTAAATTTGTTTCTAAATGCATTAATTGTTAGATTCGTGTTTACTTAATTTGAACATTTAATTTATAAAAACACCCTAATTAGTACATGACAATAAAAGTGTAGCTTACATTAAGTCATAAAATTTTAACTGATATATCTGTTAGCCGTATTAATGTCTAGTTAGTGGTGCATTCTTAGCTTTGTTTCAGAACTTTGGACTTAGAAAAGTTTCTAAATGTGAAATAAAGTAAGATCCCAATTTCTGAAAAAAGAAATATGTTTGGTTAGCCTGAAAGATGGGTTTGTTTCCACTCGTGAACATTTTGGAACATTTCAGCAATCATGGAGATTTAAACACATATGGACGTAGAGCACAACACTGATGCAGGCCTTGGCTTGACCTGCTTTGCAGTCTTATAGAACTTTAGGTGGTGGTCACAGCTACTATGTCAAGGTTTCAGACCCGGAGCATGTACTCCCTGGTTCTTTCTAGTTTGATTTTTAATTTTAATATGGAGATAACCATTATGAGGGACAGATTGGAAGAGGAACAGACTTTTTCCTAGCGAAGTCTTTTCTTTCCAATAACCCTAGAAATACAGGTGGCAGTTCTTCTCTTTACATGTAAGAGAAATGTGATGTGAGCTCTTAAGACTGTCAGTTTTCTGTCCTAGCATCAGCTAATCTTTGTTAGGAGAACATTCGCTGCTCTTTTCTTGGCTCCTTCCAAGAGCTCTGTTGACATGATGCTTCCTTGCGTACCATCACACTGAGTAAGTGACTTGTCTGATAAAACTCTGTTCCTATAGTAGCTTATGCCCCCTGCCTTTCACATGACTCCGAGGCACATTTCTTTCCTGGGACGCTCAAGTTTCCTGGAGTGACTGAAGTTAAATATCTGATTTCCCGTTTTTAAAACTGCTCATTACCATGCTTAAAACCTATTCTGATGGTCAGTAGTAAAAACATATATAATGTGCATAAAGCTGTTTAGATGTTGAACTTTTTGGCATTGTAAAAATTGCCAGCACACTTGGTTTCCTGACCCACCGCTTAGTGCCTTTTATGTGGCATAGGTTTTTTCTTTATCTTTTGCAGAAATCATGTTTAGTGAGGTCTAATTGATGGACAGTTCACTGTTCTGGGGTGTTCCTTGCATTTTGACGGTGTGTCACCATCAGTATAATCGAGATAGAGAATGTTTCCGTCACCTCAAAAAGGTCCCCCAGCCTCTGGCCGTCATTGTTCCTGTTGTTGTGCCGTTTCCAGAATGCCATGTAAATGGACCAAAACAGCATGGAGCATTTTGTCTGTGGCTGTTCTCATTTAGCACAGTGCTTTCGAGATGCATCCATTTGGTTGTGTGTATTATCATTTCCACTGGCCATCACTGAATTTGAAGATGGGGCAAGAGCCACCAGAAAGGAACGCAGCAGCCCTGCCCGCTGTCTGATCGCAGCCCCACGCTGCCTGTTTTGGACTTCTGATCTACCGAAGATAGTAAATTTGTGTTGTTTAAGCCACTGAGCTCGTGGTGATGAATTCTAATAACAATTCTAACCAGTACAAATAGCTGTGCTTTCTGTGTCCTAGAGATCGAAGAAATACAAAGATCTCGTGTTTTTTTTTTCCAAGTATTTTTTAGCTTTACGTTTCACAGTTTGGTCTGTGACTTAGTTCTTTTTTTATGTGGGGCAAGAGAAGGATCTGGTTTCCCCTCCCCCCGCCATCCCTCCAGAGTGAAGGGGGAAGTGCTCCCTTCTGTTTCCTGGGACTGTGGATGAAGAGTTAGTATCGGTTCTGTACTCAGTGGTAGAATCTGCCAGGGAAGCTACCTAGCTCTGGAAGGTTGTGTTTTGTTTTTGTGGTAACACTTTAAGGATGAATACACTTTCTCTAGTAGATAGAGTAATTGGTGTCTTTCTCAAGGTTGTCCACATTTATCAAGTTTAGTGGTATAATGTTGTTCTTAATATCTTGTCCTATAAAGTTCTGTCGAGTCTCCTTGAACTCCTATTAGTGAAAGTGTGTTTTCTTTTTTTCTTGATCAGGCTGGCTGGAGGATTATCGATTTTATCAGTCTCTGCAAAGAGCCAGCTTTTGGGTTTATTGATTTTCCTCTACCATTTTCTGTTTTCTGATCCTATCTTGATTACCTTCCTTCAGCTTGTTTTCAGCTTAATTTGGCTTTGCTTCCCCCAGTTCTTCAGGTGGAGGCTCAGACAGATAGTAGGGTGTTTCCGTTTCCCTACCCAGCCTTCCCTTTACAGTTGTCCTGTCTCCTTTATGTACTCTGTGACCCAGCCTTCCATATCCTGTTTTCTTTTATCTGTTTCCCAGCGTAGTCACCACTCCTTCCTTAGGTCTGGATTTCCATCTGTTACTTTTCCTTCTGCCTGAAGAACATCCTGGATGTTCTGGATTTGTCTGTAGTACAGCCCCCCGGTGACGAGTTCATTGTTGTAGAGACCTCATTCTGCTGCCTCCTGACTTGTATTCTTTCTTATAAGTAGTCAGTGCTCATTCTTTGTTCCGCTTTATGTGTGCATTTTAGTCTCTGGTTGCTTTTTAAGACCGTCTCTTTATCACGTTTTTAGCAGTCTGTCTGTGATGTTCTTTGATGTGATAATGGACCTTACCTGGGCTTACTGAGCTTTCTGGATCTGTAGCTTTGGTTTTTGTCAAACTCACAAATAATTTGACCAACATTTCTTTAAATATTTTTTCTGTAACTCCTGCCTGGGACCCCAATGGTCTATATTAATATCTCTTACATATATATTACCTCCACACGTAAATTAGCCTCCATCGGGTCCCAGGGTGCTCACTTTTCTTTAGCAGCTGACTTAGTGTTTGTCTGCAGCCCCCGCGTGGCTCCCGACCCCATGTCACCCCCAAGTACCCGCCCACCTCCCCGGCTTGGCCCCACAGTGGGCTCGTGGCAGTCCTGGCTGCGGCTCTGTGCCCAGTCCGCCCTCCTGTGGACACTGCCTCTTTGTCTTCCCCGCCCCCACCTGCCCTCAGATCCCAGGGAGACAGCCTGGCCGGAAATGGCTCTGCCACCCGCTAGCTGTGGGGCTGTGGCCAGGACAGTTTCTTACTGCACGGGCCTCAGTTTCTTCTCTGAAGGGGTGATGATGTGCCTGTCTCACCGCAGTGGTGGAGACAGGGTGAGCGAATACGTGCATGAGCCCAGGTGACCGTGTGCGGTGCGTGCTCCACGTGTCGGTGTGCTTAGGGTTGTGGTTGTCATCCCGATTTTGAGGGTGTACCTAACGGCACATCCCCCAAGCCTCCCCTGAACAGTCCAGCCCCCACAGCAGCCTCCCCTGAGATGAGCCGGCTTCACGCGTGCTGTGTCTCACGGTCCGACCGCGGATGTGTCTTCAGGTACTTCCGCGTTGGCCTGGGCACGCTGGGTGCCATCCCGCCCTGGGCCACTGTTCGTGCGGCCCTCCGGCTCACAGTGGCTTTTACGTATTTGATGGGCTGTGAAAAAGCCAGCAAAACAGCATATGCGACAGAGACCTGTGTCCCAAAGCCTGAAGCGTGCTTACCGTCTGGCTTTTTACAGCAGTTTGCTGACCCCAGTCTACAAGCTCATCTTGGCAAGGACGCTGTTTTTGCTGACTTTTAAGTTTGAAATTTACATAATTTCCAGTGTGTTGTAAATATTGACATTTAAAGATAAAAGTATTATATTGCTCTTTAAAATGTTTCCAGTAGAATCTAAATAGCATGGATACGCCCACCATCATGCATTTTTGTAGAAATATGAATAAGCTCTAGTTCAGTGGTTGGAAAATGCTCATTGCTGCCTTTTCTCCTCTCACTCATATTTTTCTTCCACTCGTCCTATAGGATTGTATCCTAATGTGAACATTTTTCTGCCAAGTACTTTGTCACCTTGTCCTACTACTCTGTAAATACACGCGCGCGCACACACACACACTTCTATATGTATGTGTATAAGTTATTTAAAAAGTTTTTCTAACCGGAAGACTCTTCGGTCTTAAGCATTTTGTTCTGAACAGTTGTCAGTCATTGTTTTTACCAGCTCCTGGTTCCTGCTTTTCCTCCTCGGTGCTGGCTGCCCCTCCTGTCTCCTCTCCCAGACCCCTCTAGGTGTGGGGGCCCCTGAGGCTTTGTCCCGTCCTCGGACCTTCATAGCTCATGAAATGTGAGTGCTTCCGTATACTGGACAGCTCCCACCCTGCCCTCATCCAGCCCCGACCTCCCCCACACTCCAGAATCGTCTGCTGGCGATCAACGCCTCTGTTTGAATGTTGACAGGAAATCTCAGATCGACGCGTCCGATGTTGAACTTGGTGCGGTGATGCCCCTTGCAGCCTTTTGATCTTCCCGATGGCAACTCTGCCCTTTGCGTTGCGGGGTCAGAGACCTTAGCTCTTCTTTAGCTCCTCTCTTCACCACTCCCCACCCTCATCTGTCAGCAGATCCTGGTGGTGTTCCCATCGGAATATTTCCAAGGTCCTAACCAGCATGATCTCTCACCGGGGTTATTGTAACAGGTCGCCTCCACAGGGCCTGCAGCCCAGCCCTCCTCTGCTCAGACCCCTCTCCGGGCTCCCCGCCTGGCTCTGCATAAAAGCCAGCACTCTTACTGTGGTCTCTTTGGCCTCCGCTCCTCCTCTCCCCTGCCTCGCCTCTGGCTGCTGGAGTGCTCTCTGAACATACCCCGCTGTTTTCATGGGCCTCACCCGGCTCCCCCGCCTGGAGTGTTCTTCACCCCGATGGCCTCCGTTTTCAGGCCTTTGCTCTCTCCGACCACCCTGTGTAAAATTTCGACTCCTGCTCCCTTGGCTCCTTCACCTTCTCCCGCCAGAACGTGCGCTTGTACTGGTGGGAGGGTCTCTTGCTGATGTGTCACCAGGGCCCAGAACAAGGTCTGGCACATCATGAGCTCTCATCAGATATTTGCTGAATGAATGACTTTAAACAGGATGTTGTAAGCTTCGATGGTTATTGAACATAAAACAGCGTTGCATCTGAAATGGATCTGAGAATGATGGAGTTACCGTTAGCATTTTTCTCTGATTTGGTTGATGAATTTGTAAATGACTCTTCTTTATGCTACAGGGAAGGAGTGCCAGTTTTCTTCCTTCATCTTGTTTTTATAGATGTAGACACTGAAGACTGCCTGATGGCAGAGGCATGGGAGGTGTTTTGTCACAGCTATGACATTCCATCCTTGGACTTCAGAATCCTATATTTTCTTGATCTTGCTGCCGAATGTTAGATCAGGTTCCTCCCTCCATTTTGTTGAAAGCAGAGAATTGGAACCCGTCTGACTTGGAAAAGACTTTCTGAACACAGACATCAGAGCCCCTTAGCATCACGGTTTCTGAGGCGTTCATAAAAGCCACTTTCCCAAGACCTGTCAGCTGACCGTTAATCATACCTGTCTTCACTTGGAAGCATCTTGTTTTATCTGAGATTCTCAGGAAGAGTTGAGAACTTTGAGATATTATTGGTTTGGTCATACCCTTGCCAATGTAAAAACTTAATGCTTTGTACTTCCTCAAAAGCTGGAAGCTGCAGGTTTAGCTCATTCAATGAATAAGAAATATCTCTCCGATGCTTTAGTAGGCAGAACCAGTTCTGATTATCAGCTCAGTCAGCAGTCAGACTCACTCTCTCTTGGGAGAAGTGTTACTTACTTCTAGGATGTGCCATCCGCCGCCTCACTTCCGAGTTTAATTGCTGGCAGTTAGGTGAGGCTTGAACCCAATCGCCTGGGCAGAAGAAGGTGCCATATGCCTGTGGCTTATTGATTCCCTGTTTGCTTGCTTCTCACAGTGATCATGTGTTCTTTTACAGTCCTCTAGGGATTGAATTCACTAAATGAAAACTTTTTAAATTTTTTGTTTTTATTTATTTTTGAGAGAGACAGAGGGTGAGCAGGAGAGGGGCAGAGAGAGAGGGAGACACAGAATCCCAAGCAGGCTCCAGGCTCTGAGCTGACAGCACAGAGCCCGAAGTGGGGCTCAAAGTCACGAACCGTGAGATCATGACCTGAGCCGAAGTTGGATACCCAGCTGACTGAGCCACCCAGGTGCCCCAAAGCCTCTAAGTGAAATTTTAATCCTTGGTGCCAGCAGACTCCACAAGATGTCTGAATTCAAGACATTCCAATATGAACTGGGATGTCTTCTTTATAACACCATACTTTGCCCTTAACAGAACTGGGTGTCAGATGGGGAAAGCACAACCCTGCCACGTGCCTCCATTTCCTGTGACCTTTGTCCACTGGGATGTTTGTGCCTTGGGGCAGTGCATCATGGTAAGAAGAGAGCTGAGAAGTCAACCTTCTGCTTCTAGTGGGGACAGCTATGAGAAGGGAGAGGGAAGGAGTGGCCGGTGGGAGTCTGACCTCGTGAGACTGTCAGGCAGCTTTCTTTTAGGGAATGCACCCGGACACTGGCCACCTAGAAGTGGATTCTCCTGGAGTTGTTTGTGCCCACATATCCCTCGGCCAGTCTCCTCCCAGGAATACCCCTAACCTGGCTGAAAGTCAGTGGCATACGGTTCCTCTCCTTGTAACCCTGAGGGGCGGGGATAGGCCGGCCCAGTGAGCTGGATGCCAGGAACTTTCCTGCTGCGTTTCACTGTTGTACTCGAACTGTTGTCCCAGTTATCTGAGAAGCCGGAGGTTTCCAGTCGCGGCAGCCTCACACAGTGACGCAGTGGGCCGTCCCAGACTTGGACGTGGCACACACTGGGTTACGGACGCTGTACACGAACCCCGTGCCTGCTGGTCCAGAGCTGTGCGGCCTTTCTCAGTCTCCACCCTGCAAGGCGCCAGCTTGGGAGCCGGACCCGCGAGGTGGGTCAGCAAGAAGTCTTCACTGGGGCCTTCACTGAGAAAATCACAGGAAATAAGAGATGCTCTTAAGTGTGTTTCCTCTCCGTACAGTCTGCTTGCTCCCCAGCTGCTTTTTAAGTAGGACATGGCGTTTCTAGGCAAATTCAATAAATAAATAGAGTGGCTCGGGTTCCAAAGCTATGTATGTCCTTAGACGAGGAGACAAGGAGTGCTGCCTCAGCAGCAGATCATTCTCCTGACACAGACAAAAACTAGAACTCTCCGCTTCCTGTCTGTCTTCAACCAGTTCAGAGATGATAAATTGTAGTAATTATTAAATGAGAGCTTGGCTAGGACAGAGGAGTATGGTAAAATCAAACCCCCATTAGACCAAATCACAGCTTCTTTGGAACTGGTTGGCAGCCTTGTTGAAACTATATAATCGTGAAGTGGAAGGCCAACTAGAGAAAAACCACAGTGTGGCAGGATGCGGTGACTGGAGCACAGCCTGGAGGAGCGAGAACAGGCGAGAGCAGACGCGGTGCTGCACCGGGAGCTGGGGCGACAGCACGCACAGCGCCCGCCGCACCGCGTGCAGAGCCCAGCGCCAGATCCCCCTGCCGCGGCGGGCACCCGGTGACACAGGAGCCTCGCAGCCGCAGAGCCTCTGGTGGGCATGGCGGTGCTCTCGTGACTGCCTACCTGCGATGCCCCTTGTTTGCAGAGTTCTTGTATCTGGAGGGAAAATTTTTCCCCCAAAACAGTCTTTTCTAAAGACTCTCGGTGCTGTCAGTCACTGATCCAGGGGTGCCAGGGAGGGCTAGAAATAGCCGTATCAGATGAGTGGGGAAGGGTAGAATAATCTAGGCCGTATGATGGTCGAGGCTAGCAGTGAGGAAGAACATGCTGCCTCGTTCCCGTGAGTGAGTGGGCTGCAAAGTACATGAAACCATAAGATCGCTGTGAGAAAGGGAAATCAGATGTTTCTGTCATCTGGGTTGGGAAAGATCTTTGTAAGCACAGGACCAAAGGCAAACCACAGAAAGACGGGCTTCAGGGTGAGAAGTAGTTGAACCACAAAATCAGTGATAAACCAGCAGACTAAGAAACACTGTAACAAATACAAAAGGCAGAGGTTGATCTTCCTAAGAGCTTTTCTATATTGGTAGTTAAAAGATGAATACTTCGGTGATAAAAGGACAGTTAAAGAACATCAGTCATTCGGTTCTTGCCTTAAAAATGACCCATAATATGAAATAAATTTCAGCCTCACTGCTTTTCAGATGAATGTAAAACAGAAATGCGGTCTTTCTCCTCTGTCACACTGGCAAAGAATGAAAACATTGGGGTCTGTAAATGTTGACACAGTCTCGGAAAATTGTTGTAGTGATGATTTGTTTGACACTAACAACTCTGTGTTAAATATTTATTTTATGTAAGCAGCTGAGGGAAGCAATAATATGTAGTATTGTTGATTTGTTCACAGTGTGATAAATATTTGGGGGAAAGTTGAGCTTTCTTATTAAAGATGGTGTTAATTTTGCCAGATTGTGAAGTTCAGAGTAACTGAAAACCCCGGTGCATTTCCGGCTTGGAGCGCAGGCGTGAGCGCCCTCTGCTGGCAGCAGCACGAGTAGCGCCCACAATTCACCCGCAGGCCAGGCTCGCCTGGGGTGGGTGGACACTTAGCAGAGGCAGAGGCGGCTGGCGCAGTTGCGACTGTGCTGTGGGGTCTGTGACCTGGTGCCACCCTGCCTCCACACGTCCTCCTGCATGCCCACCGGTGCCCTCCAGCCCCGTTCCAGGGGGCGTGCTCTGTTCAGAAGGCTGCACCGAGCCCTCAGCCAGTCGGCTCGCAAGTGTTGACTGTGCACGCTCACTGGGGCAGGGGCTGTGTGCTTCACTGCCTGTCCGCAGGGCCTGGAGCACCCCCTCAGACCTGACACTCTCATGGGGCAGCCAGCCGCAAAGAGATGACCTTGCAGCTTACCCAGGATGGTTACCTGTCATGAGATGTGTTTGAAGGGGGCACACCGGTGCTGTGATGCGGAGTGGGACGGGGCCCAGGTGAGAACAGGGCTACCCGGGCCGGCTCTGGGTAACTGAGGGATGCCAGCGCCTCCCCTGAGCGCACATGGCCGGCGAGGAGACGGACAGCAGGCAGGGTCACGGGGAGCCGATTTAAGTTCATCATCAGGGCAGGGGCAGGATTTGGTGACGTATCGAAGGAATCCTGCAGTCTTGGTTTTAAACTCTTAATTCTCTGTTTTTGCCGTATCCTAACATAGTGTTTGCTTTCTGTTAACTTTTTTTTTTAATTGAAAGGATTTTTTGTTTTGTTTTGTGTTTTTGATAGATGAGGGTTACTACCAGGGTGGAAAATTTCAGTTTGAAACTGAAGTTCCTGATGCGTACAACATGGTGGTGAGTAGCCTGCGTTTGAGCTGTTGTTTCCCCTTCGCGTGGCTGGGTGGCCGTCCCGGGGCCCAGCACACCCCCACTGCATTGGGTCCCCCCAGTCCTGGGACTGAGTACAAAATGGCCAATATTTCTGGTTGGTGTTACTCGTCAGCAGGATTTAGAGCCTTGGGAGGGAGATTCATTTCTCAACAAGTACTTGGGACTACTGTGTGCCAGGCAGCCTGCACTGGGACCTCCGCTCTGCCTAGGCTGGCACCTTCCCTGGGAGCTGCCTGAATGGTTCATGTAAATCCTATCTGTTACATTCTAGCACTGAAGAGGAAGGCATTTTACTTAAAACCGTAGTTCTGTTTACGGTATGGCACCAAAACCCTCGAAGTGTAGAAAACATGTACTTAAGAATTCCAGAAAAGAAGAATGCCTTATAGGTTTAAGCCATAATTTATACCCATAGCTACATGTTAATCTCTCAAAGACCCACCCTAGGTAATATTCACACCAAATACTGTCACATTCTATCTTTATCAGTTAGGAAGGTGAGACAAAGTAGAAAGTTACCATAGCGTGAGAAAAGCAGTGAATAGCAGACAACAGAGCTATCGAGCAGGGACAGGAAACTAATTTACGTGAATTCAGAGAAGGAAAGGAGAGGGTCATTTTGGGAAAGTGGTCGGGCCATTTGAGCTTTAAGGAGAAACAACAGGATTGGACTTGTCCTGACTTGGGTTGGCCCATAGCCAGGGGAGGGTGGTGTTGAGGTGACGTCGAACTTTCTGGAACTGTGTTGACAGGCACAGAAATGAGAATTAGCAGCCTGCGGGCGGTGGATTGACCAAGTTGACCCGAAGGAAGAATCAGGGTTGGGGAGCAGTGGGGAGGAATGAGAAACTCAGATTTGAGGGTTGTTGAGCATTTTCACTTTGGCCTGAGAAACTAGTGACAGTTGGGGACATCTTCACAATTTTGAATTTATATATGTGTGTGTAAACATCCCCCTGATGCTTCCTAGTCCTCTCTAGGCTTATCAAATAGGAAAGAAAAATCCACTGGTAAAACTAAGCCCCTTGTTAACCTGAGGCTGCGGATACCGGGGACACCACGTGTCCAGTCACTTTACCTGCAGAGACTCCGTGTTGTCTGACAAGTGGGATTAGGCTCCCCTGCCCTGGGCCCTGGCCCCACCAATGGGGTGCAGTTCAGGGGCTGTCACACTTTTTTGTGTGAAGCCCAACCTTTACCTTTACGGGGCCACGACATTAAAATTTCTTTCTGAACGTAGCTTATGAGGATGGGGTAGAGGTGGCAGTAAGGGAAAAAATATATTTTGAAGCAAAGAGGAAAATATGCATTTCAGGTCTTTGTCCACGCATCCATCCAGCTACCTACTGACTTTCCATATTTCCCTAATCACAGACCGAGGAGCCTGGCTCCACAGAACCCCGTACTCCCTCAGGTGAGATGTGGCTGGAGAGGTTTGGCTTCAGCACAGATGTTTACAATTCCAGGGGCTATTTTGATGTTTTCTGGAAACAGCCAGGCATACGGTACTTAAGATTCCAGACTTTTCAATTATCTGGACGTACTCTAAGGATTCCTCATCCAAAGAATGTTAAATTAAAGGATGGTAAGTTTGTGACAGTCTTTTTGGAGAGGCAGTGAGTGTTTGAGGAGGGGGGTGGCTTGGGGAGGGCCTTAGCATGAGCTGGTAGACTTCTCCAACAAGCCTTGCGGGATCTGAGACCCGCTGTCGCGGGTACGTGAGGCACCACTGAGTAGCAGAGTGTCGGAAGAGGGCGGAGCGTGAGAAGATGCCAAGGAAGGAACCGAGTTTTGTTGAGAGCTTTCATGTGCCAGATGCCCCCGCTCACTTGTGTCCCTCCCCGGGAGTTCCCTGGGGGGCGTTAATACGCTCATGTTCATGCGTCAGGAAGCTAGGGCCCAGAGGGCTACAGTTGGGAACTTCCCTCCTTAGCTTTGCCAGAATAAACCATCAGGTGCTGAAGTGGATTCCTGCCCAGGGCTGCCTGGCTACCTAGCGTGTGCCCTTCTCGCCAAACCGGGTGGCCACTCGTAGTGAGAAAATGTTTGTCATGTTGTCCTGTCCCTGTGTGACTTCTTCCAGAAACGGAGAGAATGGGACACGGCATAAACAAGATAGAAAACCACTGGGCCTTGAGGACGTGTTTTTTTATGTTAATTAGTGATTTATGATGATTTTACATTTTTATATTTAGTTTCTATCTCCTTTGGGAAATTTCTGAATGATCGGCTGGTTTCATTTTATCAGGAATGGAACCAGTGTCCTCAAGCAAGGGGCACGGAGGGGCCAGCCTGTCTGGGTGGACTCAGGCCCTGCCGCTGTTAGGACCTCTCCCCCCCCCCCCCCCCCCCCCACAGGCCCCTTTGCCTGTCCCACTGCCTCGTCCAGGCTGAGACGGTACAGTGGTCCCTGGGGCAGGGGGTGGGGAGGTGACACCGTCCCCCAGGAACCCGAGCGTGGCTGATACAGAGGTACTTGTGTTTACTCTTTTTGTATTAATCTTCGCTTACCTAACTCCTCGGTGTCCCTTTGGCCACACTGGCGGCTCCCCGAAGCGGGGTCTGGAGCACCTTTCTTTCGCTGTATTTCCAGTGCCCGCCACATGGTGCGCACTTGTCCCGCGGGGGGCACGCTCCGCCCATACGAACCTGCGTGCAGGAGATGAAACCAGCATATGAAAATGCGTAGGTTACGGGCATTTGGGGCAGAGATTGTGAGAGTAAACTGCAGGGACCCGTGCTTCATCTGCATGAGGAGACGGCCAGCCTGGGAGGGCCCCGTGGAGCCGCCTCGCTCATTTGTTCTTATGCTTTTATGTTCTTTGTAAGGACTTTGCTAACACCCCTAACACGGTAACTTTTTTTTATTTCACCATCATAACAAGATTAACGTACGTTTTCATGTCAATTAACATAATTACATCATCGTTAGAACACTTCACTATACGCGTCATGGTTTTAAGTCAGTCCTTTATTGTTGGTCGCTGGTTGACCAGTTGTTGACAGTACGAACCAGACTTTCTGTAGATAGTAAATATTTCAGGCTTTGTGAACCACTTTTGGTCTCTACCATGTATTCTTTTTTTCCGTCACAAACTATGTGGGGTTTTTTCAAACGATCTTTTAAAAACGTAGAAACCATACTCAGATCCCATGCAGAGACAGGCCCGCCTGCACTCGGTTCACCAGGCTGCGGTTCGCTGCCCCCCTGGCGTGAGCAGCTCTGTCGTGCGTCCCAGACAGCACTTGCCGTTCGTCTGCCCCTGCCCGTGGCCTAAGCCGTTAGACGTAGAATTAAGACCGTGGAGTAACGGATACCGGGTTTGAAGCTCTTCGTCAACACTATTAAATCCGCCCCCCCAGAGGTCATGCCGGCAGCCTCCTCACCGTCACTGCCTGGAAATTCCCTTTTTCCTCACAAAGATGGAATGTTTTGATTATTTTGATCTTTGCCATTTTGGGAGGAAATAAACGGTATCTAATTGTCATTTGAGTTTTTGTTTCTCAAATAAGTAGGGTGCTAAATATTTTTTCCTATTTATGAGCTTTTTATGTTCTTTATGAACTGTAATTATGTCCTTAGCCCCTTTTTCCATTGAGATGTTTGTTTTTCTTGCAAGAGTTCTTAGCTAGAATTTATATGAAACTTTTTTTCCCCAGTTTTCTTGGTTGTACCGAAAGGATTTTTGTTTTTCCTTTGTGTTTTGATGTTGTTCTGTAAAAGTTTGAGGTTTTTGTGCTTCACCACTGTCCTCAAATCTACTTTTGTTTTACAAGTTTTTCTTGTTATGAAATGCTTAAAACAGGCCTCCAGACTCACCAAGGTAACTCGTCAGCTTTTTCTTCCAGTGCTCAAAAAAAAATGTTTTTAACCTTTATTTTTGAGAGACAGCAAGCAAGGGCGCGCACGCGGGTGTGCGGATGGGGGCGGGGCAGAGAGAGAGGGAGACGCAGAGTCCGAAGCAGGCTCCAGGCTCCTAGCTGTCAGCCCAGAGCCCGACACGGGGCTCGAACCCAGAGACCGTGAGATCGTGACTTGAGCTGAAGTTGGACGCTCAACTGACTGAGCCACCCAGGCGCCCCTCTTCCAGCACTCTTCTAAAGTTCTGTGTCATTTGTGTTTAGTGCATCTGGAATACGAGTCTTAAGTGGGGATCCGACTGGGGTTTTCCAGGTAGTTTGCCAGATGGATTCTGATGGAAGAATCCCTTTTTCCCCCACTGGTTTGCACTGCAGTAGCGGTCACATGTCAAACTCAGCCTGTGACGGGGCAGGTGGCAATGCCGGGTAGCAGGTGGAGCTGGGTATTTCTTGTCTGTCTTGCCTTAGGGGGGTCGAGGCAGCAATTTGTGTTTGGAAAGCGTGTGTCAGAATCCGGGTCCGGGGTTCTGATTTGCTCTCTGTTATGGGGACCGAGGCTTAGAGGACGACCATCGACGGGGACAGGGGAGGTGTCTGTGCTGGCATCTAACTGTGGAGGGTGTAAAGGGACAAGGGGGGGGGGGGCAGTTGCAGTCAGATACTTGGAGATCTAGTGAACACTAGGCGAGGTGACAAGAGTGTCGGGGACTCTCTAGACGGGAGGGAGAGCGGGCCTTCGGGTTCCCTCAGATTCATACAGCCCGGAGTGCCAGCCTGCCCCCGCCCCCGCCTGCAGGCCTCGCCGGAAACGCACAGCCACGGCATAGTTTCTGTCAAAGGCCTTCCAGTTTACCTGCAGGAAAGCAAATTAGAGCATATTAAGTTGGTTGAAACTCACTCTGAACCTAATCCTGTAATCTTTGGACACCTACATTTGCAGACCTGGATTAAGCCCTTGGGGAGTTTCTTGGTGTGATGATTTTTCGTGTCAGTAGAAAGATTTAGGAGGGTGCTGGAAAGTATGTCTGTTTTGTACAGACAAGACGGTGGAACTCTTCAAGGACTGGAAAAACGCAGGAGAGTCTTTGGGCGGTGAAATACTTTGTAGGTTAGTAACAGATAAACATCTGATTACGGAGACTTTACAAAAGAATAGCATCATAACCGCATGTGATACACTGGGAAGACGAAGACGTCACCCCCTGTGACAAAGGGCTCCCACTTGAGTATCTGTGAGATGACGTGTCTGTGAGACTTGGCGAGGTGACCCTTGCATGCCTGACCAGCTCCGTACCCGGGGGACCTGTCTCACGCACGGGAGCGGACACACGGGCTGGTCGAGCCCAGCCTGTGGGACGGGTGGGAGGCAGCCTGTGAATGCCCAGTCATGGGAACTGGCTCGTGAAATGCTAGTATCTGTGCCACGGCAGGCGAGGAACCCCCAAACCATCTGAAATGGTGAGAGATGCACGTGAAAAAGTAGAGCACACACGCCCCCGTGCCTCTAAAGAAAAACGGATGTGCCGGAACACAGCTCTGCCTAGAAGAGAGGCTCGAGGTGCAGATCAGATGTGAATGCAGATTATTTCTGGGTGGGATCATCACATATCACAAAAGGAAAGATCTTGCCCTGTGTTTTTGTAGCTTTATTCCTCAAACAAGTCCAGAGTGCTTTTATTACGGAGTCACTTTAAAAGAACGGCTTTCTGCAAACATGCCTCCTCATAAGCGAAGTCCGTGTGCCTCATTCCCACATACTCGTTTTCATTCTCTCTCCCTCCCGTGAGTGTAAAGCAGACTAAGACGTGGGTATGGGACAGTGTACGTGCAGTAGCATCTTCAGAAACACCTGCACGGGGACCCGGCTACCACCGGAAGGAGCGGTGACCGCAGCCACAGCTCGGCAGCTTAGCACGCAGGGCCCCCGTGTGAACTGGGCCGGTGGCACAGCGTGGGCTCGTCTGCAGCCCCTGCAGGGAGGGCAAGAGGGGGCCGAGGCCCAGCCACCAGCACCACGCGCCCGCGGGCCCCGGGACTTGCAGAAGCGTTGTGTTAGGGGTGCGGGCAGGCTTTGTCAGGGAGACTGGCACGTGTGGATGCGGCGTGAAGACCACTCCCACGCGGGTGACACGAGCCGGTGTCCAGAGCTGAAGACTGGTTGGCCGCGCAAACAGTGGAACGGGGGCTAGATGGGGGTCTGTGGCAGCAGGCGTGGTCTGGAGAGCCCGTGATCTCTTCCTTTCTCTCTGTGTTGCAGCCTCCCAAAGTGAAATGCCTGACCAGGATCTGGCACCCCAACATCACAGAGACGGGCGACATATGTCTAAGGTGGGTTTCTCTTCTTTCCCGTCTTCTGTGTTTGTGAGCACTGGGCGTCCGGACATGTTGTCTCCGCTGAGAGAAGATTTTGAGGCTGGGCTAAGATCAGGGAGGTTTGGGAAACCGCCCTCAGGGCTTTGGGCCGCACTCTCCTGATCGGAGGGCCCCCCCACCCCCAGCCTGCCTCTGCCTCCAGCCCCACGTCCTCCCGGGCCCTCTGGTGGCCAAGACCGCTGCCGGTCCCGGTGCAGCCTGTCGCCCGCCCGGGATGCTCCCTCCGGGGCTCCTTGCCCTTTCTTCCCCTTCTGAGGTAGCGACAGGCTGCAGTCCCTCCGTGTGGCCGATTTGAGCCAAGAAGGCAACATGTGGTTAGTAAAATCCAGGGGAGGGGGAGGAGTGTAGATGTCCAGTTTAAGAAGACCTAGCCATTTGTGCTTAAGATGCCCTCTCTTTACCGAAACAGTCCTGATGGGCACGAGCAGGACGACGTCCCAGAACTTCGTGTCACTTGTGGCCCGTGTGTGCCCCTCCCTCCCAGTGGGGGATGATCGGGGATCCGCGATTCCCCACTTCTTAAGGCTCATGTAGAGACCTGGAGAAGGCGTGTGGTTTGTTGTTTGTAAGTAAGTTGAGCACTTGGGCTTTGTCTTGGTGCGTCCTGCCAGTCTCTAGCGGGGGGGGGGGGGGTGTCGGTGCAGGGCCGCTGGTGCCAGACCGCCTCACGATGGCGCGGTGTGACTTCGGCAGGTTATGTAACCGTCAGCCGCGGCCTGCAGAGGGGGCGTTAGCATTTCCTCTGCTTCCCTCCTGCGATTCAGTCCCCCTTCTCCCTCAACGGTCAGCACCGGCTCCCAGGTCAGCTCGCATGTGGTGACCCCATTCTGGCATATCAGCCCCCTGTTTTATAGACAGTTCGAAACGCGTTTTACAAGAGGCTCCCTTTTTCAGATCCGCCCTTCGAGTATCAACACTTCTAAAATCTGGCTTCTCCAGCGTTAGGTTGTACATGGCACCCACTCCAGCCTTGTCCCCCGAGGCCCTTGCCGGGGCTCGCTCTCCGGGGGCTCTGCACACTCCTTCTCTGTCCCGTCCCTTCCTCGGTAGCAATTAAGGCCAGAGCAGGAATTCCTCTCGTCACTTTTGCCGTCTTCTGAGAAGTCACGTTCTAGCAAAGTATCAGGAGAGCTCAGCAGATGGCCGCCGGCAACAAACTCCAGAAACCTCAGAGGAAAATCATTGACAGATTTGGCCGCATTCACATTAAGAATACGGAACACAGAAGTGAGAGGGAAAAGGTCAGCTGTGTTACATGCTTCGTATGGACGTGGTCTTTACCACTCGGTATGAGAAAGGTGGACACGGCCACGAGGGAAAACGAGCACCAGCTACAAGCAGTGACTCGTACGAGAGTCGCAGGGGGGTGGGTGGGAAGGCTCTGAGGGCTGTTTAGTCTCCGTGGTAACCAGCGAGGCGCCACTCACCACTCCTCAGACTGTCTGATACGAAAGCAGATATCCGGTGGGATGTGAGGGACAGGGAGAGAGCAGGCTGTCACATCACCATCACGGGAGGGCGGTTCTGTCTGGGTCCTTTTGTTGGTCCTTCAGATCTAAGGTCTCCATTTAACTTACATTTACCCTTGGACTCGTCAGCTGCACTTGTAGGGATTTATTTGTGGGAAGTAAGGCGCCAGATTTAAGTATAAAGACCTCATCCAGTGAAAAACTAGACCGCGTCCAGCGGTGGCTTGGTCCACAGCTGACTTGTGGCGTCTCCTGAATAAAGAGAAAGACAAGCCTGGCCCACGCCCTCCTGGTCCATAGTGAGTGCCGGGCACCAGTTACCTGGATCCCTCACTCGGCACCACTGGCCGGTGCCTGCTGCCCTGGGGGCCTTGTCTGGTACACAGCCGTCCTTCCCTGTCTCTGTGAGTCTTGCTCTGCTCCCACCGGCGGCCCTGCCCTCCTCCTGGCTCAGGGTCAGAGGTGAGAGGTGCCGTGTCTGTGGGATTAGAGGGCCCCGGGCCTGGATTCCGGTGGTTGCACTCGAGACTTTTTCTCCTGGGGTCCAAGCTTCCGGCGTAGCCCCTGAGGCACCGTCTGCTCCCTTGGCTGCTGCCCTCGCTGATGGGCTGTCACCTGAGCTCCTGCAGGATTGCCACCTGCCGAGGCTGGGCTAGAACTTCCAGTGACCCTGTGCCCCGTCCACAGTGTCACTCTGCCCAGACCCGTGGCTTGCGACCATGGGCGCCGCCTGCCCGATTATGGGCACTCCCCACTCCCGCCCCTGTCATTGCCCTTGCTGGGCGCACCTGGCCTCCGGGTTTAGAGCCCTCCTGCTCTGGCTGTGCTGTCGGCGGGGAAGCTCGAGGGTTCTGACTGGTCAGCCAGTTCAGCCGGCTTCCTTCCTTTCCTCCGCCCGTCAGCTCATGGTGGTGTTCTTTGCTTTACGGGGCTTGCCGGCTGGTGGGAGACAGGCGTTAAACAGGTAAGCAAGCATACGATAAGGTCCATAAAAGAAGGATGAGAACAGCCAGGAAGGATTCTTCTCCCTGCCTCAGTGAAGAAATCTGTCACTGGATCGTATAAACACCAGGACCTGGCAGATGGTTTCCAGAAAGTCACTCAGATCTGTACAGGTTTCACGTCAGGCACAGGCCTCTGCAGGGCAGAGCCTTCTTTTTAAGGCTCAGAGTAAGTGGTAGTGGTCAATTTAAGGTTTTGTTTATTCCAACAAATCTTGGGCAATTAAGATTACAGCATATTTATATTTTCTCCTGATTGTAATTGATTTATCTGAACTTGAACACACTCCGATTCAAAAATTCTGTTCACAGTAACAGTTAAGACACAGACAGCCAGATACTGAGAGCCTGACACCGACATGTGACCTTAAGAAATGTTAGGTACGGATCAGAGCAACGGTGCGATACAACTCAGCAATGCCAAACTAAGTTTTCCCCAGAAAGGAACTTGGCAATGAATTGTGGTTTTTCAAAGTATGGAAAAATCATTTATGTGAGAGTATCGAATGGCGTGCTGAAAAGGACCCTGAGGTCCAGCTTGAGCGATAGGGCCTCACGGTACCTCCAGAGCCGTGTGCCCCTTCTCTGAACACGGTCCTCCCACCCACTGCTGAGGACCATCCGGAGGTTTGGGTTAATCCACCTTTATCCTTCATTTTCTCCTTTTGAGCTTTTTAAAGACAAAGACAGGGTATGAAACGTGTGCTGGGAGCTGTCGGCAGGTCCACCCGCAGCCCCCAGCGAGCTGCCCGGGTGCGGAGGACCATCATTGCCCATGCCCTTGGGCGTGTTGGTGCTGCGCGACGTGCCTTCTCTCCTCCGTCCGACGGAGAGGTGGCCGTGCCTCCCTCGTGGGTTGCGGAGGCGTTAAGTGAGGTCAGGGTCGTTGTGACCCACGCGTAGGAGGCCCTGACCGCTGGGTTGACAGGTGCGCGTGGTGTCTTTAAGCTCCTGCGTGCGTCCAGGATTCGAGCCCTGCGTGGACAGGCAGCGAAGATGGCACGAGAGTTGGACTTGTGGGTGGACAGCCTTAGAGGTGGGGAAGGCCCTCGGCAGCGAGACGGAGGCTGCGAGGCCACGGGGGAGACGGGGGGCACGGGCAGGGCGTGGCGGCAGCGTCCGGCACATCGGCGGCTCACGCGACTGGAGGCTGCCCTCGCTGACCACTGCGCCCTTCTGCGTTTCAGTTTACTGAGAGAACATTCGATCGACGGCACCGGCTGGGCTCCCACGAGGACGTTAAAGGTAGAGTGCAGTGCTCTTGACCGCGGGCCTGGAGGCCCCTCCCTCCGGGAACCGGTCTCCTTGCCGTCCTGTCCACAGCCTACTCCCTCCTCACCCCCTGCCCGCCTGCCCGCCAGGGGTGCTCAGCCCAGCGTCTGCCCCGGCCGGTTCCTCTACCCCCAGTTCTCTCTGGGGCAGTGGGGCGTTCCCGTTTTCTCCGCTCACCTCTCCCCTGTACCATTTGTGCCTCAGCTCATTCACTGTTCTTCTCTTCCTCTGTCCCCAGTCTTGTGAGGTGCCTCACTCTCGGAGGAGAGGGGAGGAGAGCAGCCGGGCGGGTAGAGGGGAGGAGGGAAAGGACGGACGTGGCCTCTGTGCCAAGTTACAGGGAGCTCGCTGGGACAGGCGGTGGGCCCTGAGGGAGCGGAACGGGGAGCTTGCTTCGGTGTAGGCTTGAGTTGGTTCTGGTGGTGAGCGTTAGGGGCACCCCGTGAGACCACCGGCTGTGGCTTCACCTCGAGGCCGTTCTGCCGTGGCATATCCGCAGGACGCCTGCGCTTTACTTGCCGCCCGATCTTTTCGTCAGAAGCAGTCAGAACTACCGGCCGGCGTTCGCTCCGTAGTGCACCCGACTCCTGCCGTCGTTTCTGATGGGATGCGAAACACGCAGCCGGAGCCTTTGCCCTGGCACTGGGTTCCCAGCCTGCGCTCCCCTCAGCCTGAGGCTCGGTCCTCTGGACCAGGCCCGTTTTCCTTGGTGACCGTGTCCTGCTCTGACACAGTCATACCAGCTCAGCCTGAAAGGGTCGTGGGCGTCCCATCAGCGTGTTCGTGACGCTCTGAGACTGGCGGGCACGTTGCACTGTGCCGTCTTCCTCCCTGTCCCCTCCCCTTCTCTTCCCATGTCTCAACAGCGGTGTTTTCCCACACGTGTTAACTTTGGCTCAGTCATGCACGGCTTACAAATGCTGTCCTAACTAAAGCCACTTGTAAGTCCAAGTCTGTGCCAAATGCACAAAAAATAAGCATGGCTGGCAAGCGAGATGCCGCGTGGGATGCTGTCCCTTGGGTCACAAGGGTGAGCCCGGGCAGGCCTGGGCCACGTGTGTGCAGGGCCCTCTCCCCACCATCCTTCACACATGAACTCTCTGGGCCCTGCCTGTGGAAAGAGCTGCTGTGGATGAACTGACCTCATTCGCTGTATGCCTACTTACTGGTTCACCTCATAGAGACCGTCCTCACCCCCGTCCCCTGCTCTTAGCGGAGGACACTGAGGCCCAGAGAGGCGTGCGTGGGCCACAGTGGCCCACAGGTGACTGCACCGGCTCTGGCGCCTTGTCTAATGCTGTGCATGACCACACCTGGAGGGGGCATCACCAAGTAGGCCCTTTGGGGGAGGGGCCCAGGGAAGGAGTTTGGGGCCCTGTCCCGGAGTCGGAGGCCGGAGGACACCTCACACTTCCACAGGCCCGACCGTGGATCCTCCCGAGGTGTGGTCTGAGTATCGACTGGGGCTGAGAATCAGCCTGAAAAAAGACAAGGCTGGAGCTGACGGCAAGGAAGGCTGAAAGGGAACCTGTGGTTGAGTCACAGATGGCCAGTCACTCCAGAGCGAACATAGTGGTTTTCCATTTTGTTTTAATGGACATTTCTGATCTTTGAATGTTAGGAAACGTTACTAGCCTTCCTTGATTTTTGAAATAATTAGAGCAAAATTGTTAGGAGGCCCGTGGGACCACGGGTAATGAGCTTACCTGCAGTCCCCAAGAGGCCACAGATGCAGAAACAACAAATTTTATTGTAAAGATGACTCTCCAGAAGTCTGGACTACATGAGAGGGTGGCGAGGACGAGGTGGTGTCGGTGGGTTTCTCCTGAGCAGATGCACCTGTCTTGGGCTGGGCCTCACCCGAGGGCACTTCACATGGTCCTTGATTCTGTGCTTCCTGCCCATACTGCTCACCTCCACGTTCCCAGAGCCTGTTGGCACACTGAAGAGAAGTTGTCGTGTTTTTTTTTTTTTAAGTCTCCGTCTTGGGAAAAACAGAGCACGCCGAGGATAAATTCTGACATGGTGCAATCCCGATCTCTTTGTCGCGCGTTTGCAAGACTTAGTGCACGAGAGCCTGAAACTTGTTTTCTTCTTTCTTTCTCATTCCAGGATGTTGTTTGGGGATTAAACTCTTTGTTTACTGTAAGTACATTGACCAGAATCCCGAGTTTTTCTTGATTACTCTGCCTCCTGGTTTTAAACATCCCGTTAAGGATCACACAGAGGGATTGAAAACACAGTGCCCTGAGCAACATGCTGACCCCCTCGTTTCCGTCATATTCTTACTAGTTAGAGGAACAGTGACACGGGAACTGAGGGGGCTTTGGGGTAGCACATGGGGAAGGGGGCCCTGGGAGCCCTGCTGGAGTGGCTGTCTCGGCCCTCTGGGGCCAGGGCGGGGGTTGGTGCTATTCTGCTTCGTGTGGGCGGCCGTTCCTACGGGGGCACCTGGCCCGGACCACTTATGTGTGTCCTCACCGGCAGCCCTCTTCCCTCCCACGTGTCCTGGTTTGGGTGAAGGCGTATGTGGTCACACGACTTCTAGACTTTTCACAAACCTAGATCCGTAGAGTTGTTGTCTCCTCAGTGGCCAGCTGCCCAAGTTTACTATCCTCAGAAAACAGCATGTCACAGGCAGGGGCTGGAGGGCAGGCAGTGGGCATGGGGAGAAGCTAAAAGCTCGTATTTGAACTTTTTATATAATATTCTTTTGAGTTTTTACATTTTGGTCATAAAAGAGTTTTCTTTAAAAGAAATAAGCTTCAGGGGCGCTTGGGTGGCTCAGTCAGTTGAGCGTCCGACTTTGGCTCGAGTCACGGTCTCACGGTTCCTGGGTTCAAGCCTCGTGTTGGGCTCTGTGCTGGCAGCTCAGAACCTGGAACCTGCTTCAGATTCTGTGTCTCCCTCTCTCTGCCCCTCCCCTGCTTGGGCTCTGTCTCTCGCTCTCAAAAGTAAACATTAAAAAGAATTTTTTTAAAGAGATAAGTTTCAGAGATCTGTCTCTGCGGAGGGGAAAAAAAGCTGTGATACTTTTAAACTCAACGTCCATGAAAATGAGCCCATCCTGGTCAGCGCACACAACGGCGGGGTGTTGGAGGGGCAGCTTCCTGGCGCCACGGCAGGAGTGTGACGCAGCGTCCGGGATCACGGTGCTCTGCTCTTGCCTTCAGCAAGAATAAAAAGCCGCGGAGCCTCGAAATTAGGCCCTCAAGCTCCCGCCTCCCTTTGCCTTCTCCTGTGATGTCCCGGGTAACCACCTGCGGCACCAGCCACAAACCCCGCAGCTTCTGGCTTCGGGCCCCCCCTTAACCTAACCCTGAGGAGGCAGCGCTCAGGGGCACCGAGCCTCTGTCATCTGCTTGTGATTGTGGTTTGGCTTTTCCGTTGCCGTGTATGGTTTACTTCTGAACCGTGAGGGCTGCGGCTTGAGGGAAAGTCCACCCAGCTGGCCATGCTGCTGCTGCTGCTTTGATTTAGCTCTTAAGCTAGTGCAGCCCCCCGTCTCCAGGGCTCCAGGCCTCCCCAATTCTGAGGAGCCAACCAGAGTTGCTGATGAAGCCCGATGGTTATTCCAGCCAATGTACTCGTTTTAGGTCAGATACATGGTAAGGAAGACAGAGAATTTTGTGTGTCTCGTGGTCTTTATATGCATCAGGTATCTCGTGCGTGTGCGTTGTATTTTTGCCAGTGTCTGGGACTTACAGTTGATCTCTTACAGAGCATAGAGGCCTCTGTGTTTTCCTTGCAATATTTGTGATGTATTGGTCATACCCTGTTATTTATTCCTAAGTCAGAAATACAGTCCCCAAACTTAACATTTCTCCTGAAGAGAAGTACAGACGTCTTTACAGTGGCCACGATGGCTCTGGAAAGCAGTGACTTCTCTGAAGGACAAATGTCACTACCTTGGTTTTTAAGAAGAGGTATTGGGCAATATAAAGATAAGGCACGGCCTCTGATTTAAAATCTTCGAGGAGAGAGGAGTAGCCATTCCAGAGTTTTCTTTTTTAAGATTTTATTTTTTTTTAAGTAATGTCTCCGCCCAACCTGGGGCTCGGTCTCACAACCCCAAGATCAAGAGTCACGTGCTCCACTGACTGAGCGCCACCAGAAGCCCCCCAGGGTTTTCTGAGGCAGAAAGGTCTGGGGGGCTGGGCCTCCTGGCACTGTGGCGCTCACTTAGGCTCCACACGCCATTCCTGCTGGGTATGAGTGCCGTGCTGTGAAGGATGGTTAATGGATAAAGACAAGATCCAGTTAAGGTCAGCCTGGAAGGAAGCCGCAGACTTGCAGCGGCAGAGATGTTCACCACAAAGTAAAGCAAGAAACGAGTTTTTGAAGACAAAAGAGGGGGATTTTTCTTCGGAAATGCTAACGAGAGTGGCTCTTTATCAAAAGTAGCATTAGAACTTAATGCGGTCACCATCCTCCATTTTCACCAAACTTTGGACAGTTGTATGTAAACATCCCCAGTCCTTCCGTCAGCCGTTCGCCCACATTTTGAAGAAGACACCCACACGTTCGGCACGCTTCTGTCCCGAGAGCCGTGAGCCGTGATGGAGTTTCTCTAGCTTGTCCCGTGGCTGATTAGCTTCCCGTCTCCTGGTTCGTAAAGTGGACACATGTGACAGCGGAAGAACAGGTTCTTGCCATGGTTTACTTTGAGTTTTTCTCTCTTTAAGGATCTTTTGAATTTTGATGATCCGCTGAATATTGAGGCTGCAGAACATCACCTGCGGGACAAGGTAAGCTCGCGGCAGCGCCCTGGGTTGGTGGCTTTCTGTCTCTTGAGCAGATAAACACGAGGCTGAGAATGGTAGGTCTGGCCTGCAATTTAAAGCCATTGACAAGCAATTGGTAAGTAATGTCTGACCCAAGGTCAGACAGAAGGGTTTTTATTAGATGTGGTTTCCGAGTAGAATTCAATCCATGGGATTTAAAGCCAGTAACTGTCAGTTTTCCTGACGAACCGTGTGGGGCCCAGCGATCACCATCGCCCTTCCCGCCCTCCCGTTGCACTTAGGCTCATACGCTCGCTTTGCAGTTTGGTTTTGCTCCAGCATAATTGGATCCTGTTTATTACTCTTAATCTTCAATTCCTTTCTTTTTTTTTTTTTTTTTAACTTTTTTCTCCAAGTCTGTGAATAAACCATCACTCACTCATTTTAGGAACTAATGGTCCATAAAATGGCTCTACTGTACTTTTTTCAACCATTTCATTGTGGGCACTCAGGTTTTTCCCATCTTTTTTCCCCCCAACTATGACAGTAATGCAATAAATATCCCTTGTACGCACATCCTTAAAAGTACACGAACAGAGTGTAGGAGCAGGAGTCAGGGTGATGGCCCTGTGACTGAGACGGGGCTGTGAGAGACTGATCGGCTTTAGTTGGGGCCAAGCCAACTAGCCAGTAAGGCCTAAGCAGACGCAGCTGCAGGGCTAACTTGGTTTAGTCCTAGAGCCTCGAGTTGCATTTTCTGAACCAGATTCCTCCCTGGTGAACCCTCCGCACCCCAGAAGTTAGCCACCCAGCGCTGTTATCGACACCCAGCCTGAACACGTGAGGTTCTAAATGCTGCGCTTAAGAGCGGGTGCTTCTGTGTATGTGAGGCCTGCTGCGTGTGTGTGCTGTTACCTACAACCTCGGGCAGAGGGGCGAAGACAGGTGCTGCCTCAGCAGGGCCCCAAAGGGGGGCAGGAGTGCCCGCGAGAGCCGCGCCCCCCAGCACGGATCTGACACAGGCTCACAAGACCACGTGACGGGCACAGCAGGGGCCAGTGAGGCGTGCAGTGGGACCGCGGGATCAGTGGGAGCTTCCGGCCAGGCAGAGGAGGCTGGGAGCAGCAGAGGCCTTCAGGAGGAGCCGGGGTGCGCGGGCCCCGGGCAGGGGTGCTCCCCGGCTGCTCTCACGGTTTGTGCCTTGGTTTGTCCACTGCACTGACGAGCCCTTGCGGGTGTGCTCCGGGCCCCATTCACATTGTCACTCCACTTGTCACTGTCCCTGACAAGGGCTTCCCCACTCAACACTGTGTCTTACAGAAACCTAGTTGGGGAGAAACAGGGCCATGTGGAGAAAGCCCTGTTACCCGTGGCCTATCCGTTTATTTCTCTTGGAAGGTTGCTTTCCATTCTTTTGATGAAATAAGGGGAAAACTTGCGTTTATAAGCTCTCAGCCCCAGTGAGCTGGACCTAAAGTCCTCCAACAGTGACGCCTCCACGTGAATTCTAGGAAGTGCCCCAGCCCCACCCACGTCCTCATGCCGAGTCATGATGACAGTGACTGAACTTTTCTCGTTACTTTATTTCGTGGCCATTGTTCCTCTAAAGTTTGATGGTGGCCACTTCAGTGCCAGGTGAGGGGCTAATAACACCCAAGGATCTGTTGATGAACAATCACTGTCCCCAGGGAGTGCACATGCTAGTGAGCAGAGGGGGTGGGCGTTGGTGGGGCGGGAGGCGGTGATGGGTTCCCTGTCGTATGTAGGGTGCTCAGAGAAAGCCTTTCTGATAAGATGAGTAGAGATCTGGTGTGAACCAAATGGATATCAGGGAAGAGCATTCTGGAGTGTTGACAGCAGCGCAAAGGCCCTGAGGCAGGAGTGTGCTGGGGTGTTCGGAGAAGACTTAGAGCAGAGTTGCAGGACAGCCGTGACATAGAGAGCAGCAGCAACCTTGAGTGGCCTTTCCGGACTCTGTCCCACACACTTCTCAAAGACCGTCCGCTCTCCTGTTAATCTCCACGAGGGAGGGACTCTTGTTATCCCTGATTTGCCGCTGGGGAAGTAGAGCCACCAAGGGGGTAAGAGACTTGCCGGGAAGGGGCAGAGCCCAAGATGTGAACCCAGGCACGTGGGCCTTGCTCGGTGGGACGCACGAGGGCCTCCTGGAGGCCGTGGGCTCCGCTTCGTCCAGGGTGAGGAGAGAGCACAGGGGGTAAGAGAGCAGAGGCAGTTTTGGTGTCGAGGGCCGGACGGGGTGGGGGTGCCTGTGGAGTCTTCACATCCTGCGAGCTTTGGTTGCGGCCCCTTAGGCGCTGACGGTACTGCTGGCCTCTGGGTGCCGTGGGAATGGCCAGCCGGGGCCGCCGGGAGGGCCGTCAGAGCTCCCCACTTGCGTCACCAAAGCATTACCAGACCCTTAAACCAGGAACCTGCCGACCTTGAAAGGGTCACTACGTGAGTGGAGTGTGGGCAGAGGAGGAGCTGCTCAGGCCGGGACTGGCCACGGGAGGGTGCGGTCCTCGCAGGGCCCCCCAGGGTCCCTGCTGTGCTCCCGACAACGTGCAGCGGGAAGGCACTGCTGCAGGGCGGCCCCTTGCTGTGTTGTAGGAGTTAAGAGGGGTGAGGTCTGCCTGTCCGATCACAGCGTCCCGACGCTGAACACGTGTGTTGTGAGGTGGGCGCGTAGCCCCAGGGCCTCTCGCCCGGTCCCACAGGGCCCGGGACCTCGGGCGCTAAGCTTAGAGCAGGCCTGAGGGACACACCTGGGGTGCTTCCTGCCCGTGCCGGCCTGGAGGTGCTGAGGGCCACGCCGCCTCTCTTCAGCGGATGTGTCCGGCTCTGCCTGGCGCCCAGGGAGGGGCCCCTGCCGCAGGCCCACCCCTTGGCACAGCCGTCCCTCGGATGGCGGGCCGCACTCGTGCCGTGAGAAGTGGGTACGTTTCCAGTAGGCAGCAGGGTCTGCGGGGGTCGTCCTAGGAATTCCGATCTGGACGTGGGTCTTCGGAGAGCAGCAGCTGCGACTCATCCCCAGTTGTGGTCAGGAGCCCTGTCCTGACCTCCGTTGTCCCCTTGACCACACTGTGGGCCACACTCTCCCCATCTGCAAAACCAAGGGTCTTAGGCTCCCTTCCACTCGGAGATTCTGTGTTTGCGTCCCCACCCCCAGCCCCCCTGGCACGGCGTCCCGCACACAGCGGACACCCGGAGTAGCAGGGAAGTGGCACTCGGCCCCTCGGGCCTCTGGTTGTCCTGCGGCCGTGGCAGCTGGGGGCCGGTGGGGCCAAGTCCTGCCGGCGCTCTCCAGAGCACGCAGCGGCTCCTTGGCTCGGGTGGGTCCCACGCGTTCCGGAAGTGGTGCTTCCCTCGCTAACTCGCTCCTCCTCGTTCCTTCTCCCCCGATCCCTCTCGCTCCACAGGAGGACTTCCGGAATAAAGTGGAAGATTACATTAAGCGTTATGCCAGATGATAGGAGGAGGAGACGGTGGGGCTGTGGACTGTGTGTTGTAGGCTTGTCCCCAACCGCAACCAAAAGGGAGCCTCCTCCCCAGCCCTCGCGCTCCCTCAGACCCCCGGGTCGTCCGCATCCTGTGACCACGCTGTCCCGAGGAAGAGCCTCTGCACGACCGCCCATTGTAGATGGAGAGTCCCACATAAATACAGCAGGAACATGCGTCTGGGGTCCTAAAGAGTTGTCTGCTTACCTTAACATGTTTACTTTTTGGAAACTGTACTGTATAGGCTGTTGATGAGATTCCTGAGCAGTTGTCATGAACTCAGAGTTGAGGCTAGCGCTTGCTTTGTCCCCCTTTCCCCAAGCCCTTCCCCGCACACGTGATGCTGGTGATGTGCTCAGTGTAGCTCGCAGGTGGGCGGTAAGAAGCCCGCTACACACTGTGATTGGATGCAGATTCTCTCAGCTCCTTCCCGCCGACGTTGGTCCTGCCTCGTGTCATGAAGCTTCCCAGAATGCATAGTCATTCACTGTAGATCTCTTACTGAAATGCGTATTTTATTTAATGTAAGTATATTTTGGAACAGATTTGTAATTTGTACAATTTAATGCTTTAATTATTTTTTTCTATCTTCATTTAGTTTGTATTTTCATTGTATAGAGCAGACAGGAAGATGCTGGGGAGAAATACAAAGAAAATATGAAAGACACATTATTCCTTCTGTCCAAATGAAACAAGAATTTGGCTTCTAAAAATCAACTCTTTGGGGTCCAGTTGGGGCGAGGAAGTTTTTGGAACCTTCTGAAGCTAGGTCTGGGTGGTTTAAAACAAAAGGCAGGGAGCCCTTTCCCACCTGCTGCCCCGAGGAAACCGGCCAGAGCCCAGGTCAGGCAGGGGCTTGGTGTCTCCACAGTGGCCTTGTGGTTGCGAGCCAGTAAGCAGTGCCAGGGGGCCTCGTGTCCTGAGGGAATCAGCCACCCACGTCTCATGCCCCTGAGACCGTGCCTGTGGCCTTCTGAGCTTGCTGTGTTTCCGGGCCATCTGCAGGGAGCCTCCTAGGGCCTTGCGGGGCTGGGAATCAGCAGCAGCATCCAGCCAGACTCAGGCCAGTGCACTTCAGAGGAAGAAAACTAAGGAGGCAGGTGGATTTACTCCAGCAGTTAGATATCTGACCCAGTGAAATCAAATGCAAAATAAATAATTGTAGGGTTTTCACCTGCTGCCTGCCTGGCATAGTCAAGTTTAACAGCCTCCTCTGACCTCTGGATCCCCCCTCTCTGCCATCTCCCCGGCCTGGTTTGTTTTTCCTAGTTTATAATGCACTATCTGATTATGAGATCAGTGTGTCCCAGAGATGGGCAAGGAGGGAACGTGGGCCATGCTTCCTTCCCATTTGTAATCAGGAATTGCGCCCGTTAGACCGAGGGGGCCCTGACCGATCGGCCACACCTCGGGTGCACAGCGCAGGAGGAGTGGGGGCGGATCGAGGGCATGGTGGCAGCTGGGAGGCTTGGGGCCTGTGAGGAGGACAACAGTAACCCTGCATCCTGGAGCCTGGAAGAGGCACTGAAGCTTACACACTAACTGGAGCAGGACACAGGGCAGATCAGCAGCTGGCCTGCCCACACTGGCCTGAGTTCTGCCCCTGTGATCCAGGCCACGCGGTTCTGTGCCTGCGCAACCCCAGGCTTGAGTCGTCATATCTCACGGCTGCCCGAGCAGCTCCCAGGCTGCACAGCTGGTGGTGCAGATGGAGGTGGAAGAAATGACTCCAGAGCCCATGGTTGAATGGAAATCTGCACGTCGTAGTAAAAGAGTACCTTCTGGACGAGACTGGAAGGTACGGCTGCTAATTCTGACCTCAAAATATTTGCGCAATAGAA